>NW_023458565.1:29378103-29457211 GCF_013731165.1 Rhagoletis pomonella | reverse complement strand
GCCATAAGGAAAGCGGTGGAGCTAATTAGCAGAAACGTAATAAATAAACAAGTGAATCCCTACATTGAAAGTGAGGCTGCGATAAAGGCGTTCCTATCGCACAGCACTTCCTCATACACACATACATTCTTACTACAAGAGAAATTCTTTACCGCTCAATCATCTGCCAATGTGTTTGCGAACAAGTCAATGCCACTTGACACAAATCAAATTAGCGACGAAAAAAATTACAACAGCATTCACTTTTTATAACAAACTTTCAAGTTAACTAACGCTAACAAAAGATAGATTTCACAAAAAGAGAAATCGAGGAGAAACTTTCACAAAATGTAACTTAAGTACTTATCAATGCGCATTTGACCTTCCTGCCTGCAATTGCTTGCAAACTTTTTTATTCTCTGATTCGAAGAAACTGAGCGACATCAACGACAACAAATCGAATCGAAAAGTTAAACGTGAATCAAGAATCGCTGAGTAGCTGAGTAGCTGCAAGTACCAGCGGAAATAACAAAAAAAAATATGTAATGAGAATGCAAAGTTTTGACTTCTTGGCACAGAAAGCAGCGACTGCAGAGATGACCCCTTCCTTTTGTAATTTTTTTTTAAACAAACTTATCCAATAAAACTTTTGCAAACATTGATTTAAAAAGGTGAGAAGCAGTGGAGGAGACAAATGCGTACGAGTAGCAGGTAAAATGATACATATGTACGTAGGTATAAAATCGAAGCGAATAGGGCAACGAATTTATAATGAAATGCTAAGTGAAAAAGCAATACTTACAAAGTGTCATACACAAATACTTTCGATTTTCTTCTTTTTGTTTACTGAGGTCTTTTGTTATGACTTATTTCAGTATTTTTATCCCCTTTGAAAATCTTTCAAGCAACGAATCTCATGTCTCTCTTGTCATATGTGAAATATCAAAGTTGTATGCCTTGAGAAAAGTTGCCAGAAAGGATTTATGAGCATAATTGTATTTCAAAAACTCTCACATCCTTTTCCCGTACCTTTTGAAACCCGCTATCTGACTTTATAATTCTTTTATTTATTTTTTCGTCTTCACGCGAATATCATTTCAAATGCATTTATGCTTTTTATCTCTGCAAAGTCCTTACAGCAAAGCAGGTGTTAAACCGTAGCAGCATTGGTTGGCATAGCCTTCACACTTACTTAAACGCCGACTTTGTACTTTTCCTTGCATTGCCACGGCTTGTTTGTTGATGTTATTGTTTCACCGTTTATCTTTATTGTTGTGTTTTAGTATTTTCTTTTTTTTCGCATTATTTTAAGTTTTGTTGACTTTACAACGCACAACGTACTTATAGTTGCAGCAAGAAAAAAACAAGAACAAACTTCCAACCTGCTTCTTGCCACGCTCAACGTATAAGTTGCATCTTGCAACTTGCGATTCACACTTAATACTTTAATAGCCGCAAAAGTTTTAGCTACTTATCTTGTTCTGCAGTGACTTAAGTAGCTCACCAATATTTACTTACATACTCATTTTTAAAACTCTCTCTTTCAGCTTCTTACTGGCCTGGGACGAGACATTATAAGTAGATACATACATACATATGTATGTACATCTCTGGACTCGCACGTCAAAAGAATTTCAAAATTTTTTCTTACTGGAAGTCATAAATGGACTTCAAGGCTATCAGTCAAATATCATTTACTCTAAACTAGAATTGCTTAAATCGGACTAGAAAGCGCTGCTCACAGGAAAAAGCCGAAATATCTACCTACACACACATACGTTTAGTCTCCTTCTCTCACTTCCAGCACAAACACGTGTTTGCAAAATAATGACGAAGTAATTTTGTATATAAAATTGTTTATGCCTCTATATTCCAATCAAATAAACGTACTTAGAAGATATCAGCCAATACTTCCAATATATCAAACGAAAGGAAAAAAACTTGAAATTTTGACTAAAGTAAACAAAAAAAATCATTCGAGCGGTTTTCGAACATTTTGGTATCGAAAAAATTTGCAAATTTTTTCAAAATTTTATTGCCTTTAAATGCTCGATTTTTGTTGAATTTATAAAAAATGTGTACACGATAATATTTCTACTGCTCCGAAGAACCTATATCCCGGAAATTAAAGTTATATTTGCCAACCATAAGTTGCTTGTGCACTTTAAAGGCTGAAAATTGAAATCCCAAAATAAGCCAACATTTAACGTTGTTTCTACGACAGACACCTAATTGGTTACTTACATAAATGTATCTGTCGATAGGTATGAAATTTTGTCTTTTTGATACGGCACACTTTTCTTTGAATTGCTTCATTAGTTCTCGTGCAATAAGCGTTTTCGTGAAGCTCTAAAAATTACAGCTACAACATTTCAGCATAGCCTCATATCGAAACGCAAGACGTATTCTACGTCAAAAGTACGTCCTGGTAGTGCACAAATAGATACTATTCGCTTACTGCAATACAGTTCACTGTTGGCGGTTATAATTTCAACGTAATGTACGACTTCGCTGTCTACCTATAAAATGGTTTTATTAAAGACTGATATTAATGTTTAATGAAAAAATAAAATCTAAATCACACCCTTAGTCGCAAGTATGGAATCCTATTTAAGTTGCATTAATGCAACTAATTCAAGTCACATAATATTGTGACTTTAATCTATGAAAGCCTTTAACAGCAACGCTTGTTAAGCTTAACCTAGAAGCACAAATAAGTATATCAATAAATTTTAATTTTAATAAAAGTAATTGAATTTAAAAATAATTGCACTTTGCCATTAGCAGACACATTTTTGTTATTGAATCTTTTTTTGTCAATACGAGAAAACACTAAATAAATAAATAATTTACATCCATTTGACAGCTGTGGATAATTACTGCATTTGTCCTTCAACATTCGACCAGCACTCCTGTGACACACACACTTACATACTTGCGTGTTCGTATACATACATAAATATCTGCTCACATATGAATATATTTACACTTATTATTAACATTAAATTGTTATAGCGTTTAATATTTTTAAACATTGTAAGTGAGCAATAAAAATATGTGTGTACATATTTATGCAATAATGTTGCATTTGGCGTGTTAACAATGAATGTGGAAAATGTAAATAACAAAAATTAAATGTGCAACAAATACTTTAATGCCGGCAACATTAATCCCTTAAGCCTAAATGCAAACGCACATGTGCACGCGAAATTAACAGATCGGCCTATATGTGTGTGTGTGTATGAGTGTGTGGGTGTTGAATAAAAATCCAGTGTTATCAAATGCATTGTAGTACGCGGCACTGGGCTCATTAACAGCTGAAATGTCAGCACTTGTTTGTGCGATACTTTTTTTTTCAATTTTCTATTTATTATTATTATTTGTTGTCAACTTGTGGTTAGCGTTTCTGCTGTTACTGCGGTTAGTTTTTTGTTGTTATTGTGGGTTTATGATTTTTTGGTTTTTAATTTAAAAGATATTTTTTTTACTTGTCTGGCGGGTCTTGGCGTTTTTTTAATTGCCTTGTAGCAATATGTTATCTAAAAATTTAATAAAATATGTTTTTCTTTTTAAAACAATTAAATGAAAAATTTAAATTATTTTTTTTTAAAGAGAAAAAATGTAATTACAAAAAGAAATTGAGTTCCCAAATTTTAAATTGAATTAAAAAATAGGTTTTTCTTTTTAAAACAACAAAATCAAATAATTGAAAGAAGAGAAATAACTTGTTGAAAATAAGTTCCCAAAACTTAAGTGAAATATTAAACAAGCATTTTTCTTTTTAAAACATTAGGATTCTAAAACTAAGTGAAAATTTAATCAACAATAAAAAAGAATAGAAGAAAAGTTTCTAAAATTTAAATGACATTAAAAATATATTTTTCTTATAAAAAAATTAACAATAGAATAATATTAAAACTAATTTAATTAATAAGAGAAGGAAACAGTTTCTAAAAGCTAAAGGATATTAAAAATATATTTTTCTTTTATAATCAATAAAATCTAAAAATTAAAAGAAAATTTTATTAAAAAGAGAAAAAAAATAAATTAAAAAAGAAAATAAGTTCCTAAAAGTTAAATGAAATATTAATATTTTTTTCTTTTAAAACAATAGAATCCCAAAATTTGAACAAAAATAAATTAATAACAGAAGAAAAAGTTACTGAAATTTTAATGTAATCAAAATTATATTTTAAAATTAAATTTAAATTTAAATTTATTCCAAAGAAAATTTAATTAAAGAGAGAAAAAATTTATTAAAAAAAAAATAAGTTGCTAAAACTGAAATGAAAAAAAAATATTTTTCTATTTATTTAATTATAAATAAGACCAGGGGACCAGGTAATAAAACTCTACCTAGAAATGAGTTAGCGACCGGCTTAGGTATGTAGGAAGGTAGCGCCCTAAAGTCCTAGACCCAAAACACGATAAGGCAAGAGTTAAGGAAAGAGATAATATAATTGATAGAATAAGACAGCAAGAAATGAGTGAAAGCACGGATTACAACAAAAAACGCTCTATTTTCAAAAACTATTCTAAACTTTCGTGGGAATATTGCGAAGCGCAGGAGCCACCATAATAGATTCGTTTGGTCGCAGGGTATATCTTTTTTTGCTATGTGCCTTTTGTGAGCTATCTCGCTTGAGTCTAACTTTAAATAAGTATATAGTACATACTTTTATAAGTATGTGTGCATTGAATACAAATTTTCGTTTTTCATTCCAGCCAATACATTTACACTCGCTTATTTTTGCTCATCCATAAAATTTGTCCTTAAACTGTCTGCTTTGAACTGTCGCTTCCCTAAATATTAAGAGCTTATCTATTACTCCAACAAGGAAAATCAATTTGCTTATTTCCATTTCTTTTTCACGACTCGTATTCTTCTGCTGTACTTATTACATTACACAGCAGCTTGGCTTACTTAAGTTTCAAACGAACTTAAATGTCAACGCACTTCCGTCTGACGCTCTGTCTGCCTTCAACAGACGGCACTCATTTTTGCTTATAGTTCGATTTTATTTTTTTTTTTCTGTTTTTTTTTTATGCAACTAACAAAAATTAAGTACTTCAAATCGATCAGGAAGTCAACGTCAGTGAATTTTCCTGTTCTAGCATTGCATTGCTTATTTGCCTTATTTTTTGCATTTAATAATTCTTTTAAGTTGAATTGAAATTATGGCATGTGGTTTCTAATTCTACATAGCAAGTGTAGAGCAGCAATGTTGTTGCCAAAATATCCGTAGTAAAGTAATATAAATATATATGTACTCTCAAAATATCTTAATCTTAATTAGCCATTGATAATAGACATCGTCGAATGGAATGGAAAATAAGTAACAACATTCTGTAAGTTATTACCCTAAATAGCATTTGCACTAAATGCAAATTAGCTGTAAATTACCTCGTACCCGGCAACCGCAATACAACAAACACTAAACACCATCACCACCAGCACCAACAACCACATTTTCTTATAAAAGTTATTAATGCCAGCCACTTTTTCTCTGCCTCAAACTTATTGGGGGCATAATTAATGGCATCCATCAAGTTAATTAGTTGCAACAAGCGAGCATAAAAGTTTAAGCCGCCACTGTTGAGCCAACGAGGCAGTGAGGAAGGTGAGGAGCCCTGAAAAGTATGAAAATATCTGGCAAAAGATGCAAAACAAATTTTTGCTTTGGTCATTAATGAAATGGATGTGGTAGGCTAGCAATATTTCGGTTTGAACTGACAAGGGGGACTTGGATGCAAAAGGATTTTTTTTTTGCATGTAAGGGAGGTCATGTGGTTCTAATACATACATACTAATACTTAAAAGATAAGGAAATAAAACAAAAGGGCTAAGTAAAAGGTGTAATTGAAATATTTAGAGCAATAAAAAGCCATGGATTAAGCCATGGATGATGTGCTTTGTTAGGATTGGTTGCTTGCAATATAAAAAAATTATAACAAACAAATGAGAAAACGCGGTTTGCGATACTCTCGAAGTATTACATCGTCTATCTACGTAAGAAGCAATAATATTTTAAAAGTTTTCCTGATGACTCGTAAACTATATAGAGCTAAGGATAAGAGCCACCAGCAGGGCTGCCAACTATCCTTGGCTATTAAGTACCATATTGAGGATAAAAAAGTGCCAAATAAAAAAAAATAAAAAACATAAGAAATCATGCGATCTTAACATTTTAGATTTGTGTAGAATATGTTCATATGTTCTGTAGTTATATGCAAAATATTAGGGAGAACATTTTCACCCTCTAACTCCTCAATAAATGGGCCGTTTTTGTTCGTTTTTCGGAAAAGGGCAAAAAAATATGCATAATACCCACAAAAAAGCTAAAGAATTCTATTTGGATGCCATAAATGAATTAAACCTAAAAATGTTTGTTGCCAAAATGTCCTACAAGCCTGAGTTTTGGGGGGTTAGTGGTATACAAATATTTTTTTTCAAAAAATATCAGTTTGAGTCACCGTCAAAATAATATCCAAACAAAATTAATATTTGGCGCTTACACATTTTTCTACGAGTTTGACACAGATTCTGCTCCAAATTGTGGTGTGCGTTCTGACCATGGTACAATAAAAACAGGTAGAAGCCAAATTGACATCAAACCTACAAAAGTCAAAGTTTTCGGGAGAGTAAAAATAAAAATGAGCGTGTGTAAGGAAAAATAAAAAATTAAATTTCGCTGGTTGACGTTTTTGAGTAAATTTGAAGTTTTGTTTCTATTTATTTATTTTTCTTTAGTTAAAATTTGTTAATTTGTATGTTGTTTTATGTTTTTAATTTATGAGTTGCAGTGTTGTTGGAGGGACTTTCCGGCATAAGGGTCATAGGAACAGCACTTGGCATCAAACGTGCCTTTCCTGTACCTCCCGGTGCATTTATGAAATCTGCTGCTTTAAAATGTTTAACGCACAGCAAGGCATTTCGCTGCAGCTCTGGCCCACAGCTGCTTTCGCAACGCTCTTTACGCGAAGGACATTGAGGCACGTTAAATGGTATCTGCTTCATATTTAACACCACATAAAAAATAACGCTTCGGTGTTGCATTTTTAACACATACATTAAGTATAAACTGCATAACACTACAAAAATTCAAATGTTAATTAAAATTTGTTATTAACGAACATTCAAAAAAAAAACAACGATATGACATTCAAAGCGTAACGAAATATAGGAAATAAAAGAAAAACAAGTTGAAGTTTAAAGGTTTGGTTCTCATGAGAGCAACGTCATTTTGGCTTCTACCTGTATTTATGTGCCTTGCGTTCTGACAAGTATCAGCCAAGTACTTCATAACGTTGCTCTGTTTACTTTGTGAACTAATTTCAAGTGGTTAATACCACCCTTATGATGGTTTACACGGTGTTTACAAACCGGTTTCAATTGTTTTTTGAATATTATTAGGCAGTTTTTGAAATCTTGATTTTTCGAATACCGAGTAAACCGTATTTTTACCTCGCTTTCATTAGCTTGGGATGTAACTATGTAATAATTATGCGCCTAAAAGACGCAGCAATTTCCATTTGTCAAGTTACTTACCTAACTTAACATAGGATAATCTGAACTTTGACCCCTGTGCGACACGCCTTAAGCGACTTCAATCGGGACGAAATTTTATATCTGTTATCTTCGACTATAGTATTATCGATCTTGGGTATAAGATGAAAAAAATATTTTTGATTTTTTTTGCCTCTTTAGAGGAATCTGAACTTTGGCCCCAGTGCGACACGCCTTAACCGTTTCCAAACAGGACCAAAATTTATATGTGATACCTGTGCCCTGAAAAAAATGTTCATTCGATATCTTCGTCTATAGTAGCAACGGCGTAGGGGTGAGGATTATGAAATCGGATATAAAAATTTGCTTCCTATATTTAAGGACCACACTAATGTATATACCAGAAATATGTAAACTAAATTGCCATTTTTCAAATAAAAAAGATTGTGTTTACTCAATATTTTTTTCGGTAAAGTCAATACACAATGTCCCTCAATTGTAATTTGAAAAAAATTTGTTTGAATTTGTGGTCCCTTTAGTAGGAGATCCGACAAGGGCACGACCTTCAGCCATCTGTTTAATGGATGAAATCTACTTTGTATGAAATTTAACGTGTTAGGAAATATTTCCCGAGTGGGTTGGCTGCAAAAATCCTTGCCAGGATATTTTTAACTAAATAATCAAAAATTAATTTTTTTCTAATTTTGCACCTATTTATTTAATGAACAAATGACATATATACCAATCGCAAGCATAAAGCCTATAGAATGTGTAAACAGCGGAGTGAAAATTACTTACTAGTATTAGCTACCTGTTCATACCTGCCCAACTCGATAGATAGGCCAGGAAAAAATAGAGAACCCAACGTTGTCACATTCTATAGGCTAAATAATTTCGATTGATATATAATTTGTTCATTAAACAAATGAGTACATAATTAAAAAATAATAATATTTTTTAATATTTAATTAAAAATATCCTGGCCAGGATTTTTTCAGCCAACCCACTCGTGAAATATTTACTAAGTAACACGTTAAATTCGATACCAAATAGATTTCATCCATTAAACGGATCTTAGTCTACTTATTACGAATCTGTATCTAAGAGTTTGTGCGCTCTTTCAGATTTCAAGTGTATCTCCATGTCATGAATATCTAAAAGAGCAAAATAAAAAGAACCGCACTGCACTGAACCCAAAAAATTAACAAGAGTCGCAGTTTTACAGGGAAAGAGAAAAATTTTTATCATTCAGAATTGCTTGATAAGTGTCGATCTTTACTTCTAAATGGGTATTAGAGCTGGCTCAACGACATGTTGGGAAAATTACTGCATACTGCAGCAGAAATAGTGAAAAAATTCTTGCCGCATTTGAATAAAAAATTGCAGGTCGGCTTAACGCGCGCTACTCTCGATTCTGCAAGCCATCTTGACCAAATACTGTTCAACAGAAATTAATGGGGTGAAACTTAATATTAAGTAGGTACTTATGTAAATCAATAATTATTAAAAAAAAAAAGTTGATTCCCTGTTTATTTAATAAATATCTCTCGTACATATTATGGCCGAAATAGTTCCATGCCTAAGTGTCATACTTTTGCGCTGTTTTTCTTTTCTCTTTGTATTTGCACATGTGGGTGCAAAATTTTGATGTATTTGCACGTGCAGCATACACTCTTACTCACCTATATGTATATGAATGTATGATTGTATTGAAAAGCGCGTTAGCATCAAATGAATGAAATCCGCTTTAGAAAAATCACATAAAAGTGCAAATTCGTGTTTTCCTGCATACAAATCCCTTATAAAGCTAAAAGCCTGTCAAAAGGGACAAATCAAAATCAAACATGCATACTCCCAAACATATGCATACGTACATATGTACATACGTACATGCATTTAGCAACGTTAACAAAGACAGTTGAAGAAAAAAGTTGGTAAAAGTGAATAGTCAGGGAGAAAAAATCTTTGTAAACGAAATAAAGAAGCAAATGTACCGCTGTATTTGGGGCATTCCAGTCCAATTTGCACACAGCTTGGCTTTTTCGTCTCCGATTTTTTCATAATTTTTATGTGATAGTGCCAATCCAATTGAGAGAGGTTTTGCTGATTTTTTGTAAATTTTTTCCCCAAGCCGCTTTTTTTGAGATGTCGATTTTTGAAAAAAATGCTTCTTTTAATTTCTCATTACTTTGCGGAAAATGAGCCGATATGGACGATATTTTTATTAATCGTAAAGTAGTACTACCCACTGCAAGCATGTAGACAATTTCCTCAACAATTAAGCATTTTTAACTTTTAGATTAATGAATTTGAATTCTTAGAGTTGATTTGGACACAATTTGCTAGCTTTTCATTCATTTGAAAATTCGAAAAAAAAATAGATACCATTGTTGTCCTATTATCGGAATCGGCTTATAGCGTTTTCTTTTCTACTTAAAAATGTTGCCTTCTCAGTGGCTTCTACGCAAAAATACTAAGGAGAGCGCAATGAGAAGACAAAATTTTTTTTAGGAAAAAAACGCCGCTAGAATTTGCGGATTGAGAGACAGCCTTTGAAAAAAAAATATTTTTTAAAAAATCTTGAAAATGTTATAAAAATTGTACAGAAATACGGGTTTGAAAATTTTTTTTGATTGTATATTCCAAAAGTGGTTTGAAAATGAAAAATCAAAAATTATGGTCCCAATCCATCCATTTTTCACATAGTTATGGGCGTTTGAAAAAACGAAATTTTTTTCAGAAATCTATATCTCAAAAACGGCTGGGCAAAAGAAAATAAAAAAAGTCAGGGATGCCTATCTAAATTGTTACTATGTATAACATAAAAATTTATGAACAATTATCGAAGATTCAAGAGCCAAATGGTGTCCGAATCGGGCTGGAATGCCCCGTATACATATGCACATACAAACGTTTTTATGTACATATGTATGTTTGTATGTATTGAATGCATGGATGTACCCACAAGCGGCAGCAATTCGTTCAGGGATAGCTCTCATACGCCCCGTGGTACCGCGATATTTCGCTTTACATTTACTCGTACACAAATGTTTGATGCTCAATCGAGCACACATGCTTAGGCGGAGAGTACGTGCATATGCGCTTATGCATACATATACATATGCATGTATGTATGTATGTATGCATTTCTTTTGGACAAAGCAAATGAATCCATTCACTGCAATTTCTTTGAATATGCAGCTATACAAACAAGAATTCTGTCTTCTTCATTGTCAATATGCGCTAAATGAATTTGGTGAAAGAAGAGATTCGCTAAATCTCTGACGTAGATTCAGAACGTGCTGCAAGTCTTTCAAAAAAACAAAAAACACCCACGCTCCAACTGAGTGATTATGAAATTTGTTTAATGCCGCTGATTAATTACTTACCTGACTATTTATGTACTATTAGCAATTACTTTTTTTCACAGTCAGTTTTCAATGACAACTATTCGCAAATTAATTGATGCTAAATAAATTAATATTTCCATTAGCGGTTAAGCTAATAATAATGCCCCTCACTCACCTTCATTGGCATTAACTCTAAAAGTGTAATTACATTTATTGCATCGCCACTGTTGACGTATTTAAATTATGTGACACTCATTATCGCTATGATTACACCGTTAATCATCACCTAAACACACATACAAATACTGCCACATACAGACACACACACACACACACAGAAGCGACTCAACTCCCGCTAGCAACAACAGCAATAATGCGAATTGGGTGACAGCTCTGGCAGCAAATAATAATTTACTCTCATTTTGCTTAAGCTCATTCATACTCCGTCTGTGGAGTCCAACCCGGCTGGTTGCACGTTGACATTATGATGACATAAACAGCAGGCAGCAGACAAAAAAAAACTTTATTAGCAAATGCGCTGCTAGCTACTTAGTCTGTTGGTGTAATTAAAAAAAAAAAAAAAAAAAACGTGAAAGGCAGCTGCATAAGTAACGGCAAGGCAGGATGAATGGAAGCACACCGCTGGCAAGTCTGGTGTTATACTTTATACGGAAGCCTTGTGGCGAAAATAATTTAAATTATGTAAATCGTAAATGAATTTTTTCTTCCTCTTCGTTTAGTCCTTTATCCACAGAGTATCAATTTTCAATATTAATATCTTTTCACCTGAGAACTTACTGCTAGAGCTATCTCAGTATCATTTTCTGTTTCTGCACCGAGTTTATTGACGTATTTTAAAATGATATTGCCTTCTTCTCTTCTTCCTTTTTGGCTGTACAACAGTTTGTCGATTTAGGGCGAGTCCAAAAAAACTTCGCCCATTGCATCTCTCCTTTGCGAGGCTGCGCCAGTTGTACATCCCTAGCGCAAACAGGTCCTTCTGCACTTGGTTCTGCGATTATGTTCGTGTGCACCCTTTCTTATGCTGTCAGAGTATTCTGAATTGTAGAGAAAGTTTAAAGAATTCGTAAAGATTTCATACTATTTTTCGCCGAATTTTCCAAAATGAAATAAACTGTGCACACTTCGATTCTTTTACGAAATTTCGGATAAAAATCGGTAAAGCAATGAAAATAATGCTGCAATGTGAAGAATTTCTTGCAGATTTTTTCAGAATTTTCTTTATTTTTCGTACAGAAGTTTCTTTACGAGCTCGTGGCAACCACTTCATATAATTTTCTTTGAAGATTTGTCAAAAAAAAGTCGTTACGGAAATGAGATACTCCTAAAGGTTTCGTTAAGATTTCGGGAGCTTTGATTTGCAGGGAGGGTGGCTACTAAGCTTAAGTTGTAAACGTATCGAAAATGGTGTACATGTACCCAGTGTACTGTTAAACTGAATGAGGGTTGAAAAGAAAATACAATTGTACCTACTATTCCATCCGTGGTAGGACTATCACACAAAGGAATTTCTCGCATCACTAATTTAGATTGTAGTCGTCGAGCATCTGCAGGGAGCTGTGAGGAAAAGTGACTAGGTATTGAACCCGTTATGCTAACGTCGCGACATCTAACTGACGGTTGAAAATCTTGAAGCTGCCTGGAAGAATTTCTATAATAAGATAAGTTGGCAAGACAGGCCACTCGGAAGGGAGTTATCGGCAAAAAAGCTAAGGGAAGGGCTTCTCTGGCTAGCTGTGGTCTGTTTCTGTAAAGATGAGCTTTTAGGCAGCTTACCGAACTCCGGCGAAAATCTTGAAATGCGAAGTGACTAGCTACCTTTAACCACCGGTAAATCAGCCATTTACCAAGCTGGTAACCTGGCTAAAGATGCTGTTTTGACGTGGTCGGACCAAAGATAGAGGATAGTTAGCTGGGTGTGGCCAAATAAAGAGGTGGTTGGTGCAGTGTGGTGTGCTTTCATAAGTCGTATTTTGGGTATGTCGTGGTCGAGACCTTGTTTAAGTAAGTGTTAAGCGGGTAACTCTAGAGGCGGCCGAAGCACTTTGTTTGGGTGGTTGAATTCCGTGCAAGAGCTTTTAAATGTGGTGATTATCTCTCCTTAAATGTTGCTTATGGCTTGTCTGTATTATGCCTCGTTCAGTGTTTGTGCGATGTATGTACATCTGGACCGTGAGTTCGAAAGCAAGTCTTTTAATGCATTTCTGAGGCGGCTCTGCATCCAGCAAGTGACTTTCGGATTCTCCCAGCTAGTTGAGCATGAACTGCTTTATGGGCATACAATAGTATTTCCTGACGGGGAGCATGGAGAACTCGCTAGGCAGAGAATGTTCAGGCGATATCAAAAGCCATTCCGTTGCTATACGGATTGCGGTGCTCTGGAAGTTCTGAGGTTTCGTCTACTACTCATAACTGTTAACCAAATAGGCGCATAGTATGTAACTAATTAATGACTTGAAATTTCTCGGAATGACTTGGATTTCAACCGACTAAAAGCTGTTACCCAAGATGAATTTTTTTTTTTTAATTTTTTATATGGTTTGTTGCTTGACTAATACCCAAAGCAGCCTTTATAGGTTGGGTTCCCAGTTTCTAATGAAGATCTTTTTGGTTACATAAGACTAGATACCACCTTTTGACCTGTCTTTCCACCTTACCATTCCAATTTATTTTGGTGTTAAATACATCACCTAAGCTCCTTGCTTTAAGATCAAGATTCTGAAAGACACAATCGAAAATTTGTCGCATCTTATTTTAATTTTTCTCTATAGCCTAATGACAGTTGGGGTTAATGCTTCTTTAACTACTCAACTACTATTTATTAAACGCGTACCCTTATGACGCGTATCAAATGACACTTACATTTTTCTCCCCAAAAATATTAATTACATTTAATTACCTTAAACGTTTAAAAGGCTTCCGATTACCGCTCTTCATGAAACCCAAAGCAGGGTATTTCTTTGCAAAATATTAATTACCGCACAGTGTCACATGCTGAGAGTGTGAATAATGCGGATAAGCAAACGCAACCATACATACTTAAATACATATTTAAGTACATTTCAAAATGAAGCCGAAGCAGAATATTATGAAAATGAAATGAAACATGTCATTGGCAAAACACTGATTGATGTCAATTGAGGCCAATGTGCAGACCTTAGGGAAAAAGTGACCACAGCTCTTGCAGACATTAAACATACCTTCAAACGAATGACACTATGATATTATGACGCATATTAATACAGCTGATTACACACAGCGAACAAGCCAAATGACTTGTGTAGTGAAGTGGAAAATATTTATTTACGAAACAGTTGAATATAAAAGCACAAGTAAATGGCCATGTATGTATGTATGTATAAAGAAAAACTCACAGACTATAGACCGCAGCAATTATTGTTTAGTTGTCTGCTTACTTATGACTGACGGCAGCACAGGACTTAACTGGCTGATTAGTGACCATGACAGTGACAGCATGGAGTGGCGGAAGAAGCTATAGGTGCTGAGTGCATTATTTCATACTTCACTAGACGGGGCAAAAAATTACATAAATAAGCACAGAAAAGCACATACATACATACATACTTAGGTATTAAACCCGCATGCCACTACTTGAGTGGCCGAGCGAGCGACCGCCTTATTGTTGATAATTCATTGCAGACGATTTAACGGATTAACTGCAAAAAAAAGCTGATGTCATACGTTTAAGTAACACAATTGCGTGAGATCTCGAAGCGGTAAAGAGAAAGTGAAGTGGTAGAGGAGCCCTAAATCGGAAGCGCTAAAGTGGCGAAATAAAAGTCGGAACTTTAAGGAAGAGAATACAGCATAAAGGACATTGCATAAGAGTACAATAATAATACAATATGTATACGTATTGAATATATAAAAGTAAATGGATGCATGCATGCGTTTATTGTATACCCACTTACTAGTAGCTTTCAGCGGATGTCAAAAAGTGAAACCAGTCTGGTAAAGGCAGAAACGTGGCATGTGAATATTGCCGTATTTAACGATGCCGGCATTTTTATTTGCTTTTCTTTAAACAGAAAATCGTATCAAGATACTATTAATTAATTAAAAGCAAAAACTGTTAAGCAACCTACACAATTTTAACATTTAGAGCTTTGGCTTCTTAGTTTTTAGTCATGCCTACTTAAATATATATGTACATTACGGTGCAACGCTACCTATTCATAAAAAAAAAACATCGGTCCTGTTTTTTCGAATTTAAGAATTTATTATATTTCAAGATTCTCGCCAAAAAATTTCGGAAAATTATTACGATTTACGTGAGCTGGACTGATTTGAAAATAGCTCCCAAAATATCATATTTAATTTTCCGTTCATAAAATCTTTAAACATCTTTATGCAGACCATTTAAGCTTAAACTCTTCTATCATCTGATGTGAGTTTTGGAAAAAAATCTTTTTAAAAACACATTTTTTTATAAAAAAAACTCGAGCTTTGGAGGTTTTTTCACATAAATCTTGATATTTTCCGAAATATTATGGCTTACATACACACATCGATATATCGATAACAAAACCGATAAAAATGTCGGTGACAAAATTGATAAAAATATCGACAGCAAAATCGATAATAATATCGATAGCAAAATCGGTAACAAAATCGATAAACATATCGACAACAAAATCGGTAAAAAACATCGATAACAAAATCGATAAAAAAAATTTGTAAATATATCGATAAAAGATGGATAAAAATGTCTATAACAAAATCTATAAAAAATTTATAAAAATATCGATAGCAAAATCGATAAAAGCACCGATTATTATATCTTTAAGTTCCGAAAATATCGATAGCAAATTCGATAATAAAATCGATAGAAATTTCGACAACGAAATCGATAACATGTTCGATAAAAATATCGATAACAGAACCGATAAAAATATCGATTATTATATCGATAAGTGCCAAGAATAACGAAAATCTCTAAATCCCGAAATAGTTCCCAGAAGCTTTTACTCCGATCAATTTCTGTCGACTGGAAAATCAAAAGAGAAATCGACAAGCCAAAGCACACACACAAGTCGAAAAAATGATTAAGGCCGTCCAAAAGCCAAAAGTAAATAAAATCAGATGGCTTTAATTTAAACAGACAGAATAAAAATAAATAAATGTAATAATGTAGAATAAAAATAAACTGATTGCGTTCAATGAAGTTTCCGCTTAATAGAAAACCACCAAAAAGCCGCAAAGCAATCGAATTTAAAAATTAAATACTGCTACAAAAGATTCATTTTTAAATCAATTTCGCTCAATGTTCGTATATTTTGCTGGTTTACATATTTATTGAATTTTAATTCAATTGTTTCGACTGCGAAAAATCAAAGCAAATTCAAGCTGCACAATTCGTAAAAACAAATACAGTCAGTACTACTCGCACCAATTTTCAAATTTATTAATTCATACGGCAATTCTGCTGACAACCGCAGTCTGCAAAAAGCCAAATGCACCGACACATGCACTGGCATACAAATGTTACCTCCAATGCCTTACCCCACCTTCACATTTTTGTTTTTGCATATGTATACATATATGTGTCTATGTATGTAAGTGTTCATTGCAACACTGCGTATTCATAAATTTCCACTTTTTTCCAAACGTTTAGAAAGTCCATCTTTCCCTGCTTTGAATTGTGAAAATTAAGAGAACATAGTCGCCACACAAATACCGCTAAATTCTACAGCAAATTCATACAATGTTCTATTTTTGGAATATGACTACAACGCAAAACAACGCAGGCAGACGTATACAGTTTTTTAGACTCGCTTTTAGAAATGGTGTAGTAGCCCTGCAATAAAAGTTAAGGTAGTTTGGTTAAAAAACTAGTCTCATACAATGAGAAATGAAAATGGAAAGCAAAAAAATAAACGTATCGAATCGTTATGCTAACACTTTCTCTTAGAAACCTCTTAAATTGGAAAGCACTCATATATCCAAATCGATTCACAATGGTTCACATATTGAAGATATAGGCTACATCAGCGCCGGTGACACTGCGACAAAAAAAATCGGTTGTCTCTGAATGAAAAGTCGCTAAGTCTCATTTCTTTAAGAACTTTCCTGATGAAAGTTTCTTAAAAGACAAGCTCCATTAATTCCATACATTCATACAGGATGGGTTTCGATGTTTCATCGTCCTCAAAACAAAGATAGTAGTCTGATTCAGGGCTTGAGTCTGGTTAGGCAGCCAAAGAGTAAACTAACAGATAAACATATGTGCTTCCTACCGTAAGAATAACAAAACACCTCTTCTAGGATATGAAGACATAACGCAACGAATAACATCGACCATTCTTGGGTATCTTGTAAGTAGAGAAGGAAAATACGAACATATGAAAAGATAGAAGTTAGTTGAACAGGCCATACTTATATGACTTAACGCCCGACTATTTTTAAAACTCTCAACTTCCAAAGACGGTAAATCTGGCTAGAAAGTGCTGCGTTGATTCCAGACGAACTCTTTTTATACCAACTGCCGTCCGATGAACTTGAGATTGTTCTTATAGACGATGCATGAATTTCTGCGAACAATACCTAATTAAGACTCCGATCATTGCATTTCCGAGAGCTTCACTTGGCTAGTTTTATTGGTGCCCTGGGCGCTACCTTTGTATCCAGAATTACTACTCTTTCCTAATGACTGCAAATGTAATGAATCTTGGAATACTAAGTTCCCGAAATCACAAATCGAGCTGGCTTGGCACCTATTTGTCCAGGAGTTCACCATTGTTAGACATACGACTTCTGACTCTCTTCAATATTGAATAATTAAAGGTGGTCTAGCCATTGAGAACGAGGGTATTACGTATCACAACGTGGCTCAAGGATAGATAAAAGGAGTTGTCATGGATCTCAGAGGTCTTCAGTAGACTGTAGAGCCCTAAAAGCGGATATCTTTTCCATAGAGACGTCACCTTTTCTTATTAAGCCTCTATCAGAGAAACCCACTTTATTCGTTAAAAGGCAAACTACATTGAAAGCATTAGAGCCCACCACCAGGGCTGCTCAATTTCATCTGCACCAGTAAGTGCTATAATAGACACTATAATTACGCTAAGATATAACCCCACTTAAAGGGGTGTGGCTTCCTTTCAGTCTTCACTTATGTATATAATTTGAATGCAACCACAAAATATGTATGTACTAGGATATTCCTAACATATAACCAGCATTTCATAGTCTCATATTGATCACTACCAAACAAAACCTCCATATATTAAGATTAGTTTAAACGAAAAGCCACTGCTGCAACTTCGATGTTTTGCAATGATCCTTATAGAGCACTACAATAATACCCAAAAATGACTGGTACCGATATAATCTGAGCAAGTCCAATTTAAGATAGTGTTAAGACCTGCAAAATTTTTTATTAGTATCTATGGGTGTATGCGCGTGTATCAAAACGTTTGCTGAGGAAGGACATTCATGGCGTGTAAGCAAATTTGTACGGAATGACGTTCCGCTGGTCGCTCGATTGCACGTCCAATCTATTCCCCGATACGTACAGAGTGTGTATGTATGTATTATGTATATAGGTATGTACATATGTGTTTATTCTATACTGCACATGTATGTACACACGCATATATATATGTTTGTACTGCTAACATATCAGACAACAGCATGTAAGGCCGATATCCTTTTTATGGCCATTTTATGCAAACAGTTTCCTATGTATGCATTTACAGCAGCGGCGACTAAACTGCTCGTTTTTTTTTTGTTGCTGAACACAGTACGAGTTTTCTTTGTTGTTTTTTTGAATCTTTTTTTTCGAAATATACATATGTATCTATATACTTTTTTTTTAATGTTTATTGCTAAGAATATATTCATAACTTCCCTAGGGGTATTCTTAAGATGCTTTTTCAGTTCTGCAATGACTTTAAGATGAATACGATTAAAATTGGTATGGTGACTACGATATTGATTAGGATTAGAATTTGCATTAAGATTACCATTATTATTAGGATTTGAATTGGAATTAAAAGTAGTTGATTTTAGCACCAAAACAACGGTTACCATTATTAAATTACAAGTACGATTGCGATTACGATTATGATGACTATTATTATGATTATGTTTACGAATACTATTATTATGATCATAATTATAATTATGATGCCAGACGAAAGCGGTTGAAGAAGGTAGTTGTTTAGAATATTTTAAAGGGGGTTGCCACCTGTTTTAAAAATCTAATTTAGTTAACTTATACACAAATATGGGTATCAAACGAAAGAATGTTAAGAAATCATTAGTATAAATATTTACATTCTTTTTTAAGGGTTCGTAGAGAGTTGCCACCTCTTGAAAAAGATATATTAAAATTATTTAATAATAACGATAATAATAATAATATATTAAAACAAGTAAGAAAGCCTAAGTTCGGGCGGAGCCGAACATTAAATACCCGGCGCAAGTATTAAATATATGTGTTTCACCTTTCCGAAAGCTACCGCTACATGGTAAGCCGGGGTGTATCAATTTTGAGAAAATTAGCGTCCTTAAATTTCGAAATATTGAAGTTTCAAGTATTTCTGAAATTTACCATCATGTGAAAAGTGGAAGTAATTTTATTCCGATTTCGATAATTTTCAACGTTTTGCTTTTATGTGGCAATCACAATAACCATACCGAGTTTGGTACAAATTGGTAGAACGGTTACCGACATGGGCGTAGCCAGGTAGGGCCAGGGGGGTGCTCGAGCCGCCCCGCCCCCTCCCCCCCTAACTTTCAAATTTTTTTTATATATATATTAAATAGTACCCTGAAATGCCAGCTTAATAGGGTCGAGCCCCCCCCTAAATTTCATTCTGGCTACGCCGATGGTTACCGATATACATATATGTGATCATAAGTGGGAGGTACCACGCCCATTTTCCAAAATTTTACCATAAAAGTATTTCTTGATAAAGAATTGTTGCAAGCATCAATTTTGAATAAATTAGCCTTAATATTTACTGATTTATCGAAGATTTTTAATTTCTCTAAATTACCGTTATATGGGATGTGGGCGTGGTTATTGTCCGATTTAAAAAATTTTCAGCCATTTGGTATACAACTTTGCCAAGTTTAGAAGAAATTGGTGCAGCGGTTACCAAGATATACACATGTAACCATAAGTGGGCGTGGCTACGCCCATTTTCCAAAAATTTATAATATTCTTATTTTTGGTCTAAAACTTATTGTTAATATCAATTTTGAGTGAATATTCTTCAGTAGTTTCTAAAATATCGCAGTTTTCGTATTTCTGGTAATTACCGTTATATGGGAAGTTAGCGTGGTTACAGTCCGATTTCGCCCATTTTCAATACCTTGGATAAATCGAAACCTACGTACCAAATTTCGTTGAGATATCTCAATTTTTGCTCGAGTTATCGTGTACACGGACGGACGGACAGACATGGCTTAATCGACTTCTCTATTCATTCTAAGCATTTATGTATACATTTGTCTATATCTATCTCGATTCGTTTTGGCTGTTACAAACAACCGTTATGTGAACAAAGTTAATATACCTTTGTGCACAAGTGCGCTCGGGTATAATTATTAAAAGATGGATGTCAAGCGAAATCGGTTTGAAAATATTTATTTCTGAAATGTATAAAGGCGTGTATCCACCTTTTTAAAATGTCAAATTTATTTAGTTTATACATAAGTTAAAATAAGTTGATATTAAAATATTACTGTCAACCTAAAGGGGTTTAAGAAAACTTTAGTGTGAAAATGTTTCTGATTAGTATTGCCAGCTGTTCACCAAATAATATTTATTAATGTACATGTACGCATACATTAGTGAAAGAAATAATAGAAACCTTTCATTTTGACCAATTTTGGCTATATTTGTTTCTTTATTCGATGTTTAATATTTTTTTATAAAAGTCTAGCGCATTATATAAATCCACATTTCAAATAGCGCAAAAATTATAAAAATTAAACAAAATTTCCCTTAATTTAGTAAAATTTGTTGAATTTTTATAAGTTTTGTACAAAGTTGGCCATGTGAATTTACTTATATAGTGCGTGTTATATAATGCGCCAGACTTTTATAAAAAAAAAATATTAAACATCGAATAATGAAAATAAATATAGCCAAAACTGGTCAAAATAAAAAGTTTCTATTATTCCTTCCACCACTGTAGCTATATATAATACACCGTGCGACAGTAAATTTTACACACAAAAAAAATCAATATATTCGCTAAACTATGGGTAAATTATAGTAAAACTGCGTACTTAGTTTTTGTCTCTGACGTCAGGATTTTTTTAAAGGACTTTGAAATTTAAAAAAATATAATTATTTCAAAATATTAATTAAAAAATTCGGTGTAATGTAGGATAACAGTAAGGGTATCATAAAAAAAAAAATCTGTAGAATTATAGCAGGATAAATTTTTTGGTGCATACGGACGAATGAGTATGGAAAATGCTTTACAAATTTTGTGCTTAAATATCCTTGAAAATTTGCAATATATATATATATATATATTTTCATTCTTGTTTGAGGATTAATATGCGCATGACTTCATCATCGAATTTCGTCCTGCAAACTTTATTAACTTAAAAAGATTAAATTTATTAAAAGTGCATTTTCAAAACCTATTCGTCCTTGTAAACCAAAAAACTTTATTGTTTCTAAATTCTACAGAATTTTCTTTCTCATTTGGCAACCACATTGTTATTCTACATTGCGCTGATTTGTTTAAATAATTTTTTGAATTAATTATATCTCTAAAATTTCAAAGTCCTTCAAAAAAAATCCTGACATCAGAGTGAAAAATTAAAAACGCAGTTTTACTATATTTGGCCCATAGTTTCGTGAGTATATCAATTCTTTTGTGTGTTTTGATTTTTTTGTTTCTGTCGCACGGTGATATCTACGCAAAGCTATTTTCTGTGAAAGTCAAAAACGAGATGAGATGAGATAAGAGCTGAGCCTTTCGATGTACAATAAGGTTTTATTTTATAAAGTTAAGACTTTTTAGTAGCACTGGAGGATATGAAATTTTATAAAATGAAAAACCGACACCATGGGTGGCCTTTATTCACTCAGATACGGCTGGGAGATTTTAGAAGAAACATTTCGAATATTTGTATAGGCTTTTGAATAAGGTTGCCACCTGTTTAAAAAGTTGAATTAAATTTTGGCATTTTAATGCCATGTGAGTTCAATGGTATTCGCTGTTTATTCGGTATTCGCTGTTTGATCGGTATTTTCTTCTTTTTTTTGTAGCGTATGACGCATATTACACATCAACTTCAAATTCTTACCGCTTTTTTTAGATAAATACCTTTTCCCCTCGCCACATCTTCCAATGCCTTTCTCTACATGGTCTCGGTTTTCATTTCATTCGTTGTATGTTGTTTTTGTAATGTTTGCAAATGATTTTTTTCTAACGGCTACACATGTAAATGCAACAGCAAACATTTGCAAGGATATGCAAAATACATGCGCCCGTATTTATAAAGTTTTTTCTGTGTGACTTGCGAAATGGTTTGCCTATCGCATGTCCTATGCTTTTCGAGTTTGTGTCATGCTTGTTCTTATTTGTCCACGTTGCATAAGTTTCTACGTACATTATTTGTTAGCTATGTATTGCGTTATGCGGTTGGTAAATCGCCAGTGTTTCTGTTGTTTTACACGCACACATGCACTTAAACAGTTAAAATGTGTTGATTTTACAATGCAGAACTAGAAACAGAAAAGCGTTGCTGCGTTGCGGTAAAAAGTCACCTAACCAAGGCCGGTAGAAAAATCGACAATGACTCAATTGAAAAGAGACAACCTGAACAACGATTACAACTCTTTTGCTTTTTTTTGCTGTGTACTGACCATTGCCTTCAAGCTTACTTTCCATGCCCATTGCTTCGGTCTATGGCTCGAGCTTTGTGTGGTTTACTTACATATCTATTCCGCCATTTTGGTGAGAAAAACACTATGTATTGTATTATAATCATCAATTCAGTTTCTACGTAGTTAAAATTTTACTACAGGGTTTGCGTTTAAGCAGCGTGAATTTTTTAATGCTTCCCCCCATTAATACGCCACATTCATAGGCCTTCTTTTATTCAGTAGTGGTTTCGGTACAGCAATGTGTAAATCTTAAGAAGCGATTTGTTATAGTACGTTGTGCAAATCTCTCAAAGTTACCGCCCTTTTATAAGGCACAGAAACGTGGACGATATCGAAATTAAATATACAGTTGCGGTAACATTCCAAAGAATAGTTCTATGCAAGATCTATATCAGGGATCTATATCTCTGATAATTTAGAAAATAAAGACCAGGTTACCTTATTGCGCGGCTACTCTTTTGTAAGAAGTGGTCTGTGGTCAGGGAGGTGAACGTCTAACGAAACTCCATGACAGATCTCTGAAGAGTCCTGGCCCTATGGATCGATGTGTAGTCCCATTTTCTGGTGAGAATGTCCGCCACTTCATTGCCCATGACGACGGTTTGAACGCTGAGGGATTTCGGAGTAGCGTCTCTGTGCTTTACATCCCTCAGGGATTTATATATCTCGCAAATCCCCGCTTAGCCCGAACTGCCTCGAAACAGTGTATAGAGATCTTTCGTAAAATCCGATCTTCTGGATGCATGTTGGTCGCTTCTTTTGGCGCCCAGGTGAGAAGTTCAGAAACAGCTTTCCGCCTCACACCGCAAACTTCTTCTTCAAATTTTTCGACCACCAAAAACGTGACTGCACACTTCTCGCCCATCAGTAACATTAAGAGGTTTCATCATGGTATGTTTGTGTCAGCGACTTGTATAGACAAGCGCTTCATAAGATGACGAAGGTACTTATGTAATGCAGTAATAGGTCTCCAGAGTATCATTTCTACGTGAAACTTTTACTCTGCACGCCAGCAAGCCAATCTCTTGCTCCTTTGTTGAAGCAAGGGAGCGGAAACCTGCCATCGCGTATATCACTGCCGCTAGCAAAGGCTTGCGATGAGTTTATTGATTTGATCATCCTTTGCCAGCAACTTTATTTTCGTGAACATGGTCTCGTCAGCGCTGACTCGTAGTGGTTACTTTGATGCAGTGACAATCACTTTAGATGCATTCTCATCTTCATCCTAAGAGAAGGAGTGGCCTACGGTTTTATGGCTGTTGCCTCTTTGTCATTTAGCGATGAAATGGTAAGCCTGCTTTACTTCGAGGTGCTAGCTCGCTGCGTCACTGCAACACTGGCCGTCAGTTTTTTGATTTTCTTATAATGTCTTCGCTAAACTTCTTTAGATTTGTTGTTTTTTATGCCATCCGGTGCAGTATTGGTACTTTAGCCGGTCTCCTGCTGTTGCTTTGATACCAGTGTTCTCCGACGACTGTGTTCCATGGTCATAACTGTTGCCCTCCGATATAGATTCAGGCCACTGGTTGACTGGCCCAAAAGCACTACTTAAACCAGGTGAGTTGATCTTGTTGAATCTTTGCCCCAAACCTTCCTCAGACATAGTGGCTAAACGAAGTAGAAAGTGTTCATCTGACCTCGCGATATTTTTTTTGTGCGTAGGTATTGCTATACGTGTCGGAATGCCCGTTGTAAATGATAAAGGTGGTTACGATATGTGTGCGCCAGGTATCCCAAAGGAAATGCGTCGGCGAAGCGCATTTTTCAGTTCCTAGCATCACTCAACCACCGTATGGGTACCAATTACGTTAATTTGGGAATAGAACTTGCTGTAAGTTTCCTATAGGAAGCTATCTGTGGTATACCTTCGTTTTGTTTCGCAACGGCTTCTAGTACAGCACTAACCGGCACATAAACCTTCTTCATGTGATCACATTTAGGTCAATATGCAGTCTTTGACTCACTGAGACTAGCAAGGAGACCAGGAAAATGTAGCTATCCATCAGCGGAGTTATACAGATGTACCCAAATTTCCATCAACCAATCCATCTAAATTGGAAAATAAATAGCTGCTAATTTTTTGCGCGCTACTTTTTATCATAGAGCCAACCATCAATTTTTTGCCACAGCGATTACATATGAAAACAAGTGCAGGAAATCGCACAAAAAATTACGCTAACAACGAAAACAACAGCAATGAATATCAAATATGTGCATTAGAAATGTGCCGCAACAAAGCGAACAGAGTTCTATTTGAAATGACACGCGCCTTTGTTGGTTGTGTCTAGTGTCCTTGCCTTTGGCGGTAGATACATATGTAAAATTACATAAAACCTTACATTTGCATAAAGATATATAAGCATTAGGGTAATACTTAAATGTAGTAAGCAAATTTTTACATCCGATTTCCTAAGCCTCAACCTCTACGTCGATGCTACTATAGTCGAAGATATCACATAAAAATTTTGGTCCGGATTGAAGTCGATTAAGGCGTATCGCACAGGGGGGCAAAGTTCAGATTTCCCTATGAAGACGTCTTAAGCGACTCCAATGGGAACTAAAATTTTTATGTGATATCCTCGACTTTAGTAGTATCGATTTTGGGCATTAACTGAAAAAAAATATATTTTTTAATTTTTTGAGTCCTTAGAGGCATCTGGTCTTTGACCCCTTTACGACACTCTCTTTAAGGATCACCCTATTAAACATACATATTTGTGCAAATTTATGCATTTTATTGCAAGTGTTTTTACATGCTTTTGTAAATATGTATATACATATTTATTTGCAACCACACTAGGTTTAGCAGTGTTTTTCATTTGCAAAAATAACGGTTATTGCTACTACATACTAGCTTGTTACAATGACAGGTTTTTTGTATTAGGTGTATTGTTATTCTAACCGCTTTGCATTTTTTCGGTTTTTGCATTCGAAAACATCCTGTTTGTTGCAAAGTAAACTAGAATAAAATTTGTACGTATTTATATTCAGTATACCGACAGTACAGGACTTTAAATTAAACTGTCACAATGAGAACTCAGAGGAATAAAAAAAAATACAAATGAAGCTGAATATATACTCGTATGAAAATATCTACTAGATAAGGCGCCACAGTATTTTTGAGCAGATGTCCTTTCTGCATAATCGGCCTTCGGCCGCGCATAAAGAAACTAACCCTCATCAGTCAAACTCCAACTACGCAGTCCACAATATTGTTGCGTCCAACTTGATTTCGCGTTAGACGGATGTATCGGATATAGATAGAACTAGTTTCGCCCAGGAAAAACAAGTTTGTCCTATGATCGGGTTTGACCGATAACATATACATATAAGTCACGGAAAAACTGTATACCTATGTGCCTCCGTTTACCACTTACAGGTCTATTCTGCACGTTACCGAAGATTTTGTAACCGGGAAATTGTATTACCAAAAAATGTTACCAGTTCTTGTCACCGCGATTATAGGTACGTTGGTAATGCAGTTAAAATATTCAGCAATTCAGCTATGAAGAATTGTGCAAATCCTGGCATTGCATATTTCACGGGGCAATAATTTGTTACCAGCTTATGAGATGGTAACAAAATTTACCGGTTACAAGAGTATACAGAATGCGAAAAGGGTTTAAAAATTGACAGGAACTTTACTTACCGGTTACAAACTTTTTATTACCAGCGCAGAATAGACCTGTTAGAGGGCGATTCTGGCAACTGTCTTTCAATTCACCACAGTCTTTCGTAAGACAATTGGCAATTCGAAAGACTTATTGAAAGATCGGATCTTAGCGTTATGCTGTTCGCTTTTAGTAATACGTTTTCACTGCCCATTTTAAATCAATAAAAATTAATAAATAAAAGAAAAGTAAATTTAAAAAAAAATAGTAATAAAATGAAAACAAAGCGAAAATACAATTTTTGTTTTCTTTTTATAACAATGAAATGTAAAAATTAAATTAGAAAAAGTTTATATCAAAAAAGAAAAAATAATAATTAAAATTAAAAAAAAACATTTTATTTTAAAACAAAATAACTAAAAAACAATATTTAAAAAAAGCCGAATAAATTAAATAAGATCCTAAAAATTAAATGCAATAAAAAAATGAATTTTTGTTTTTAAAACAATAAAATCTAAAAATTGAAAGAAAATGAAGTTAACAAAAAAAAATAGTAGGCTTAAAAAATGAAAAAAGTCGAAAAAGCAACAACAGTTTACGCGGCGAACTTAGCTCAGTTGGTAGAAAAGTAGCTTTGGACGCTGGGGTCACTGTATCGAATCCCAGCATTTAAATTATGCAGGCAAGTACTTCTCAATATGCTTCAAGACATCCTGTCCAAAACTCACTTCCGAAATGTCAAGCCAACAGCCATGAAAAAAGAAACTAAATAACAGCAGAAATTTTACTCCCGTTTGTAGCAAAAAATATTAAACATTTAAATCATGTAATCAGTTACAAAACAAAAAACAAAAACAGAAATTTATTCATCAAATCAACTTCCTTGACACACACTTTTCATACTCCGCACTACACATTCCCTCTCAACCGAGCAACAACCACAAAGTGAGTCGGAGTTTCAAATTTCCATCAGAGACAACAAAAACTTATGCGACATGCAACTTTAACCGCAGCCACGACGATGGCTAAACACAAAAAAAAAACTGCAAAACAACAATTACAAAACAATCATGAATTTAAGCGCCACAATGCCACAGAGAGCCAAACAAAAACAAAAGCAAGACTAATTTTGAAGCATTTGTTGCGTGTCATTAAAGTTGCAGTGGCGACGCTTTGGCCCGAATGGCAACAAAATGTGAAAGTAACGAAGAGCTAGGGAGCGATTGCTCAAAATTTGATAACAATGAATTGAAGAAATCAAAACAACGTCAAAGGATGAATAAAAGGGAAGTGGGAATAAGAAATTAAAGTAGAAGGTTTGGCAAAATTGTTTGTGAGGTGGCCACAGGCAACAAAAACACCCACAATAAAAGGAACCTAAAAGGGCGTGCTATGGATGTATACATACTACATACATACATACATATATGCATATGTATTTGTGACTATGCTGAGGGTTGAAGCACTGTAGAATGGGTTAGTTGCGGCAAAATTAGTGGTCCATGGACTGCGTCCGTGCCTTTGCTCCGAGCTGTAATTTGCCTCGCCGGCCTCCTAACCTCTTTCCTTCTATAGCAAGATGGGGCCAAAGGATTGTGCAAAATGATTTTAATGTGCTTGGATGTGAACACAACTTTTATGTACACTAAATACATGCACACTTATTTACATATGGATGTATACATATTTTTTTTTCTTTTCCAAGCGCTGCTACTTTGTGTCATCTGATGGCCCATCAATGCAATGACCAAAGGCCAAAAAAGCAGCAAATAAAGTAAATGCACTTGTACAAATGTGTCTCCCGCTATCATTTGAATCTCTCTGGGTGTGTGTTTAGCTCTACGAAATGACATGCTGCTTTGTGGCATAGCCGAGGCAAATGTACATACTTTTATGTGCGCCACATTTGTTTGCAAACGCAAAAAGGGTTAACAAAACGAAGCAAAGAAAAAGAGCTTTGCTTTTCGAAAGCAGGACATTTGCCTGTATTGTATCAAAATACTTGCACAACCTACTTGGATTTTTCTGCTTTGTTGCTATTATTTAAGGATAATCGTAAGAATGGCTACGTTATTATCGGAAAGGGTGCAAAAAGTCGTCGGAAATTCAACAGATGCTTTTGTATTTCAACAATTTTGCATAAAAGACCACACAACAAAAAATATATACTTTTGACTCTATTTGCTTTTGTTGTTGTGATTGCTTCTTTTGTATAGTTGTTGCTTTTATGTGAATTGTTGTCAAGGATATGTTGCGCTCGTAATAAAGGACGTTTAGAGTGTGTGTGTTTGTATGTTTGTGTGTGGTTTTTGGGGCGCTCCCAAAATAGAAGT
The DNA here is from genome assembly GCF_013731165.1 of Rhagoletis pomonella. Taxonomy (NCBI): domain Eukaryota; kingdom Metazoa; phylum Arthropoda; class Insecta; order Diptera; family Tephritidae; genus Rhagoletis; species Rhagoletis pomonella. Next base: position 29,428,529 of record NW_023458565.1, on the reverse strand, counting down.
ATAAAATTAAATATTAATAGAAGAAAATTAGCTTGCAATTCAACTGTGAAATGTACTGGAAAGGAAGTGTCGAATTATTGGCTTAAGATGGGACTTTTTAGGTTTGTGAATTTGGATGTAAACGATCGGGTAGTGGGTGCATGTGGTGATAAGAAGCTATTATTATGAAATTTTACGAAAATTTTAATGGTGTAAACTCGTAGATGCTGTGGGCTCTGTTGTCTAAGATAGCTAACTTATGGAATATTCAAAACAACGCAACTCAAAAATTGCCAGCTAGAAGCTTTTACATCGTTGACGACAAAATGTATTAAAAGCAATCATTCAAACGTAGAAGCATTAGATTAGAAATGGTGAATGATTGAAGTTCGCATCTTTTTTCGGACAAAAAACTGTATATTACTCCGAAAGCATTCCGTTTCGAAGTATCTCCATTCAAAAAAAAATGTACAGTACAGTATTTTTTGTAACATTTTTCCAATAAAATAAAGTAGGTTATTACTGGTACTATATATTCCTGTTGTAAACGCCGAGACAATATGATATGGCCATGTAAATCCAAATTTCTACTTTGTAAAAAAATAGAAACAAAAATAACGCTATCGACAAAAATTTATCAAAAATGAAGGCAAATTCTTAGCTACAAAACTGCATGCTTAGAAATCTTAAGAAAAAGTTTTTTGTTGTTGTAAAATATTTGCGAATTTTTTAAACTTTTTCTATAAAGTAAAAAACCTGGACTTATATGGGTTTTGCTAGATAAAGTTCTTTATTTTTATAAAAAAAAAAATTATAAGTATTAAACAAGCAAAACAAAAATTATCCAAGGCTGGTAAAAATGTCGTGTGCCTATTATTTTTCACATGACTATATAATATATATATGCATTTATATAACATGATTCCATGAACAATTCGCTGTTAGCTTAAATCGTTTTGTATCAACGATTGACAAATTTATAACACTTCTGTGCATTGAAAAATTTAGATAGCAAAAGAAAGTTTTTGTTCGTACAAAGGCAGTATTTTGGAAAAATAATCGCAGTATCCAATTTTGGCATCAAAGAAAAGTATAATACTACATGAAAAAGTATAGATACGTGCGTCATGAATGATGCATGATATCTTTTGCACACATATCCATTTTCGAAGCTGTAAACAAAACTAGAGCACTCGCTCCGCATGGCTGCTATATAGATTATTCTAAAACCTTGGTGTTGGTTGATCCTTCCGGTAGGGTAACTATGTGTTGTACTTTTGAACGAGTTTCCGTCTCAGAATAAGAACGTAAGATGACACTGAAGATGACACAACGCCGAAACCGATTTATTTCCGAACCTAAGTTGACAAGGTGAGACGGAAATTCTTTCCCAAGCACATTGATTTAAACTTTATTTGCTAGTGGCCCCAATCAAAAAGATCATTCTAGTGAATAACTATGATGCAGACGAGTTTTGCTTTGCGCTATTAAGCAAAGTAATCCAAAGCGAATCCCTCGATATTTACGCTTTGGATATTCTGAACGAAAACAGTCAAGACCCTCGAGAGTTTCATCGTGGACTATTAATTTCAACGGATTCAAGCTACATGCAACAGTGTATACCCAAGTTGGAAAATACTAATAATATATTTTGACTTGTTCAAATTATTTACATCAAAAACCTAGTAGGCAAACAGGTTTTTAAAGCTTTTGCATTGATGCCCACACAGTAAAAGCTCTCTCTGGTCATTCTCTCTCCCTCTATTGTTAAGCAGATCTAAAGAAAGTTATAGTTCTCTAAATTCTAAAGTACATTTAGCTTACCACTCTTTGTAGTTTAAGAAAATGTAGATTGATTACTCTATAGATTACTCCAAGAGGATATGCGAGATAGACGATCATTGGCGAAGACCTCCATTTTGTTATATATAGCCTGTAAGCCAAATTTAATGAGAAGTCTGGATTGTTGAAATCAAGTTTTTCATATGTATATATTTTTTTTCAAATATGCATCGATAAAGACTGATTTATTGCCAAGATATCCTGTTCCAAGCACGCCTGATCCTTTACTTCTGTCTGCCGATTTGGTATCTATTTTATTCAGTAAAGCGAACCTCTAACAAAAAACTCAAACATTATTACTACTCAAAGGGTCCCTCGGCAGACAATGGCGGACCTTCGAGTGCATTTCTCACCTAAAAATGCACTACATAAATACTAAGAACACTTCAGTAGTCTGAAACTCTCATTTGAATTTTTTGGAGCTTTCGTCAGTAGATTTTTGTTGAAGCTTTGTTAACCTCTGTCATTCGTTATAACTAAAAAATATTGGTTTCCTGTTGTAAAGTCTTACGGTTCTCACTCAAAAATTACGTTAAATGGATGTGCTTATAATTGAACAGCCGAAACTTAACGTAACTCAATGCCACGTCGAAATTTGTTTCATTTTGAGTCTCTAAGTTCTACGTTCCGTTAAGTGAAGTAAAGTGGCCATAATCAGGCTTTTAGTCGGACGGGGCGTATGAGTAACATACAATAATTAAATTGAACTTTCAACTTTAAACGGCTTTACATAGCAATAAAGACAAAAAATCAGGTTTATATATGATGTGGATATGATTGCCTTGAACTAATAGGACGGCTGCATTCCGTCCGACATGGAATTTACTTTGCTTTTGGACTTATGCCCCAAGCTTCCTTAGATGCCATTCTCAAGTCCATATTATATTCTGGTCTCTATCTAACCGCATGTTTCTTAATAGTTGCCCAACAGTTTTTAATGGTAAATATTCTAATGAGATCTGTTTAAACGCTGTGCTTAATTGTCTGTATTTCGTAATCTATTTATATAAACTTAGAAAAGAGATAAAATAAATTTTTGTCACCCTTAGTTTGGCGATTCTACCGAAGCGATTTCAAAGCCAGGAACACCATTGGAAAGGTATTTTTCTTTAGAAGAAGAGAGTTTTTATGATGTCTCTGAACTTGGCGTAGGGTATGACGCATAAAGACAAAAACAAGCTATTCTGAGTAGGTTTTCAATAGTTCTAGAAACCTGAAAAGTTTTAATTTCCTCCTCAGAAGAACTTTAATTTTTATTTTTTTTCAAACATTCAACTTTTCGACTATTTTGGAAAAAAGCTTTTTTTTGGTGTAATTTTGTAGAATTTTTGCCCCTTATCAGGCTTATCAGGAGCTCTAGCACTATTGAATAACTATTCAGAACAGTTTTAGTTTGTATTTTTTCGGTGTAATTTTGTATAATTTTCTTTTTTATTTCCCGTAGCTTCAGAGCTATTGAAAAGCTACACTGAAAAGTTAAAATTTTTTTTTTTTTTTGAAACATTCAACTTTTTTTTTACTTTTTTGGAAATTTTTTTCTGCGTAATTTTGCAGATCTTTTAATTTCTTTTCAGAAACTCTAGAACTTATTCTACTCAGCTACTCAGAACAGCCTTTTTTGTCTTTTTGCGTCATGCCGTATGTCAGCTTCCCAGACCTGTTTTTATGGTCGCAATACTGGTTGAAATCGCCGTTTAAATTCCATATTTGTGTTGCATTCTGTTCAGTTTGAAGTTTCCGCTTTTTTGTTTTACTTCGTATCAGGTTTAGACAAAAAGTGAAGGCAAAATTTAAGATAAAAACGAAAAAAATTAGAACCGCATAAGAATTAGGGTAACTGAAAAGGCAAGCAAATTTATTGAAATTTTTCGATAGGAATCGAAATAAATCGCTATCGAAAGTTATCAATTTAGCGAAATTTATCGAATCATTGAAGTTTATAGTTATCGAAGTTATCCATGTTTATGGAGTTATTGCAACGTATCGAATTATTCAAATTGATCCATGTATATTGAGTTGTCGAAATTTACGGATAGTTATCGAGCTAATAAAATGTATGAGATTATCGAAATTTGTCAATTTGTTGAAATGTATCAATTTATCGATATTTATTGAATTATCATTATTTATAGAGTTTATGAAATTTACCGAGTTATCGTAGTGCATCGAGTTCTTTCAACTTATCGCGTTATCGATATTTATTGATTTACTTAAATTTGTTGATTTATACAATCGAAGTTTTTGGCATTTTACAAAATATATTGAGTTATCGTAATTTCAAGGTTATAAAAGTTTATCAAGCTATCACTGCTTATCGAATCTTATCGCGTTACCAGAGTACAAGGAGTCATCGAGATTTGTCGATAGCTTTCAAAAAATATGGAGCTATCAAAATTAACGGCGTTATCGAAATTTATAGAGGTATTAAAAGTTTATAGAGTTATCGATTTATATCGAGATGTATGCATTTTTGAGATGTCGAAATTTATCGAGGCCCTGAAACGCGGCATTATCGAAATGCTTCGAAAATTGTAGAATTTTGTTGAGCTATCGTATTTTAGTGAGTTATTGGATTTTATTTGGGGTATTCACAACGGTGTCGTAAGTGTCGTATTGTTGTATGTCGTACACTTTAAACACCTAAAAAATATATTAGGAGGGTTCGCAAAGTACTATCAAAGTCATATTATTAATTTTCGCAGTCATGAAAAATAGTTGGTTGTAGTTTCAAGTTCTCTAAACATTTATTTAAGCTTTTCAAGTTTACGACATACAACAATACGACACTTACGACAGCGTTGTGAATCCCGCAATTGTTTTTGAAATGCATTGAATTAGCGATGTATATCAAATTATCGATATTTATCGAAAAACTGGAGTTTATCCAGTCTATTTCAAGTCCTGCCAAAGTCATCCAAAAACCTTCAAAGATATAACAAATATTTAATATATATGTATATAGCTCAATTTTAGTTTCAAATCAGGAGATTTTGCGGTAAGTAATTGTTGATAACTGTTATAAATTATATAAGTTAAACGATGTTCTAAGCTAGAAAGCCTCTCCAAAAGTCTTAAAAAACTAGAAAAAAACGGTCGTATTTCGACAGTAACTGGCATTCTTAGTGTTAACTGAATATGTTGCTCTCAACACATGATTTGGTAATAATTTCATTATTTGGTTATATTTACCAAATCTAGTGTTAAGAGAAATATATTTAGCTGACTGAAAAAAAATACATTTTATCAGATGGTTTGACGTATAAATTTTCATTTAATTACGTCAACTTTGCAGCTTATTACACGTTCAATGCCAATAACACAACCTACTCCCCTCAAAATTATAATCGAACTGACTCCAACACTGCGCATAACTCGGCACAGAGTTGCGAAGGTCCTTTAGTACATATGTTGCCGTTATATCCTGCTATGGATTCTGCTACTGTAACAGCAACTGCTATGAGCTCTGCTAACGCCAGGCTTACCTGATAACTCCACCATCCTACCAATTTTGGCGCTGTCAACATAGCCATTGGAAAATGTCACAGAACCGCGCGAAGTGTCGACGCGACACAATTTTTTTTTTCATGCACAGCAACAACAATTTGTAGCTTATATTGTAAATATATGTATATTGAACAAATGAGTGTTTGTATGTACTTACAAATATACTCATCAGCTGCTCGCAATGTTGCTGATGTTATCACGCTCCTAAAATGCAGTAATCCAAATATTGCTACTGGCTTCCCCGCTTGCGCCACCATCAACCAATGTTTTGTCGTTGTTCAATGGTTGTTAACTAATAAAGCGAACGGAGGGAGCATGTGCGCCCCTAAAAGCACACACACTAACACTCACACATACAAGCAGTAAAATTTGTATGGCTGGAATGTGTATCCCTAAACCAATGTTGTGTCTGTTGCCAATGCCAAGTTTTGTTGTTCGTGAATTCGTATTTTTGTTATGGCTTCGATATGTATGCACGTGCAGAAGTGTATGGAGAAGAGGCGCTGAGCAGAATTGTATTGAGTACACCACATCCTTGGAGAAATCACATTCTAACACCACACCTTTTGTGTGTATTGGAATTTTCGTTCTTGGCCAATCATTGTTGGCTTGGCATCGAATGTTAAGAAATGGATGATGAAATGTTTTTGGGGTAAGAAAATATTGGTTGTGTATTAATCAGTCAGGGGGGGGGGGGGTGTTTGCAGTGCAAGTGAATGGTTTGTAGTAGAAAGAAGTTAATGGAAAGGGCGAGGGGAACCCATACATACATACATATAAGTGTTTGAATAATGAATAATTCAGCTTTTTAAGAGCGAAATAGTCAATAATGTGAATATTTGATTTTTGCACAAAAAAGTAATTCTGAATACATATATAGCTATTTACATATATGTACATTAAGCTGGCTCGCGAAAAAAGTGTGTAACTACCACCTTAGTTTGAAAGCTTACTTTGACAGGATTTTTGTGACATAAAAGTTTCTGCTCTTTCGAGCTAAAGACAGTCAAGATCACGTGTTTTCCATAACTAATTCATTTGATTCGGGTTTATATAAAAGTGTGCTAAATCGTTGAAAAGTTATTTTTGAATATTATATATCCCTTGAAAATAATCTCAACTCAACTCTTTCAGTTTCTAGCCGGCCAAGACAACATTGGTTCCCATAAATCTGAAAGAATTATTTATTATCAATGAAGTGTCACACCTTAGAATCAGCTCACAAATCTAAAAGTTATGGGGAAAACGGAAGATAGAGCGGAGGAAAATTCTAACTCGTAAGCTTTCATCCAGGGAGGACTAGTTATAAACTTTTTTTCTTCTAATGGGGACCGACCTGATCTAATGTACATGTACTAACTTAAAAAATTCTCTATTTAAGGGACCTTATTTGTTAAAAAAAACTATATGTGCAGCCTAATTTCTTTTTTACATAGAAATGGAGATACCTACAATTTTACGCCACCCCCAAGCGACAAAGGGGTTTTAATGAGGAGTCCTTTCCAAGAAATACATTCCGAGGACTTCCACTGCCTGTCGAGGGACAACCGCTGTTATAAGAAGCGTTTTATAATTTAAATGTAACTCGGTCTAGGGATCGAACCCAGGTCCTACGGTCCTAATATTAACTCCTGCAGAAGAATGACAACACTTTTTCTGTTTTCGTTCGGCTTTTGTCCGGGAAGTTTGAAGAAAAGTCAGCCATAAAATATTAAATTTCTTCACATAGCTACTTTCCATCTTAGTAAACTGGATGTACACAGCTATGATAAGACGCGTCCTTTTCTACGGGGTGGCCTGCGCTAAACAACGCCATATCCAGAGCCAAGGTGGAATGTGTGCAGAGGACGGCTGCCATGCTCATCACCGGAGCCCTGCCCTCTACACGCACCAAATCTCTGGAAATAATCTTAAATCTTCCAGCTGTGGATCTCTACAGCAAATTTCAGGCCGGCAGGTTAAATACAATCCAGCCGTGGAGAGACCTCAGATTCGGACACGCAAAAGTACTTGAAACCCTACCGGATAATCTACGACAGATAGATTTCACCGCTCTTCTACTTTGTTCAGACAACAAATTCCCCACAAGAATCAAACAGAGGAACGAGTGGGAAAGGGCCACAGACCTGAACCCAGGGTCTACGGTCATTATAGCGTTTTTAAGCAGAATTAAACGCCATAATGGAGGCGCTCGGTGGCTTATAACCTCCCCCCATCATGGACGGCCTATTGCTATCTATTCTGACAGCCAGGCTGCTATCAAATCTCTCAATTATAACGAAGCAACGTCCAAAGTAGCCACAGAATGCAGGAAGACTCTCAACCTGCTGGCATCAAAATGCTTCTCGACTGTTGTATGGGTCCCTGGACATAGGGGCATCCCTGGCAACTGCCTAGCCATCGAGCTGGCAAGGAGGGGGACGGAAATATATATATTCAATTCTCTCGGAATGCGACCATACCTCTAACCTCCTGCAAACACAGACTAAAGGCGAAACTCGTTGAAGAGGTAAATATAAGGTGGGCTGTGGAAACCACCTGCCATACTTCCAGGCAAATTTGGCCAAAGATCGATGTAAAACAATACTAAGGTCTCACCCGGCTGGACCACTCCTCTCTCAGATTAGTAGTCGGGGTAATCACCGGACACTGTCTGATAGGCATATACGGAAAAAGGTTAGGATATCGCACCATCGATTTCTGTCGCAGTTGAAGGGACGAGCAAGAGGTGGATACCATCGAACACTATCTCTGCCATTGTCTTGCCCTGGCCAACATGCGCAACCAATTCTTCAACAAGTACTTTCTACATTGTTTAGCCGATTTGAACTCGGCGAACGTTTTCGACTTTTTGTGCTATATAAAACGCACTCGGTGGTTCAATTACTAAGGGAGGGGAAGAAACAAATGGCTTCGGCCAGTGGTATCACAACGGGCTTTTCCAGCCCACGAGTGCTCCACGCTCTGCGCGGGGCAGCCACTATAATCTAACCTAACCTAACCTAACCTAAGCTACTTTCCTTCATAGGTTTTAGGTACTAAAGACATGTAAGTGCTTAGGTTTTTTTGTAATAAGTAAGCAAGAATTGTAATTTTTTATTGAGCAGATTTTCTAGAACCACATTAATTAGCGTCTTTGTCAACATGTCGCGACCCCATTACTTTGTCCGACACTATAAGTACTTATCATATTTTCTTTTTCGTAAATAATAAACTAACTTAAAACTGAGATCTGCAAATTTTTTTTTAATCTACAGCATTTTTTTCCAGATTCTACGACACAGAATTTTTGTATAGTCCGAGCACTGATTCGGTCTAGGATTTCTATCCACAGGTGGGGACAGTTTATTGGATTGACTTCTCTTAGCACTAAAGTATCGTTATTCGTTTGAAACTCCTTCAAGGTTAATTGCCCCCGATTTCACGAACGAGCTACTTCCATGTGCAGATAACCAGCCATTAAGTAATTCATAAAGAAATATTCACTTTTTTTGCCTTAATTTTTCACTGACATTTCCTCGAGGATTGGCTGCATAAAATTCCTGTTCACGATGCTAAAGAAATTCCACTAAAAGGTACGTCTCGTAATCTCGTACGCAGCAAACGCATTAAACAAATTTTTCAGCAATTATCTCCTCCTTTTGCGTTCTCGTTCTAGAAAGAGTTATTTTCTCGAACTTTTTACACTCTGAAGGTCCTCAAGTCGACTTTTGGCATTCAATACAGAGTTAATATATATCCACCAAATGCAAAAAATTGAATTTGAATATTTCGATAGTACAATATGGGAGCAAGTATGAAGCACAATTTTATTTAACGCAGTCCTTAGAACACTCGATGATGAATACACATTTTGGTGTAAGGAAAAAATTTTAGGGCATTTCATAGAGAATTTCCAACACCTTTTTTGAATCGCTATCGGTAAGTTTCTCATCGCTCCCAACACTTTGAGCAGACTGCTAGCTAGTTGGTAAAAGAAAAACGTAGCAGACCTTCTCTAAAGTTATGGCCATATAAGAAAATATTTGAAAAAGTTTAAATTTCTCAGTAAAAAAATGTGTGTCACCTATACAGAATTGGACTATATAAAAGGCCAAGTATTTTTTTCCAATAGGCTTAAAATCATGCACAAAAAATATTGATACATAAAATTCTCCGTTATTTCTCGTCGTTATTCCAACAGAATTGATTTCAAAATGATTGCTAACTGCTTTCATTGCAAACTCCTTTCATTGCAAACTCAATGTTATACTATGTATTTGTATTAATAGTAGCAACATGTTGCTGAAACATTGTGGAATGTATCCGACGGCGCTCATCACTATTTTTTAATTTGCTTGTAATCGAATGTTAGTGAATACGTGAACACGGATATAGCGCATGCGTAATAGAAATGTTAAAAATATATCTGTTGTCACAAAAAAGTAAAACCAAATTAATTAATATGAATAGAAGATGCAACGATCAAGTTGTGTTGGTTAAACCTCGATATTAACTTTTCTTTCCGTTCGATAGCAAGGGCTATCTGATTTTATATTTGTTTTTTTTCGTCTCATGTTAAGATTCTTTTTTTTTTTTTATTAAACGGCGAAAGAATATGCTATTCGAGGGTACATAAATATGTATGTATGTTTCATATTTGTTTATCACCACACAAAGTCATTGGAAGTCCTATTTTATTCTACGGCGTCACAGTTATTTAGGGTTGATGGATAAACATAAATAATAAATAAAAGTGAAATTTGAGCTTGATAATACATTTTTAAAAATTTTTAAGCACAAAAACAAAAACAAATCGATTTAATAGTTTTCCAAATATCTCAAGAACGGGGCGAGGAAAAAATTTTGAAAAAAAATCAAAATAAACAAATCAAAATTCAATTAATTTTTCACATATACATTTATTGATAAAAAAATTATTTTTTGAAAATATGCCATCTCAAAAAAATTGAAAAAATCACAATGGTAGTTCTGAGTATTGCGCAATATTTAATTATAGTATTAACTTTGTTGAGATGGCATATTCTAAAAAACTAATTTTTTTATCAAAAAAATTGTATATGAAAAATTTTTCAAGAAAAAAATTTTTTAAATATTTCTTTTCATAGAGAATTTTGATGTGTGTATGTGTGTTTTTTCACATTCTTTCCTCGCCACGTTCTCGAGATATTTGTAAAAACATTAGATCGATTCGGTTTTGTTTTTGTGCTGTAAATTTGTAAAAAATGTATTGTCAAGCTCAAATTTCATATTTATTTTTTATTTATGTTCATCCATCAACCCTAAAAATTTTAAACAAATCAAACACATGAAGTGTGAACCCCGTCCATTTTGGTATAGAACGCCCCATATTTGCATAAGTGTATATTTTGATTGGCTGTGACTAAATAACTGCCTATGCTATACATTTTATTCAAATCATACAAATATACATATATGTACAAAGAGGAGCCTTTAAAGCCAACTTAAACTACCAAAACTACAAAAATAAACCAAACACTTAAACATTCTAGTAATCGCGCTCCTTTAACGCCAACTGCCAACCACTCGAAGAACTCAAAACAATTTTCACTTCCAAACACAATTCCTCGCCAAATGGCAAGACTTCATAGGCCAACAATAGTTGGGCAATCACAGATTTCATTAAAACCATGGTGTACCTTTGAGCCAAACAATTGCGTGGACCAAGGCCCCATGCGAGCATTTCTGTATTTTCAGCGGCATCGACGGGACTAAAGCGTTCCGGCCGAAAACATTCTGGATCCGTGAAGCACTCTGATTGACGAAGTATTTCGAAAATATTTATATAAATCTCGGACTCAGCGGGTAGTACGGCATCTTTTAATCGCGAGTGGGCTAAAATTTAAATAAATTTTTTAAATTTCACTATTTGCTGAGCTAAACTTCGAAACTTACTATAGTTGAAATTCCGCTTTAGATCGCGCGCGATTATCGGCTGTGGTGGATACAGTCTTAGCGTCTCATTAATTACGCACTCCAAATATTTAAGTTTCATCAAATTCTCTACTGTAAAATCGCGAGACACTCCCTTCGGCCAAACGCGCAACAGCTCCTCGAGCACTTTCTGCTGTACGCTGGGCTGTCGTGAAATCATCACCAACGCAAATGAGATTGCCGCCGGTGTTAGCAGACAGCCTTGAAAGGTGAACGTATTTAGCTCATCACAAATTTCCGCATTATTCAGCGACTCGCCGGCGATGTTAGCCGCAAGTAATGCTTTCAAAAGTGTGTCACGCTGCTGCTGCGCCTGCGCTGCTTCAACGCGTGACTCATGCACTTGGATTGTGTACATGGCGCCATTTGATTTATCAACAGCTGTAGTAGATGCGGCCGCGCGTTGCTCCGCAATCACTTCATGGTTTATGCGATTGATCGTCTGCAGTAGACGCTTCTGACGTCGCTTCTGCAGTGGACAGAGTATGCTGTAGATTGTGGCATTTGCAGAGTGAAGACTAAGAAAACGTGACGTGAAGAGTTGAATGAGCCTGAAAAATTGTAGAAAAACCAGTACTTATTTATTATGCAATTTCCTTATTTTCTTGTTATTAAATGTGAGCTCAAAAAAAAAAACCCAAAAAAGAAAAACTTACGCCAAAACTGCTTCAGCATACGCCGCTCCGCTATCCGCTGACTTCGTTAGCTCCACCTGTGCTTTCCCTTCTACGCCCACGGCCGTTGCTAGCAGCACATCAAGTATCGCTCTCTCCACATATGGTTGTATATTGAAGCTGCTTTTGCCATCGCATTCTCCACGCAGCCGCTCGATCAGCACTTGCGCTTGTGCTGTAAACACCTCCGCAAAATCTGTTAGTGCCTCTGGTCGCAGCGCATGCGTGATTAGTTGACGACGCTGTTGCCACTCTTGATTATCTCGTCTGAACACACCGTCGCCATATACTGGTTGCAAAAGATTGTTGTAGCCCGTATTCAGATGATCTGCGCTATTTAACAGCTGAGTGACAAACTCGTAGTCAGCGGTGAGTATGAAGAGACGATCGAAAACCCAACAGCGTGAGAACGTACCAAATTGGTTGAGGTATTCGCGTGACTTGGAGAGAAAATCTGCGAAAATTTCACTTTCATTTAATAAACACATACATTTGCTTGTGAATGCACTTTGAATAATGGAGGTTAGCAATTCTACAAGAAAAAAGTTATTTGTATAAATTTACATATGTACATATATTTTAATCTAGATTTGTAAGGGCCAGTTCGAAAGCTCTCGGGCAGCAGATGCAAAAATACAGCCTTAATACCACTTTACTGCACTTCGTTAGAATTAATTTGAATCAACAATTTAGGTTAACCGGAAAGATATTTTCAAGACTTGCAGGACGATTCTAGCATCTGTCTTTCAACTCCCAAAGTTCTCCGGTGAGAAAAAGTCTTTCATAAGACAAATTTCCACTCTAGCAAAAATCTACTTGCATACCGACGGCTGAGTGGAAGATCGACCTATCTTGGCAGCCGGTTCGAAAACGCCCTAGGGCGTTCTTGATAAAAGCCATATACACCGCGACATCTAACATGATCTATTAAGCGTGACCATCCGCCCTATATGGGAAGGCGTTTCACATTTCAAACGGCTTAAATGTAGCAACCCCCAAGTGAGCTAGTCTGCGTCTAGCAAGAGCGCCACATTCACAAAGAATGTGTTTTGGCGCTTCCTCGTCCAACTCACAAAAGCGACAAATATCCTTTTCAGGAAAATTCAGTTTACTGAGTGTAGTGCACAGTGAGAGTTTAAGGTCCGCTCTGCCTATTTTAAGTACATTTTATGAAGGACAGATAAATCATTTGGCTTGTCTCTGCCCTGAAAATTCCATCCAGTGTCTGTTGAATATTTTCTCTACTCAGTTATTTATTATCCTCTTTATATGGCTGACAAAAGGATCCCACGAAAGGGTTGCGGACCATGAAATACTGCTTTGGTTCCTTTTTTCGCTAGGCAGTCAGCCACCTCGTCGCCATCATGTCCCTCATGCGCTGGTATCCATCCTAGGGGGACTTTATTCTAGGCTCCGAGGGCGTTTAGGACATTGAAGCGGTCATGTGCCAGCAGAGCTGTCTGAGTGTCCGAAAAAAATGCAGATATATTTCGAAGCTGTGCCTCTTCTAAGGCATTATCTGCCGTAAATTTCTATTGATGGTGAGTTAACTACCCATTGGTATCGAGTTTTTGAAGTTCGGCCCAGATATACCAGCCCTAGTTTTACCATTATCAGGTTTTGATTCCGATGTGTACCAAACCTCCCCATTAGGTTTGGTATATGGGCTTCCCTGCATTTCAGGGAGCTTGATAACCGATGTGTACCTCAAATTTCTTAGAAATTACTCGTTATAGAAGTATTGCATCGCGCAATCGCAATGTGGGGTTATTAGCGAATTTCATTAGGACCTTCATCAGAACCGTCATATTTCCAATTTGCAGATCGAAGGTGTTTAGGATTCTCAGAACCGCGGTAGTCGCCTGCTTTTCTATTAAACTAGGAATCCATCTCTTGCAACTTTATTAAATTTTTAGCCGTGGTATTGCTGTTCCAATCTCGTCATGGTCAGAAAACGGAACATCTCCCCAATTATCGCCACTGCTACCTGCTCAACCACACTTTTGTCATCTGTCACCAGTCCACCGTTCTTATTTTTACATGAGCCCGCTTCAGGTTTTAAACCTTCCGAACTTTGTAGGAAACGTTTCGAACGCTTTTGCTGTCATATGACATCCTATGCTTCTCGAACTCTCGACTTTCCAATTCTTATTATCCTCGCTTTTCAACCTGATCGCAGGCGCTTTATTTAGCGCATTTTTCCTCTCTTGTCAATTATTTTTGTCGGCTCGCTGAAACCCGATTACTTTCTCAGCGACGAGTGAGAAATTTCGTCTCATTACTGGCAGGTACTGGCTTGTTGAATAATGCTTTCCGAGAGCCAAAGAGAGAGTTGCGAATTTGTTGGCTGTCTCTTGTGACAGTAGCTTTTCAATGTCGAGTTTTCCTTGTGGACGCATAATCTGAGCTTCAGTGAAGTGAGTGATCCAAATCTACGTGAAGTCCTCGTATCGTACGTGCATTCAACACGCTGTGAACGTAGTTGCCGTCTATCACCATACGACCGATGTGGTTTTTCGCTTCCCGCTTCGGTTACAACCTAGTAGGCTGGAACATATTTTTATGCTCAAATCCAAGAGCTCATAAAAACATATCATTTATCCTTCCGACACTGAGCTTGCGCTCCTTCAGATGGCGCCCGTGATGCACGCCGTAAGATCTTATTCTCTTCTGTATGCATATTTGCCTTAAAGAATATATTTTCCTTAAATTTTTAGGGACTTATGCGCCCGCCAAACTATTGGCCCAAAAATGTTTGTCCACAGCAAAATCAAAAGCTAAAGACTAAAATGAATGCCCCAAAAAATTATGAGTATTCGGTAGGGATCGATTGATCTATAGTTTCATATGCTACTCTCTAACCGGAGATGTATCTTTATGAGCAGATCGGTGGTATGCCATTGACAGCCGAGTGTTTGCCGCCGTCAGGGAAAACTTTTTTAGTGATATTTCTTGGTTGTGCACCCCTCTAGTAACGCGGCGACCAGACCGCAACAAATTGAAGTCGTTTACATTTTTTATGAAAGAGGGTTTTTCCAAACGTATGTAAAAGTATTCTCTTTAAATGATAATTATGCACACGATCAATTAACTTCACAAAGGAACACCCGATCACTTATTGCCACACTCACTTTTAGGCGTTAGCAGCAAGAACTTTTGTACTGATCCAATTAGCGGCATAGCTAGTGGTCCACTGAGATTTTTGATGAGCGCACGTTTTCTACGCGACTTAAAATAATTCACAGCCGAGACGATCGTTAGCGAGATGACTATGCAAATCACGATCATTGCAACAAGTTGAACTGAAGCGTCAACACAAACTGAAAATCTCAAACAGCCAGCGAAAGATGCTAACCAAAGCCAAAACCGTCTTTCAGCTGCAGCTGCTGTAGGGAACAAAATACAGAGAGGCCTATGCGCACGATCAGCGTCACTGCTTCCACAAACTCCAAAGCTGCTTCCACTTCAATAAACTCAGCTGCTGGTGCTGAAAATTTTCATGTGCAACTGTTTCAACATCACTTTCTTGAGGTACAGATTCATACACCGTAGTACAGGTGTATTAATTCGTACATACTTTAGTTAACATTTTAATAACACTAACTTTATAACGACTTTAATAAAGATGAGTTATTTTTTTCCCCACGAATTATTTTCTTGACCAAACTGCGCAGATGTGAATTTATAACTATTTCCAGCAAATTCACTGCGGCTATAACTGACTATGTTTGTTTTGGCCGGTTGATTTTGTTTATTTGCTTATCGGCCGTTTGTGTTCGCTAGTTAGCGGTAATGAGTGTGAAAGTGTTAGCACGATGCTCAGCGTGCAAGTGAGATGACTATAAATAACTGCATACCAAGCAATCAAGATGTGTATCTTGTGTATGACGTAGTATGGAGCTCAAGTCGGATTTGCACTTTTGGGTCCAAAAACCAGGTGAATGAATGAATAATAAGAGTAGCTTTAGTAGGCCAGCTTCAGCGTCAACAACAGCCACTGAGTAGCGATGTGTGTCACTTAGCACTGATGTACGGAAGTGGATTTCGCAAGCGCACAATCAGAGCGCAAATCTCACGCTACAAGTTTGCAAACAAAACAAAAACGAAAGCAAATAGATATTAAATTTTGAATCTGTGCAGGCAGGTAGCTGAGATTTAAAAAACTACGAACACTTATTAAGTATAAGTACTGTGTAGCCTAGATACCGCAAACAAATTTTGGAACGTCTTAGTCTACGTTATTTCATATACTCGAACTTAGTTAGCGCGGATCGTCACTGGTTTAGAAACATCAATCAAAAGTCGATGTTATAACTTTAGGGAGAACAGACGGCTGGGTGGAAGATTGACCTATCTCGGCAGCCGGTTCGAAAACACTCTATCTCAGCAAGTTTTTCAAGATCGCCCTATTTCAGAATTTGGTTGAAGAACATCCAAATTCAGCAAATGGTTCAAGAACGCCCTGTCTCAATGCAAATTCGATCGGCAGATAGGGCGCTTTTGAACCATTGGTTCAACCAAAGTCTGAAGTAGGGCGTTCTCAATCTATTTTCTGAGATAGGGCATTTTCGAACCGGCTGCCAAGATATTTCCAACTTTCACTCAGCAATCGGTATAGGAAATTGCATTCTAAATATAATAACACGTTATTTTATGGTTATGGTCGCATAAGCCTCTTGAGAAATGTATTTGAATTCAAATCTGCCGACAGTTGTACGGACGGTCGCCACGCCTTAGTGGGTGCCGCATGTACTGTCGCAAGTACGGCTACATTCTCCACGTGAGGGCGGCTGGAAAGAGGCTATATCTATTGTCATGTATCTGGTTATAGTGCTGGGGAGTGGTAGTAGGGTGGGGAGAAGAAAACTCCCTGCGAGGAGAAGTAGATATTAGAAGACAGTCAGGGTGATGGATCTGACTTTTGTCTCATTGCCATTTCTCGGATTCTGTTCTGAGCTGCCTCTCCTTCCCATTAATTACCCCAACTCGAGGGGTGTGCCTGTTTCCTAATATGCGGACTCTGGATACTGGTCGTCTTCCAGTTTCAATGAGACTAGCTATGGTATCAAGATAACCGCGGTGTAGTTTATACCATATATCCATTTCCCGTTACGCGTGGGTAAACCATTAAGAAAAAATACAATTAAAATCACTTTACAGAACGAGCCTGATGATGCTCAAAAATCGTCACTCCCGGACCAAGCCTGCACGGCAGAGATCAGTCCAACTTCAGCAGCAGCGGCTAGTAGACTGCCTACCGCCACTTCCAGCGGAGCCATAGGGCACACGCAAGGAGATTCCGAGGTGTGGTTGGAAGCCATAGGGTTTTCAAACTCGGCCTGCAAAGCAGGAGCTCCCGAACTAAAAGCGGGACCTTCGTCGAGCCCAGTTGAGGTCCTAAATCTCTTCGTACTCAGATACTTACTATGGTCCTGCCTTAGGGCTAACCGAAGTCGGCACAATGGTGCAAGAAGTTGCTCTAAACGCCACTTCAGGTTTCGTTCACTTCAACTCCAGAAATAAAAGATTCTTCCGGCGATCTCTAGACCGTAGAAAGTCTGGTGAAGAGGCCCTCAAAACTATAAATTCCTATAGGCACATAGCCCATGGTGTTTCAGGCTGAAGTTTTAGCACATAGCCAAGCAGTCATCCGCGCTCGCTCAAACAGGATGCTGAAATCCAAACTTGGTAAAGACTGCTTTAACTCGCTTCAGATTGTGTGGCATTTAAGGCAATGAGGTAGCTGACGAGTTGGCGCGAGAAGGATACTTGACTGCCTTCACAGGACCGGGACCATGCTTTGGTCCTAGTGGGTCGTCTTTGAGAACCATTATTATTGACTGGTTACACCCTGCATGAAATAATTAGTGGAAAGCGGTTGGGACCATAGACAGACCAAGCTCCTGGGATTCCCCTTCAATAGATTTGATGTTGTTTGACTAAAGAGAAATTATATTCGAATACTCTTCGACTATCTAACGGGCCACAACCAACCGGAGAGTCTGAATGCCAGCTCTGCCTTGCGGACAAGGAAACTTTCGTACACAGTTTCCCGTAGGTTTAATGCTCTGAACCATTTTTTCCTATATTCGCTAAAGGGTCATTCCCAACTTTGACGAAGCTAAAAGTAGTACTCCACGACACAATACAAACCTATATTAGTTTTGCGACTTCTCTTGCGCGGTGTTGTGCCGATTTGCTTTGCTACCAGAACACTGCAGCAATTTTCAAAAAACATTTTTAATGTGTGGCGTTAACGTTTCTCTACCGGAGAAAGCGGTCATAGCTATTGGGGTACAGATTTTCTCTCGGTAATGCCCCAAAATACTCCCAGCATACTGGTGCCGCGGGTTCGAAAACTAAGTGAAGGGGTTAACCAAGGTCCTAGCTCCAGAGTAATGAAAAGGTCTTTTAGTTCTCGTTGCGTTCGTCAAAGATCTTTACCAACCTGACGAAGGAAGAAGTTGGCATAAGCTATGGAGTTGAGAGTTGCTGGGCCTTTAATAAAGTGTCACAGACAAGATTAGAGCGACACAAGCTAGGAAGATAAAACGCAAGGAGTGGGAGGCCGCTGACTGTTCATAGCTAACCAATAGCCAAAGAACCGGTACTAACGTAAAGTATTGCGTCTGTTCCAATGCACTAACTTGGACAACCACCGTATTTTTTCCACCGCACCCACCATCTACTATGTCAAGCTCATAATTTAAATATATTTACTCTGCACCTAAGACCCTAGGCTACGTTCTAGGTCACATGTTCCTGCGGCACCTTTCTTCATCTTTTGATGTTGGCAATGGTATTCCAATTTCGCTCAACGATATTTTGCGGGCTTGGTATTGTGCCAGTTACGTTAACTAGCTCCGTTCTTTTAGCGTTGAAGCGAGGAAAATACATGGCAAGCATCTTCATTGACGTTGAAGACTGAGCACAAATGGAAATTGAATTCACCATTTATACGCTTTACCCAGTTTTCTATATCAGCAATAAGGGTGCGCCTGCATTTTCCATGGGGGCCGCTGTAGCAACTCTCTTGCCATCTCGAAAGGCATGCGGCCTTTCCTTCTTTGATAATGTCGCTTAGCGCGCCTGGATGACTTTCTTTATGGTCCGATATACGTAATATATGCATATCGTCGTTTAAAGTACAAATCGCGTATCGTCATTCTGCAAAACCGCGTAACTGGCATTTGCTGCCAAAAATTGTATTTGCTCACACAAGCTCTTGGCTCAATCCTTATCCATTCGCCCTGAAATATACTAGCCAGGAATGCGATTGCTTTCTGAAAAAGAGAACCATTTTGAAATATGAGGGTTTTTACTCTCTAGAAAATAATTTACATAATTAACATACGCGGTTTTGCATTTTGTTGATACGCGGTTTTGTACATTAAACGACGATATGGAAATTTCCATGTCAACCGAATCATAACTGAGATCAACAATGTGTTATTAAAATTTTTTTATTCGGTTGACTTGGAATTTTATGGAATGTGGTACTGAAAAGGCATTTTCGATCGCAGTCATAATTCGGCTGGCATGAAGTTTTCCATATATACGTAGGTTTTTCTCCCAGTAGAAAGTGGTTTTTGCTAGGAGTTCTTCACTGCAGGAACTTTTTAACCTACTTCCATCAAAACGTTATTTTTCTTGATTTTTCACTATTCCTCATTCTCTCCGCATAGGTATGTTTAATTAAAAACAAAAAAAAAGTTGAAAAGCCATATGCCTTACATCCTTACTACATTTCTTTCAGGAATCTACTTTGCACATAAGTCGATGGATTACTCACTAAGGGCATAGTAGAATTTGAAAGCAACAACTACATCAATAAATTAGTGTTTATTTCTCATTAAGTTCCATAACTGCGAGTATTCTGTAGAGAAACAAACATGTATGGGTTATGCTGGCCCTTAAATACCAACATCTAAATTTTATATGGGTTGCAAAATAAATTTCAAGATAAAAAAAAAACTCTGCCGCTACCAGGCTTTAAAAAAATTTAATTTTATTATCGCAAAACTTCGAGAAAAGGTTGACTAGAAGTCTGATAGATTTGACCTATTATTGCAACTTGTTCATATAAATTCATATCTGAGTTATAGCTGTCAAGATTTTTCGAATTTTTGCGATTTAAAGAAAATTAAATTTTCTCAAACCTCTAAAAATAAGAAAAAAAGTGAAATTTTCGTGGACATGTTTGTTTTGTACGTAGTACAAAAAAAGTATGCCAAGATGTTCATATTTTAAGGACCACCCTAGCATGTGTATTCTTTGAAGCAATGAGTATTAGAACACTTCTTTAAAACCTAACGAACATCACCAACAGCAAGCAAATCTGTGGCACCGACTTGAATTTGAATAGAAAAACACCGCCCCAGTTTAGAAAATAACAGCAACAAACAACTAGCGAGAACACTTGTAATATTTTTAATGCATTTTATGTAACACTTAAAGGAAAAAAAAACAAAATAACATTTTTATGCCCATTTCCGTTGCAAAGACTGGAACGGAAATTAAAATATGAGCACAGCCAGCTTTTCATGGTCATTACAAGCGCCTGCTGCTAACATTTTTATTATGAAATCTAATTAACACACTCGCCGCCTACACCCAAAACAAAAACAAAAACAACAACAATAAGTGCAGAAACGCAGCAATCTAGCCAACAATAACAACAACAAAGCTATCTAACTTAACGACTAATAACTTTTTGCTTGCTGGCTAACTGCCCGGCTGACGAACTAACTCACTGCTTGAATGCTGAATCAGTCGGTAGGTCGGTGAAGGGGTGAGTTGCTGGTTAACTGCGCCCTTTCTCCACCAAATGCCCACAGACATTTTAATTTTTTTCCTTTTATTGCTTTTTCGTTTGGTTATTTATTGCTTTATTTGTGTTTTTTTAATTTTTTTTTTCTTTTTTTGCATTGCTGTGCAATTCATATTTGGAGTTCGTAATGCGATTACGTTGCCGTAAAGTGGTCATTTGTCCGTCTGTTTTTTATCAACTGCAGGCGCTAGGTCGGTCGATTGGACGGTCGGCCGGCTTGCTGTATGCGGCAATAATAACAACAACAACACCAACAACCGTATATGTATGTATGCATTTTGCAGGAAAATTTTCATATCTTGCCGTAACGGCAATTGCCGCTGATATGTCATTCGCGCCACAGCAGAAAAGCAAACAACAACAATAAACATGTGCGAATTACACTGAAAATGTACTGACACTTGTTGCTTTCACACATGCCGCCGCCGTATTTGTTGTTGTTTTTGCTACAATTGTAATAATTTCAATTTTCAATTTATTTGCATACATATTTATGTACATTAGACTGCATCACTCCCCATACAAAAAAAAAAATCGGTACTGTGTTTCCATTGGAATTATAAAATCTATTATCTTTTAAGACGTCCACCAAAATATTTCAAAACAATTTTAAGATTTACGCGAGCTGGACCGATTTGAAAGTACCTCCAAAAAAAGAGTTTTTTATGAATAAAAATAGTTTCTTAAAGATATTTAAAAAAAAGTCCCCTCAAATGACTGCTTGAAAAATTTGCATAAAAATATTTTTCAAAAAAATTTAAAAAAATTTTTGAACGGAATCATAATTTGTAATGAGATTTTTGGTGCTCCTTTTTATCTTTTAACTCTTAAAGAAACTATTTTTATTCATGAAAAACTCCATTTTTTGAGGTATTTTCAAATCGGTCCAGCTCACGTAAATCTTAATATTTTTCAGAAATATTTTGGTGGACAACTTAAAATATAATACATTTTGTAATCCCGACGGAAAAACCGCAACTTTTTTTTTTTGGTGATGCAGTCTAATGCACATACATATGGAGGTATTTAACAGCAAAGACAAAATTGAATGAAATGAAAATTCAGAGCAGACGAGATTTTTCATTTAATTTTACATACCTGAATATGTAGTTAAACGAGCATGTCGGAAAATGCAATTTGCGTATTAATTTAATTGCTTATCGGCCGACTGATAGTGGGGTTTACTGTGTTGCATGCTTTCGTATGAAAAATTTTTTGTTGTGAATTTAAGTAAAATTTGGGCAAACAATTTGGAAATGTGTGAGTGTGGATGGTATTCGCGAGACATCAAAATGATCTAATCATTGCTTTATTAAATACAAACAAGCAATCAATCGAACAATTAGCCAAGATTTCTCGATTAAGGCGCTAATTGAGCTCGATTCACTACTATACGACACACGTACATATATGTACAAAATTTCAATTATTTAATGCTGTTTGGGGTACGTTCAATTTTGATTTTGGGCGGTTTTTTAGAAAAGAAAACTACACTCATTTGCTTCGGGGCTTATTTCATAAGGAAATGACATTTGATAACCCAACAGGGTGGAAATTTAAATTTTACCTAATTTGCGTGATTTTTAAATTTTACCTAATGCCGAATAATGCCAAATTTGTCAATAAAATTTTTGTCATTTAAGTGTATGCACTTGAAAAGTAAATGTTTTTTTTTTTTTATATAACAACCCTTTTGATTTTTAATTTGGCTTAAAAAATTACGGTGAGGGTGATCATTTCGAATAGTTTGATACAAAACCATGTTTTAGTAAAAGTCAAAGCACTCTCCCGTAAGCGGGTAGAGTCGGCCTTCTAGGTATGTAGTTATAGTTACACAGCTATACTCAAGCCCTCCCAGAAATGCAATGGGCGGGACAAGGCAAGAAACACGTGGTGATTAGCTCAGTGAGAGTGGAGATCAGTATGGTGGCATATATATATTTATAAAAAAAAAATATTTATTGGTTCAAAAATGTTGGTTAGGCACTGTGGCCAATGGTAACTATATGTAAGGTATGCCCATCTATTAGTAAAACACGCGATGGATTTGAAAAAGAAATCTCGTATTTTTATTTAATGGCCTATTAAAGTTTTTATGGTCTAAGTAGATTTAAAAACTGTGGAAAAAATGGTTAAAATAAATGTGTGAGCGAAATTGAAGGTTGCGGCATATGTATGTAGTAAAATTTCATGGGAAATATTTTCGTAGAACATTTTAGCCCATTAGCTCCCGCCTGAAAGGGTCGTTTTGTCGCTTACTTCAAGAAACAGCACAAAAAGCAAATTTGAAGAGTTGTTAGAAAATTTATATATTTTAGAAAATTATTCTTCGGCAAATTTTACTAGGGGTCTTCTCAGGCGAAAATTTCATGTTAGGCTTCGCTGTAAAATTATTTCCAAAGGCAAAATAAAATAACCATAGCTGACCGTAGATATGTATGTATCTCCGCTAACCAATATTCTTTCCAATCTTACATTATAAGTAGCACTTACGTAAATGAGCGCTCATCATTCGACCAGTCAAGCATTTTTCTCATTTTCCACTTGTCACTGAGTTGTGAAATGCAATAATTTTCAAAAAGAAAAACAAAAAAAATCTTTTAAATAACCACTTTTTGCATCCTACTCCTTGCACTAAGGCATTATTTTCCAATTTTTTTCGCTATGCCAAGCACTTATTTGTTTTTGTTGTTGCTGTTGTCATCGCCACAGTTGCTATTTTATGTTAGTTGTGCGGCTTTTGCGGTTTAAAAAGCCATTAAAAATGTAATTATGTTGATAAATACCTTTTTATTTCGCATAACTTCCTGCCGTTCCTACTGCCCTCCTCATTCCTCTGCCGGTCCATCAGCTGCATACTCTAGTAATGTCTATTCTTCCACTTTGTTGGCCACTTTTGCCTTCTAGCCATTCTCAACTATTTGTTGCATTTCTTTCAGCCACTTGCATTCTACTCCAATTCTTGCCACTACAATTTGCGGCTTGTTTGTATTTGCTATTGTTGTTGTTGTTTTGGTGTTGATGGCCACTTTTATGCCGACACTTGGCTCTTTGAATGCCACTAATTCAATAAGAGTTGCCTCTTAGCGCCGCAGCGTTGCATCCTGAGGGGCAAACGAAAAATATATATTTCATAAAATATTTGCAATTTCTGTGGGGAATATTACTCATTCGAATGAATGAATTTGTTAGCTTGGAGTTTGGAGGGAAGGCAATTTTTTCGGCTTTGCTTGGAGACTCTGTGTGAAATGTGGGCTACATTTTTTTCGGCGCATTAAGGCATTTGTGGAGCATCGAGTTAGACAAGTGGAAGTTAAGTGTAGGAAAATATTTAATTTCAATACTTTATATGTACTTCCAAAGGGCACTCGAATTACTTAGGCATTTCTTCCGAAATTGTGTCTTAGGATATTTATTTAGATTAAGCTTCAGAAAGCAATTTCCACTGGGGCATGATTGACATGACTGTCAATTTTTTTGTGGGTGCGCTCACGGATGGCAATTTGGATTGATAACATAGCCAGCCAATTTCAATGAAAATCGGGGTCCTCTTCCAAACGGTTGGAAACCGAATTAGAAACAAAAACGATGTTGCCAATTGTCATAGAATTTGAACACTTTTGCATTTCCTGCTTTGAAGAGGACGGACGCAAGAAAAATTGTGTACTTCTGCCACACGCTTTTAAGGCTTCCATAGCTATGAGGCTTTTTAGTTTAGAGAAGAACACCTGCGCGCTTTAGCTCTTAAAAATTAGCTGCTGTTTTCAGCACTTTTCTTTAGTATTAATTCCGATAAAAAGTAAGACATTTTCATATGCCAAATATTTAAGTTTGGATATGGCTAACTGCTGTTAAGCCCCAGGTGATGAATTGAAATGATAAAAACTAGTGTTATCAGTGCACAATTATACCCAAAGTAATGCCAAAATTATCTATTCTTTGCGTGTAGCGACCACTTTCAAACATAAACGTACTAACAAAGCAAACGTTAAAGTATCACCATGAAAGTAGCTGTGCTCGCTGTCATCCTCGGACTGTGCCTGGTACTCGCCTCGGTGAGTAGAAAGTTTTCAATATTTTTCACAAATATCCTCGACTACTTTTTATGTTCCACTACTTACTTATCCTTAGGCCAACATCGATTACTTTGTTGAAAACGAAGAACCACAGGAGTTTTCTGCCTTAAACTACGCTGATGCGCTCGCCTATGAGGAGGCATTCAGCATTTTCGGCTTCTTTTACTTTACACTCAAAGCCGCTTTGCGTACGCTAAAAGGCGTTAACTGTACCATCAAAGAAGTGCTCAGCATACAAACTGCAGGAGTGGATTTCTTGAATGGTGTTAACGATTGCAACTCTGGTGCTTTAAAGCGCTTGAATGCGCTTGTTATCCAAGTGTTGTGAGTACCTCCAACGACATCTGGTAATTTCCTAAGCAACTACATAGTACTTCAATCCTTCTAGCACCTGGCTAATGATAAACTATACCTAGAAGAACTATCCTGCTGGGGTTCTTATTCTACAAGCCCTTTTCCTCCACCTTAATGGGCTAGAATATGTTGACAAGGAATAGAAAATCTTGACTAGGGTACAAACCATATATCCAGACTTACCTGGGAACAGTAGTGACTGGGTACATATGCAGATGACCGAGCCATCATCATCTGGAGTAGATGTCCAAACCTGATGAGTGAAATATTCGAGAGGACACTGAGGGAAATCTACAGCTGAGCGGCACTGGACGTGAACCAAGATAAAACAGACTTAGCATTCTTTATAAAAAGTATAAGATACGGAGATAATTTACACCCAACTGGGAAATACAACGCTCATTTCAAAAACACATATGTACAAAATATCTGTGAGTTACTATAGACAGTAAGCTGGCGTGGAGGGTGGTTGAATGTGGACTTATCTACATAACTCACATACTGGATCTGGCCTTATGCCCACAATGCTTCATGGTATTTTGTTATAGTGGACAGTAGGGGATGAATTAGCCCCTCCTAGCTCTTGTGTGAACATCTCAAGGGTTAATCAATTGCAGAGATTAAATAGATGAGCTCTGCTCAATAGACGAGACGCTATTTTCTGGGTGCCAGGTCACAAAGAGGTAGAAGGGAATAAGGGTTTTGGCTATCAGGGGTAAACTTGCTGCTGAACGATTTGGCACAAATCTGCGCTTCTCTGAACTATTTAAGAACAGAATCAGATATGCTAATTACATCTAAGGCGGAAAATTTATGTGGGATGCATTAATATCTTGCAGAATATCAAAGTTAGTTCTACTCTCTTACAGCGCAAAAACCACCAAATATCTCCTAATACTCTCAAAGTTAGACTGCACTGTATTGGTTGTGGTACTTATAGCACACAGTCTAACACCATCTTATGCAGCTAAGTTAGGATTGGTGCATAGTGATAAGTGTATGACTTGTAACGAGGACAACGCTAGAGGCACAAAGGGGATGTTAAACCTTTGCCATTGTCTGGCCTTTATTCTGGCTGGCAGACCGCGTCGAATAGACCAATAGTTGTCTAGTGATGTCAGTTCGAGACAGAAGTTTTAGTTAAATATATTTGAAGTAGACATCATTAGAAAGTCAAGGCTTTTTGAGAATTTCAGAAGTGCTTGAAGCCCAAGTATTGTCACGTCTTCATATTTATTAAACCCTGGAGCTTCAAAACATTTTAGGCGTGCTTTAGATACCGCTGCACAAAGACCTAGGATGTGTTTTAGCGTTTTCTTTGTTCCCGCCCCCCCAACTTCGTTGACAGGGATTCCCATTTTATTTGCGTGTACAGCCAACATTTTGTGTCCGGTTATGACACTTATCATATTTCTGCAGTCTCTTCGTGGCAGCGATGTAATGTAATGTAATTTTTTTTTGGTGCAACGGAAACAGGGACACCACCCTTATAACTTCTTGGCTCCCTTATAAAAGCTTAAAGTTTCTTCGACTGTGGAAGAACTGAAGTATTGCGGTCTTAGTCTCGCTAATGCTGGACATGACTTTGTCCGACGTCTCTTCATCTGCAAAGACGGCAATTCGTCTCTATGGAGGTGGTTATGGCTGGTAAGGCAACCAATAAGCAAGTTGATGTAGACTTTGTTCAAAAGATTTATATCGTTCGTAGCAAAAGGATAACCAAAAAGTCTGGCCTGTCTAAGGCATAAGCCGTGTTTGTATCTCGCTTTTTAATCAACACGCGTCTTTAGAGATTTTGCAGGTTTTTAGCGCCTTTTATCTCGATATAGCCTGCCGTTTCATGCCCTCGTCTATCTGGTAAGAAAGGTCTTTAGAGATTTTGGAATATTATTCTCTTATTCTAGATCTGTGGGTATTTCGCCCTTGGCAATCTCATCTACTATTTCGTTTCCTGTAATGTCCTTGTAACTACGTATCCTTTGGCTATTGATCCAGTCTTCCCGCGGACTTAGCCGCAAAGCTCCTTGCCGCAAGGTCGATAGGTGGTATATTGCGTATTTTTTGTAGCGCAACCGTTGGAGCTGTTTTCATTGCTCCTGTTTTACACAATAATGAGAGACGTTGAACACTCTCCATTGGCTTAAGATAAGTACTGCTTTCTGTTGCGGTCCACCACCAGTAGCACCAGTACTTTAGTGCAGGGGATAGGCTTCAAGTAACACCCAGCATCTTTTGCATGCGTAGAGCGAATCACTCGCTGTTTTCACTCCGTTGTCCACATTGCACTTCCACTGCAGTTTACAGTACAGGATTATCCCAAGGTACTTGGTGCGGTCTTTCGTCAGTGTGAGTTTGGTACTGTTCAATTGAAGGACTGTCCACACAGGAATCTTTTAGTTTCTTATAAAAAGTAACATATCCGTTTTATCTGCATTAATCCCAAACCCTCCACAGGTAAAGAATCGTTCAATTTCTGCCTAATGCTCACTAGGTTTCCCTATCAAACCAACTATACACAGATGATAGGAAAACGGTTCTGCGTTTTTCTAAAATTCATTTTTACTTCCAAAGGAGACATTTCCTAAAGTCTCTCTTTTAAAATCCTTTTCCCTATTGAAATCGGTGAAGTATGTATGTACATTATTTAACACTAATAAAATCCCCCTCCTCACAGAAATGGTTTTCTTTCCGCCGTAAACACTTTCTTCCACGGCGCATTCTGGCCATTTAGTTCGTATTGATTTCCCATTAAAATGATAAGTGCTCGCAAAACGGCGGCACCATTTAAAATATGACATTAAAAATAATTCGCAAGAAAACCCCCCTAATGCCGCCTCAAGGCAGACATCGCTTCATGCGCAAGCTAACAGCGAAGCCTTTAGTAGTTACTATGAAATGCGTGTGAGTGGGTGCAAAAAAATTTCGGAAACTAATGACTCCAGTTATTACAAAAAAGGAAGAGTGAAAAAGGTAAGGCCAAAAAATTTGCATAAATTATAACTACCCAAATCGACAAGGTGCCATTATGTATGTACCTGTAAAGCAGCTTAAGAAGCGTCACAGTAGTAGCAAGCAAGAAGTAAAAATATTAGAGAGAGCAAACTGGTGATAAAGGAAGCACCGTCACATTGATTTATTGCTGGCGAATGACACTTTACATTAAATGTGTGCAAACATTCAATTACAACAATTTTATAAATCAATTTGAATTTTACAAACAAATTTCTTTATTGGAAATTGAAAACCATTCACTTGGAAATCAAATCGTACATTTTTGACAACGCCAACAACGAAAAGTTGCTGCATCAAAGGCATTGGAATTGCTTTTAGCGGAGATGCGGCAGGAGTCAAAGGTGTGTCATATTGCACGCATGAAAAGCGCCCACTCTAGTTACGCGTACTTCAACATTTCCCCCTTCACTCCTTACTCTTTTGTTGTTGTTGTTGTAGGCGAGTAGTATTGCATTGCTCATTGCACATTTTTATGAGCACTTCGTGCAACTACCAACAAACTATGTACATTGGAATGTCTTTATGACGCCTGCCATGGGCAAGGCATGCTTCTTCCTCTTCCTCTTCTTCTTATTCTTTTTCTTGTTCTTATTCTTGCTTTTGGCTTACGTTCTTATGTGCGTCGTGTGTGCTTTCCTTGAAGCTGTTGACTTTTCTGTATGCTCAGCACGTTGCTGGCAATGTCCGATTTTTAAGTTGTTGCAGCAGAAATCACGTAGCCGAGTTGGTTCTCTTTGCTTTTGCCACATTGGAAGGGTAAATAATGTCGATGATTTGAGTTGAGATTTTCGCACGAACTGGAGAATACGAATGCGGAATTGCATTATCTGGCAAGTGCATTATGTGCACAGTGGAATGATTAACAACAAATTGTAAACAGAAAATTTAACTGTAAAATGAGTGGCTGATCTTTTTAGGCAAAGAACAAAGACGAAGGCTTGGCGGAAAGTGTTATGTCTGTAAATTTACAAGACCAAATCCAGGCATACATTACTCAAACACTGGACTCGATAATTTACCGACAAGCCATCAGCGACATCTACGCACGCTCCTTGAATGTCGTAATTGGAGTTCAACCGCCACCTATCCTCGAAACTTTTACGCATCTAAGATCTGGATATAGTCGACTACGACATACCCAACACATTTCGGGCTCGTGAAGGTTCCCCACACGTGGTTACCTCTTCAATTTCCCGTGAAACCCACTCAGCTGACATCCCTCTCCTTTCAGTCACAACCCGTCAAGAAAGCAGGTTTCATAAGCCATGGTCATGGGCTAGTTAAGCTTGGCGACAACGCTTGATAGACCAACCGATTCAGGCAGGCCTTAGTATTGCCGCTACGATAACAACAACAACAATTGTAGTCGCCCATTAATCCTCGACGCATTCATTGTTTACCCAATCTCAGAGCGCAGGATGTTTTCCGTGCGGCAGCAGTTAATGCCGGACATTTCTTCTCCTTCACACATGATTTTTTGTGGTAATTAGCAGGATGTTAAGGATCCAAACAATGTCCTACACTCATTACACTCAAAGTCTCAACACTCGATAAAGATATCCAGGGTCTATAAGGGCCGGTAAAGTAATGAAATTTATTATTCGTATAACACCAATGGGCACTGTTGTACGGTTAACGCCATAAAACATGATATTTGCAGAGCTTTGATATGTATTACGCGGTTCTGTTTGTCAATTGAAATTATTTTTATCTGGGGAATAATTGCACTGCGGCCTATATGCATAGATCTATTGTGCTAATCATTTCAAAAATCATTGCAACTTAGGCTATTTGTTAAATTATGCGCTTAAGAGGCCTTGGCCCAAAATACGTTCAAAATGTCATAATAAAAGTATATGATGTGGCGTTTATTCCGCTACCACACAAAACCTGCAGTCCGTCAGTGAAGAAGGTCCTATCTTGCTAAGTTGGTACAACTTTAAGAGTTTAGTGAGGTAGCCATTGAGAGTCCTTGGCGCTGCCCCGGCCATTATCTAATTAAGATTCATCAGTATACCGAACTTGAAGTAGAAGGATACTTTCGGTAACATTTTGTCTTTAAGTTTTGACGACGGTAAATTTAAAACCCCAAGTAACGCCGAACTTCGCAATCTTTATGCTCACGAATTTGTGCAGTACACACCCATACTGATAGCAATAGCATCAGAAAAACGGCCTAGGGAGGTCAGAAGAACACGAATAATATTGATGACAACTCGAGTCTTGTCATAGATATCATCGCCGACCCGGTAAATAAGTACATCTTGTTTGGACGATAAGGTTATTACAGAACATTTTCTTTGCAGCTGTTCGGCCGTCGCCAAACTGAGAAAGGACTTTTTTGCATCGGATGTATTGAGAATAAACGAGCTGCATTCTCATTTTCTCGTAAAGCAAATCAGATTCTTAAAATATTCTGGTAATATAGGATCAAAAATAATGTTTTTCGACTACCTGGCGTCTTTCCGTATCCCCCTCAATCCTTTATCTAAGCCTTAAGTACATGTGCGTAGCCAGGTAGGGGCAGGGGGGTGCTCGAGCCTCCCCCCCCCCCTTAACTTTCAAAGTTTCCTTATATATATATAAAATAGTACCCTGAAATGCCAGCTTAATAGGGTCGAGCCCCCCTCCTAAATTTCATTCTGGCTACGCCTATGCTTAAGTACAATGAGTAACCATGGCGGACGCCTTGGCTTTGTTTTGTTTTTCCTCCCACCCACAATTTCCCTGCAAAAATAATAAATACTTACACAGGACCACACTTCCTTGTAATCAACACCAGTAAAAGTTATATTAAATTTTAAAGCTACATTAAAATATTTATATCTTAGTTGCAAGTCACTCCCTCGAGCTTCTTCTTCCATTAGTATGGCTCGTATTCTTGTGGTAAATATTGTGGTATCCTTCTTTTGGTGAAGAGAACGATTGTGAACAACAACAATATAATACCAATAGCCTTGTGTATAAAATAATGCGTAAGATTTTTGATAAAGCAATCAATATATTTATCGATATTGCATCAGCTGATTTATCGAAACGTTGTTCTATATATTTACTGAAAATGTTGCCAATTTGCTGACTGATGTTTTACCCATACATTTAGCTGTTCTTTTAGCGATTAAATTTATCGATAATAGATATTGTATGTATTGCGATATTTGTTTTCACTATTACAAACGACAATTTTATTGCTAGCATAACTTATAGGTTTATCGATAACGTTTACTGCATTTATTGATATAAACCCCTTACAGGACCATAAGCCTACTATTAAAAATATGAAGTGGGTAAAAACTTGTTTCTTTAAGGAAAAGGACGAAATTATTTCTTACAATTCAGTTTCCTCAAAATGTTCGCCTTAAAATACAATTTCTTGGCTTTTAGTAAAAATATTCTGTTCTAAAAAGTTTTTTATTTTCAAAAAAATATTTTTTTATAGACAAGATAATTATTTCCAGGAAAGACATATTTTCTGAAAATTACTGTTGCTCCCAAAAACTTTTTTTTGCAAAAAAACTTTTTATCTAAATAATTTGTTTCTTAGTGTACTTTTGTCCAAAGATTTATTATTTTCGATAACCGATTTTTTTAATTAATTTTTGGTGTAAATTTTTCTAAGAATATTTAGTTGTAAGATTTTATGATAAAAATATTCAAGTAAAAGTTTGGCACATTAAAAAAACAGAAAACTTTAAAATGGTTCACAGCTTACTTACGAGCGGAAAAACTTTTTCAAAAGCATGTTTCTCTTTTTCCTGAAAGGGTTAATAACAATGGTCTTCGCTTTCATTTTCCTTTTCATTAAATGCAAAATAACACCACTCATGCGAATAAAGTTTGGTTAAATAAATTTCATTGCACCTTTGAACACTGTACCGCACACAATCTTTTAATGTACCGCAAGAACACTTAACCCATTTGGAGATGGTTTGCCAGAATGGCTAAAAGGATTTACCATTAATACTTTTTATTTTCCTACTCCTAAGGCAATAGCAATTTTATGATTTGTTTATAGCTGATTGCATGGCTGGTTTGTTGAATCTAAAGATAAAGTCGAGAGCAGAATTTTTTTGCTTAAATTGTTTTTATTTGCTAACTAAACAAGGAAAATGAATAGCGTTTGTGAAGATAATAATAATAATTGGTTAATAACTGCATGATAAGTGGCACAATGGTAGTGGCATAACAAATGAGTAGGAAAATTAAAAACAAAAAACAACAAAAACACACAAACAATAAAGTGAACTCCATTCTCTTGAAATCATGTTAACCTTATTAACAGTCACAGCACAGTCTTAAGCTTCCACAAAGCTTCATTCATCAACGACTTAGAATCCCCAGTGGGTGCCAAAACCATCGAAGCTCATGTGCGACACCATCTCGGCGGGCGAATAGTGCACAGTCTGGCTGGAACCGTAGGCAGAAACACCGGGCGAATTATGAGTGTAGCTGGCGGCAGCTGGTCCATGATTGTAGGTGGTAGTGGCCACAGCCGGAGCAGCATGCTGATGGTAGACAGGAGCTGGGGCAGCATAGCTGATGGTTTTGGCGACAGCTGGGGCAGCATATACAGGAGCTGGTGCTGCGTAAGTCAAAGTTTTGGCCACAACAGGTGCAGCATAGCTGACCGTTTTGGTCACAGGCGCGGCATGAGTGTAAACAGCAGCGGTTGGCTGCGGTTCTGGGTGAGCATAGACAGCGGGTGCGGCCTCATGATGCTCATAAACCGTCTGCGATGGAGCAGCATAGGTGACCGTCTTGGCTACAGCTGGTGTATAGACATTATTGCTGATGCGTGTGTCGGATTTGTGTACGCTGGAGTAGGGTGTCTCAACGTTCTTCGAATAGTGGGAGACAGTACCGTCGAAGGAACGTACCACATTTTGGTGTGTCGAAGCAACAGCATCCACCGCAGGGTTGGCGACATGTGCATAGGTGATGGGTTGCAAAACGCCGGCGCTAGCAACAGCCAGTAGAGTTGAGAGTAGTACGACTTTGAATGCCATTTTGAATGAAATGCGTTGAAGTTTTAAATATTCGTATGTGTTGCAAATAAGCCGTTATAATTGAAACTGATGCTGTTGCCAATGCGCAGTGGGCGTTTTATAGTGATTGCATGAATTATTCAGTTCCAAATGGTTTTTTAGGTTGAAGTTAACAATACTAAATGCTCTATTTCTCAGCAAAACTGGTTGAATTTGACTTCGGACAATACTTTTTGCAACTTTTTTTTTGCTTACTCTTTTGGCACACTTCGTAATAAATCAAAGTAAATTTTTTCAATGTTACACATTTATCGAATAAAAGGAATGGCAATTAAGTAATCTTGCATTTCTTTATACTCGTACTTATATGTATGTACATAGGCATGTATTGATATATGTTTATTGCCTTCATTTATTTCGCATTACCTTTCCCACATTTTACCAGCTCGTGCGTGCACTTGTCATTTGTATCGCCGCTTGAATGGTAGTAGCATAACTAATCAATTTTGCCAGCTACAAATCTGTTCAAACACCTCGTTCACGGCCATGCGCGATCAGTCAATTTGGCCCAATGACCGACAACACCTACCTACCAAGACTGTTGGTCAGTATGGCAAGTACTGCTAAAGTAAAAAGTATAAACAAATTGTGTCTTTCAAATTCGTTCATAGTCTTCTTTCTACTAAACAGGTTTCTGCTTTTCTACTTACTACTTTTGCAATGCTTTCGGATGATCAATCAACCCTCTAAGTCATTAGGCCGCAATCTGCAGTTTCTACTAAGACATCCATAGTCCCCTACACCAAAAAAGAGCGCTCAAAAGGATGGAAAACTTAACCTTGGATGAGGTCGCGGACGGCGTTGCCACAGAAGTAAAGTAGCTGGGAATCATTCTGGACTCCAAACTCCTGTGCAGGATTCATGTAGAGGCTAACGGTATGCAAACGTCTAGCGGGCAAATCCTAAAAATCCGCGCGAAGGATGGATGTACACCATGTACCCTCACCAATATTTAATGTCTGGCGTGTGTTTTCCACTATTTCTGCTCACCAGAGATGATGTCCATGGAGTAGTAATTTTCGAAAGAAAATCTAAAGTTTATACTTACGCGCAGCAGTCCCTACGAGCATACAACCATGGAAGGCAGACAGCTCTAAGACTCCTGAGGGTAGTGGCATAGGTGCATGTGGCCCCAGACTGAAGCTGTGGCTATCCCTGGGAACCTTTTTAAGCAACAACCAAGCGGAAGTCTATGCTATCAGTCTGTGCGCAAAGATTAGCCTTCGCAGGAATTATCGAAGGGGGAGGATCCTACTTTTAAATCATAGTCAAGTGGCACACAAGGGTCTCTCATCATTCGTGGTGAAATCCTCAGTGGTCATCACGTGTGTGGAGAAGCTTAATGCCCAGGCCCAGGAGTACCAGGACACATGGGAGTAGAAGAAAATAACGAAGCCGATCAGTTAAGCAGAATGACTGAGTCCCATCTTTCGGTAGGTCACAAAACGATAAGGGAGGCGATTGGATAGGAAAATACCAAAACTAACTTGACTGCACTGGCGTACCACGACGGATCTTCGTTAAGCTAAAAGCTTACTAGGAGCGTATAATCTAAAATTTTACAGGCTACTCATGGGTATCCCTAAAGAGAAACTAGGAATCATTACAGACATTTTGATGGGTGAAAGCTAAGGGGCCAGTTGCATAAGCTCAAATCATTACAGCTCCTCCTAACTAGAATGTTTGGCTGTTTCAGAGGAGCTTTTTCGTTACCTTCAA
Source organism: Rhagoletis pomonella (assembly GCF_013731165.1). Lineage (NCBI taxonomy): Eukaryota > Metazoa > Arthropoda > Insecta > Diptera > Tephritidae > Rhagoletis > Rhagoletis pomonella. Next base: position 29,393,539 of record NW_023458565.1, on the reverse strand, counting down.
CACCTTTTCTTTATACTGTGACATAATAGAAGTGAACGGGTTTCTTTCCTTCTTGCCAAATTTTTGCTTTAAAAATATTACAATGGTCTAGTTGCTTAAGGAGCCTTCCGTGGAAATGTTCGACGCATCATCTCCCATTTCCGTACTCTTACGCCAACTATCGAGCTCTATTGTAACTTCCAGAATCCTTTCGAAACTCAGCTGCTGGATCCCATTGTCTATTCATTGTACCACTGTGACCGCACGTCGTGAATCCAAGTTGACCCGAGGCATAAAGTCTCGCGCCATTCGCTGTGTTCTTAGCTACTAGGTCCGCCGATGACTTGTATAATATTGTGGGTGTTCCGCTGTCGGTCTTTTCCTCAAGGCAACCATTATTCCCATTAAGCCTCTACAGTCTTTTTATGCAAGTCGTATTTTTCGTCGCTGTTCTCCACGCTAATACCCTTTACCCTAACAGTTTTACCCTAACAGTAGCCGTATATATCCAATATGAAAGAGTAGGCCAAATAACCCAAGTACAGCCCAATGTCTTCTTACATGTAACTATCAATGCTGCTGAGGTCTTCGCCATCCGCTCCTCCAAATTGAGTTTGCACGAAAGTTCTCTTCCCACTGCAATTCCAATGTATTTTGTGTTTGGCTTCGGTTGTATAGTGATTTATTCTAATTAAGCTCTGAGCTACAATGGAATCCGCGAAAGAGAGTTATAAATCTCTTAGAATTTCTTTTACCCTTTGACATACGCTAGTGGTCTCCAACCTGTGAGTCATCCAATCTTCTTAGAAGGTCTGCCGGATATCCCTTGAATGGAGCACAGAAATACTTAGGACCACAGAGGCTTCATTGAGTTCACATTTTGCAAGTCTAACGGCCCTTTCGTTGCCGTCAAAACCGTAATGACTTAAAAGCCACCACAAGGTAACTTGGTTACGTGTTCCTAGATTTTTCGAATAAACTTTTGCAACTGTCTACTTACCACCGCTTAATCCGCCTTATCACCATTTAATGTGAATTTTTTTTTCGTAATAAATAAAAAAAAAAGAGCGATGGCCGAAAAAATGATTTTGTGAAAATCAGAATATTTGGCTACTTACGGCGCTAGGTTTCAAGCCCAATCAAATTTTTTTAAGAATAACACGAACAGCCGCAACAGGGGCCCTTAAACGAAGGAAACCAAAACAGACCAATTACGAGCACGCAGTGGTCTTGAGGGTAATAAATAGTTGACGGCGTAAAGGTATCAAGGCAGACTTATATGTTGAAAGAGATTTTCTTTCTCATACATTTTTCAAATAGGAAGATTGGGAAGTCGGCCAACTCTCGGTAAGTGTTGACATTTCTATCTTCACCGATGACTCAAGGACGGAAAAAGGAGACGACTCGGGCCTGTACTCCAACGACTTTCAGATACGGCAATCATATCGCCTGCCTGATAACTGCGGTGCCTTTCAGGTGACTTGCGTCATACGTTATAGTAAGTCAATGTACATATGTCAGTGAACGTCACCATATTCCTTGACAGCCAGGAGTTCATCGAAAACATAAAGTTCCAAGGTAGTAAACTCGAAAGTAGTTCGGAAATGTCGGGCATCACTGGCTTCACGGAGGTACGTCAGACCCTCTCTCTTTTGGGCTCCTGGACATAGCAACATGGAAGGGAACGAAATAACTGATGAGATAGCTAGACACAGCTGGGAAATGCATATTAGCGAAGCGGATAACTTGCTACTAGCACAGATTTCTGCTCTACTAAAGAGTTGGAGGTTGGAAAATACAACGCAGCCCTTACTAATAAACTTTTAAGCAATCGGAACGACTGTGGCATCTCAATATTCTACTGGCTGATACCCAATAGGAGTCGTACTGAAGAATTACTGACACTAAACAAATCTGCATCTTTAAGAGCTGTTACCGGCTTCATTGCCGGACACTGTTCCATACCACCAATGCCCCGTATACCGCACAAGCTCCTTCTGCAGAGGAATGGATTCACCACTTCCTATGTCAAATGGCAAGCTGTCCAGCCAAGACATCTCAAGCATATTGGATCATGGTTTTTTAATAGTTTGGGAGAGATAACGGAGCTTCATTCGGGATAGCAGACACTATACTGACAATATAGAAGAATGTGCCTCCTCCTGGCACTCATAGAGTATAGTATGAATCATTCGTAAGCGCCAGAGGCAGAAGAAGAAGGATAACGCAATACGGTCTACTGTACGTACGTTTCTATTTAGTAAAAAAATCGTAAACTAATTGTTTAAAGCTTTTGGAGAAATATCTGATTAACAGCTTAGGAGATAGCACTCGACAATTTAATATCAGCGGTTGCCACTAATTCTTTATTTTTTCATTTATTAGAGTTCCGATAGTTCATACATATGTATGTAATACTTTGCTGCTGCCACTTCATAATAATTTTTCATAGTCAAGTAAACTTTCGGTGAGTAAACTCTACGTCATCAGTAATATAAATGAAGTGAAACTTTTGCCAACGCCAGCAAGGATAATGAAAAAAAAAACAATATAGAAAACAATTATGAAAAAAATGCAACAATATTGCAAATGAAATAAATTTTTTCAACGGCCAGCGCAAGTTTCACAATTTACAAATTGCTTTTAAATGGGCTGTAAAAAAGTTTTAATGAGTTTTCGACGGACGCTGGAGAGCGAGTGGACTTAAACAGCGCTCAACACCTACATATGTATGACATAGATACTCTTGTATGTATTAGTATGCTTAAACAACAACTGAATAAATATGAGAAATTTTAACAAAACAAAACGAGATATGGCGCGGGTATTGCTGCAATACTCATAATATACAATTTCAACAAAGTTTGAAGGAAATTGAACTACAAAATAGAAACCGAATAAAAAGTAAAAGTACAAGTAAAACAAAAAAAATCTAAATAAACATAGGCTCACGCCCTAGTAAAGTAAAAAATCTTGCATATAATTACATACAGACATACATACACCCTCACCCCGCGCATTTGCATTGTGAACTTGCCGAAGTGGAAAGTCATCGAGGCAAGTTAGAAAAACTCCAAGTAAATGGCAACAAACATTACAATGAAAATAAATTTATTGAAACAAACAAAAACAAATGCGCAATAAAAACATAAACAAGAAAGTAAAAAAGTAAAAAAAAATAATAATGAAAATAATAACAACATCATTATCGACTAAATGAAAATGGGTGGCGCAAGTTCGAGTCGAAAAGTTTTCCAATGGGCAACGGGAGAAATTAAGCGTCGCATAATGAAATTGTCACAGCGCACAAAAAAAAAACAGAAAACAAAAACAAGAAGAAACACGAAAAACAAATCGGTAAATGGAATTGCTTGTAAAGTAGCGTAGTGGACCTTAGAGCAGAGGCGTTCACCCTCTACAAAAAAATTGCGCCAAAATATTGCAGTAGGAAATTAATTTAGCCCCCGCCCATTCACTTTCCTTCTTCCCTCAATGCTCAGCATGGAATTTCATATGAAACTGTTTTTGGCTTGCCTTTCTTGCAGAGTTTTTGATTTTTTTTTTTACTTTCTTCTTTCTGAGGAAGTGTCATTTAATGACTTTTGTTGTTGGTGTATTGGCTTGTTTACAAATAATGCAATATTTGATGTAATTTTCTGCAATGGCTGTAGCTAAGAAAGAAAGTGAAATTTGTGATTATTAGATTAGATTAATATTAAGAGGTGGAGCGGGGCACCTTGCTACTGCAACCAGGGGCGATCTATTTGAACAGACCGGCATACATATACAGTCATGTGAAAAATAATAGAGACACGATATTTTGACCAGTTTTATTTATAAAAAATGCAGCCCATTATCTTACCAAAACCATATAAGTGCAAATTTCCAACTTTGTAGAAAAATTTGAAAAATTCAAAAAACTTTACAGCATCAATTTTTTTTTTATTCTTACCAAAAATCTAAGTATGCAGCTTTATATCCCAGCAGGATGTTTCTTGGCGAGAATTTCTGCCGCTCCAATGACCATGGATTGAAGCGGCTCCTTGATGTGATGAGTACGAAAAGATGAAGTCGGTCACACAAAAACTTTAAAGTGACCCAACGTACATTTTCAGGGCGAGGAGCGCCAATCTGATGTCAGAGTGTAGGTAGATTTGTTTGTTTGTCACTTTACTTTCTGAATACTGAATCGTGTTTTGTTAAATTATCATGCACCTCAAATACTAGAAGCGCATTGGTCTGCCTTGGATTCGCCAGTATAACATAAGTGATTATCCTACCTGGGTTGGGGTCGATCATAGTCCAAGTTGGTTCTAAGTAGTAGTGCAAAAAAGTTTTTGTTGTTATTAGTGAAGTTGAAACTCGGAAGGCACAGGTCCACAAATCCGATGAGTATTCCTTTTTATTGTTCTTAACCTTGAAAGTGGGCAGGTAATTGGTATTTTATCCTCCACATTGTTGTCGCGTGAGATAACTCTTGCACTAAACAGTTCATTAAAATGTGCAGACGAAATAGGTCTAAAGTCCTCGAGAGCCGTGGACTTCACATCTCTAAGTGCATAGTGGAGTCCAATAATTCGCTGTATGGAAGAAACATTAATATAATATTGGTATGGAGCAACAAATAGGCAATTGGGGAATCTATTGACCATCATTATATCGATCAAGGTTGCCACGGACAAATTTAATTTCCTACCAAAACAAACCAAAGCCTACCAAAAATTTGTTTAGGTTACGCAGCGTTATGCTATTGTGGGCTCCCAAGTAGTTCAGAAGAGGTTTAGAGCTGTCCACAAGCCTTGATGCCGTTTTAAAAGAGTCTAAGTCCTTTAACCCTGCCTGACTATGCGACATATCATTTATTCTGGCCACATTTGCTCTTCTACGAATACTTATGCCGGGAATATCGTTGGGTATGTGCCCATTGGCAGACTTGGTTGAAATATGGTCCAAGAACGCCTCCAAATTACCTACGCCGTCCATATTCGATCTTTCGGTATACCATACTTAGGACCCTTTGTCAATCATAGTTATTATCGCTTTTAAGCAGTCACTTTCAAGAATTCTGACCTTGTACGGTTTGTAAAAGGATAACTCGGGGATGATCCAGGAATGACTTGAGAACCTCCGAGCGAACCCAAGATCTCCAACAGGTGCGCATAGCTCCTGTTATGGTAACGCGGACCAGTCGGTGCAGTTGCTAAATGTGGCACCGCGTAACGAGTTTTACTACCTTATTTAAGGACAAATACGTTAGTTTGGGTGTTTTACCACGAAGTCTCTGACAGGCATTCAACGCACTTGTAGCCATGATTGTAACATTCGAGAGATGCGAGTTCCAACTGAACCTTTTGTTCAGAGCTATCCCTATATACTTCGCCTCTTATGAGAACTCAGGTTCTGTCCCAGCGAAGGTGGATCTAGTAAAGTTGACTTTCCTTCTTTTGGTAAATGGGACAATGGTGGACTTCAGTAGGTTTATTGACAAGCCGTTTTCAAGGTTGCTAAAACGTTTTGAGATACATATTTTCTATTCTTCGCAAATAACTATTTTCATCGTGACTGTTTTAGGGCCAAAGTCTGTTAAATCGATAGTGCTACAAGGCTACCAGTATATAAAGAACAAATCTCGTTTGTTTCACAGAATTTAAAGGAAAGCTTTTAGTGAATAAGATTTAAAACTAAACTCTTCACTTGTCCTGCATCAAGTTGGAATCTCCCACTGCCAAATATCTAAGTAAGCCAAGCCACAAATAATATAAAAATACATATAGCCAAAAGTGACTTATATTGTATGCCGTTAGTAGTGTACAAAAATAATAAAAACCAATTGTGTTTTACTAACACAATTCGTAGATGTTTTGACCCTGTAGGAAAAAAATTGTTTACCAACATTACTTTTGGTAGGACCCAGGTGCAAGTCCACATCCAAAAATGATTTTGTTAGCAGCGGTTGGCCCTTGGAATTCATTGTCAAACCTCCGACTGTACTTCTGCCATGAGAGAGCTACTAAAAAAAACATCTCTATAAATATGTCGGCCAAACACTTTCTTGTTCTTTTAAATTTCAGTACAAATGATATCAGTAAGTACTTTTACGTCACTAAGTTGATCCAAATTCTTGCTGGGTCCCAACATTTGCCAACGCTCTACATACATTGCAATCGAATGCGAGTACCCAATTCTCTCATCAAATTAAATCAAGCCAAGTAATGGAATCGACGTTATGTTCCCGCATGAACAATAAAACAAAACTAGATGCATTTATGGCGGAGTCAAAGACAAAGAATTGCTTGCTGTCTTATAATCTATGTACGTACATTCCTACATTTATACACATTGGATATGTAAGAAACACCTACATATAAACACACACACTGTAAAAGGATACACCCACACATACTGATGTTTTCCATTACGACTTAAGTGTGTATATATGTATGTATGTATGTGTATATATGTATGTATGTATGTGTGGGCCATAGTTAATTGCCTGGTACGGGGAAAGTTCAAATCGAGATAAATGAATCAAGAGATTGGTTATCTTAACTATAGATAAGAAATTACGGAAAAGCTTTAAAAAATGTATATTTGACACGTAAAGTTGAAAGGGACCTACGGTCAGAAAAAATCGGTTTTCACTTTTTCATCGACTCTTATAGTAAACGGGCCGCTCTTTCCAATGCAATAAACCGCAGCTTTCTAGCTGCATTAGTTTTTTCACAATTTCACAAAGTTAGGTACTTTCACAAAAAAAAAAAACTACAAAAAAAATCAAATCTGACAAACTATTCTGAAATTAATTTAATTCCCTTGAAACTCGTTACTCGGGGGTTTTCGGGGTCGCTGATTACGAATCCGATGTTAGTTTTTCAAAGTTCGGTGTCAACGATATTTTTGAGTTTCACATGAATCCGAACAAATTTTAATTTTTTTCCGCCATATTGGATCCGCCATTTTGAATTTTTAAAAACGACCATCGGATTCGTAATCAGCGACACCAAAAACCCCCGAGTAACGAGTTTCAATCCATTAAAGCGTTCAGAAGCATCAAAATCAACTTGGTAAACTTCAAAGTCGTTTTTCTCGAAATCATTTTTTCTGAGCGTAGGTCCCTTTTAACTTTACGTGTCACATATACATATATGTATAACGCGTTGGTATTCATTTGTAATAACTTTGAATCGGTTCTTAAGGTTTCGTAATGTTTTAATATTAAGATTACCATAAAGATTAAGATTAGGATCAATATCAAGATTTAGATTAAGATTAAAATTAAGATTAAGATAAAAATTAGGATTAAGATTAAGATTTCTGTTGAGGTTGCGGCTAAGACTGAGATTAAGATTAAAATCAAGATTAAGATTTAGATTGGGATTACGATTAAAATCAATATTAAGATTAAAATTAAGGCCGCGATTAAGATTAGAAGATCAAGATCAAGATTAAGATTTAAATTTGTACTAAGATTAGGATTAAAGTTAACGTTAAGACAAAGATTGAGAACTAAGATTAAGATTAGGATTAGGATCAAGATCAAGATTTGGATGAAGATTAAGATTAAGATTAAATTTTAGATTATGATTAAATTTTAAATTAAGATTGTGATTAAAAGTTAGATGAAGATTAAGATTAAAATTAGGATTGACATGGCCAAGTCGCTGTATTTTAATTCTCTGCACAATGTCCATGTTGCTCTAAAACTATACAGCTCATCGTTCCATCGTCTGCGGTACCGTCGCAAAGCCCCGTAAATCTTCCGCAAAATACTACACTCAGATACTGTTAACCGTAAAAACGCATTCGTTTCCTGCCTAGCAGAAAAAAAGTTTCAGATGCCTTGCACTAAATTGCTGCCAGCCAATATTATTTATTGTTTGACTACAAAGTCATAAAACTTTCATTGATTTTGCAATTGTGAGTTGCCAAGTGTTTCTGTAGTAAAATATAAAAAAATTTAATTAAGTGCTTAGAAGCGTTAACTGTGTTTTCTTAATTTTTCTTTGACATCTAAATTTTTTATGTGCCAAATATCCCAGTAGAAAAACCATACGCATGTTAGCTTGTTGTTTAGAATAAAAAAATGGCAGAAAATTCCAAAAAAATGGCAATAATTTCCAACTTTTTGACTTTTGAATTTCCTCTTGAATTAACAGTTTTCCCAAAAAAGTTTGAGGAGCCGAAACCCAAAGTATATGTATATTCATACATATGTACGATTTTGTATATGTATATATATATATATATGTATATATATTTTAAAATCCACTCTTATCTCCAACGAACTTAATACAGATACTTGAAATGCTCTTATAAAGTAATTATCTTGGTATACACTTAATTATTCTGTCATACGATTTTCGCCAAGGAACATGCAAGATTGTACAAACAAATCTACATATAAACACACATATGCATATACCCTACAGGGAAACCGCGAAGTAGTGAATCAAATTTCTAGTTCCGTACTATGTAGATCTTTATCGCCGAAAACGATAACCAGATCCCCACCAGTTCAAAATCAGCGAAATGTGGTACTTTGGAAAAACTATTTTATTTCACTTTTTTCATTAGAAATCTATTAGTATCTAAAGTCTTAAACCACGGTGGAGAGAATACAGAAGGTGGCGCCGATGGCAATACCGCTAATCGGCTGTCAGTGAATTTGACAGAATCAGCTGTTTTGCTGACGTCACAGTCGAGATGACAGCAGTAGTGATGTGCTGAGTCAATACTTTTAAGTATCCAATACTCTCGATATTCGGTACCGAAACATTTAGGTTTCGAATAAAAGCGCACTTAGGCCAAAAATATGGAAAAAACGGTTCAGAGGAGACTCGCCTATCAAAACCCGAATGTAGGAGCCAATAGAGCTTTTAATACTGATTCAAATGAAAGATGTATATATGTCTGTTCGAGGCTATAATACAGAGAAACTCTTACTTGTTTGAAGCATTTTTGTTCCAGCTGAATCGGACGATATCATTTTTGTAGGCAGACTCTGTAACCAGTTAGCGACAGATTCTGTAACCAATTAGCGACAATTTTCGAATCGGTATCGGTTTTCTTGACGTATGATATGAAATATTTTTACGTCAACAAGTGCGCGAAACTTGTCGCTAACCGGAAAACATATGCAGCGGGGGGCAATTGACACTTCCTAGAACATCGCCGTGTTATATTCTCCAATTGTTTGCATGCAACAGATATTTATCGCGAACCAGTACTGGGTCTAAATGTACTGGAAGCGCACCAGTTCAGAGCTAGAGATTTTCTCCACAGGGTAACTTCTGTAACACACTCACCTTTGCCGAGTCGGGTAACTGCTGGGAAACGCTTGAGCAGTAAATTTTTATATCGAAACCAATCAAAGGCTTATTGCTCCCACATTCATCTTTGACAGTCGCACTTCAACGTTGCCAACATGTACATACAAAAACAATACAAACTAAACTAGCCACTAAATGAAATATTAACCAACACACATGGCTACAGCGCCTTAAAGTATATAATAAGAACAAACAAAAACAAAAACTATATAAAACAATGCGAAAGCGTAGCGAAATTATTGCCAACAGTTAATCTTCTGACAACAGCAAAAGACGAATCAACGAAGCAAGCGACGTAACGACAAGCGCGCTAGCAGTGCAGGCTAGCCGGGCATTTATTGTGCAACCACGAAAACAACAACAATAAAATGAAAATAAAAACAGTAGTTGGGTAATAGTAATGTTCGCACATTACCACAAAAGTTGCAACGTGACGCCGACCACCACAGCTGACTGCTGAAGTATCAAAGCACAAAGTTGAGTGTGAAAGAACCCACAACGGATAGCAAGGAGTAAAATGAGACATTTCGTTATGTCCTGGCGCGCACATACACAGCAACTTATTCGAATAGTAAATAGTAGGTATTTCCACTATTTGAAGTTGCACTCCCACAAAGTGTGATAGTACTCTTGCTAGGTTTTCCTTTTTTGTAGTTGTTGTAGCGTTGGCGAATATGTTTCTGTTTCCGACTTTTAATTTATGTTTCAATTCCAATTAGCTAAGAAAGCGCATTTTATAGCCTTGGTCGTTACGGTGGCGCGGTCATCAACGCGAACGTTGCGATAGTTGAAAATTAGTGTAGTGTACGGCAATGCAATGAAGCGAAAGCAAGGTGCAAGTGACGAAGATAAAGAGTCGGAAATCGCGGTGAGACAGGAAGCGTCAGTGTTTAGGTGCATATTGTAGAGTCTACTTGTTTCTGAGGACTGACTAGTGTCTTTATAGCGATATTAGAACCATAAATGGTTTGTATAGTTTCTTGAAAATAAAGATTGTAGACGGATCTGAAATATTGAGGTTATCCAACAAATCCGCATGTTATTTTGAAGCAAAACTAATTCAATTAAATCTAGGTGAGGTATAAGATGATACTTTCAGCATCCACGAAGTACTTACAGACGTAGTACTGGCACACCCTTGGCAGATTCAGCCGACGAGGATAACTTGCTGGGGCTCTCGAGGAGGCGGATATACCCTCTATGGGCCAACGGCTTAAGTTATCAAGCCGCTTACGGCCACCAGTAGGGCGCCTAAAATTCAGATAGTTGCTCCATTATCAAGATAAGTGGATGAAGTTGACAACGTTCTGACAAGTACCATGCCACGGACCTCGATACTGCTGTATGGCTTTTCTATATGGAAAGCCAGAACTGTAATGATCCGGCACCTGCAAGTTTACGTAAACATTCCACTTAGGATGATACTCCAATTTTTTAGCCTAAAACCCCAAATGAGCAGTTTCTCAGAAAAGCTAACATTGAGCCCTTTGACATCTGGATTCATAGACAAAATGAAAGTGGAATTGGCCACACTTTGCACAAAGAAGGTCACAGTATTAGAAAAATTGCCTTAGAATAAAATTCCCTAATCGGCAGAGGCAGACCTGCCGGCAGCCCACGCGAATCGTGGAAAAGAACAGTCGATGGAGAGGCAAAGTAACGCGGGTTAAGCTGTAAGGAGCGCAAAGCGATTGCCAGAAACAAAATAACTACACTGTATGCAAAAATAGAGAGCAGTTCGTTTAAAATACGTTCCATTTTATGCAAATGTATGCCTGTATACATAACTGGAATGTTTCAGTAAAATAAAGCCAGAGAAAATCCTACTCACGGGCTTTATTTCCTTTTTTATGAAATAAATCAAGCGAGCGTTATTTCCTTTTCTTTGCGAAATAAATCCCGCGGCCATTGTTGCTCTTTCGCAATGGAAATAACGCCCGCGGGCATTATTTCTCTTTTTTTTTGCAAATAAAGCCCATGGGCGTTATTTCCGCAAGCCTTATTGCACTCCACCGTAGATTCCCTATGTCACGCTTGCAGTTACACAAATCGAAGAAGGATACTACTACTACTACTAGAAAGTACTAAAAATTACTAAATTAGCGGCTGCATTAGCGGCTTTAAAACTTTATCAAATGTGATAATGTCACTCCCCATAAAGTTCTATCGTATGATTGAAACGCTGGCTTCAGACGATCGCTAGAATTTTCAGTTTCTTTCTGTTGACCTCTATGTACTTTTTCTTTTTCCTCTTTTTTTGCGCTGTGCCCGTCTAAACCATTTCTTAGACAAACTAGATGAGTTTCAAAGCGAACTGGTAACTATTCATCTGCTGGGAACTAGTATACTTTTCTGCTGGGTGTGCTAGTAGGCTAAGAAGGACTTCAACATCTTCTTGTTTATAATTGACTTTTCTACTTTTATTCATTCACACACTAAACTTCATTTGTAATTGGATACAATAATAATACGAAAAAGAACAATAGAAGCAAAACGAAAAGTTGGGCGATAATCAAGAGGGAGATGTGTGAGGAGGACCCAGTGAAGCAACTAGAAACAATAATGGTTTGGAAATTACATACATAGTTATGTATGTATACGTTCGCATACCCTATATATTAGCTTCTCAACTTTACATATAAGTATTTGTAAACTGGATAGATAGAGAAATATCGAGCTATCTTAAAAAAAGTTAAAATTAGAGGTCAGGTTTTTTTAAACGGACGGGGTTCACACTTCATGTGTTTTATGATTTGTTTGAAATTTTTTGGGTTGATGCATAAACATAAATAATAAATAAATATGAAATTTGAGCTTGTTTAACACATTTTTAAAAACTTTACAGCACAAAAACAAAAACAAATCGATTTAAAACTTTTCCAAATGTCTCGTGAACGGGGCGAGGAAAAAATTTGAAAAAGTCACACATACGCACCTCAAAATTCTCGATGAAAAGAAATATCTTTAAACTTTTTTTCTTGAACAATTTTTCATAAACATACAAATTTTTTGATAAAAAAATTAGTTTTTGAAAATATGAGTTGAAGTTATTTGAGTTATGAATTTTTTTTACACCGAAGTTGAGTACATTACAAGTTTAAAAACTTTTTGATTTTTTTAGTATGCAGTTTTTTAGCCCATTAAATTGTAGCACAATAAAGTGCAAGTTTTAATAGATGGCAAAACTGGTGTTAATTTTCTTTGAAAACGCTTTTGCGCATTTTCTTCCATAAGAAAAAAGTGCAAAAAGCCGTCAGCATAAAAAATGTTAAAAATGAACGCAATTTTGCGGTAGCTTAAAACCTTGTTGTACTAATGGGCTACAAGACTGCATACTCAAAAAAATTCTAAAAAAATACAAAAATTTGTAAATTTGTATTGTACTCATTTTACTCAACTTCGGTGTAAAAAAAATTCATAACTCAAATTATTGTAGAGTGCTAATACTATATTTAAATATTGCGCAATACTCAGAGCTTCCATTGCGATTTTTTTCAATTTTTTTTTGAGATGGCATAGTTTCAAAAACAATTTTTTTTTTCAAAAAATGTTGTATGTATAGGACAAAAAATTGTTTTAAATATTTATTTCCATAGAGAATTTTTATGTGTGCATGTGTGATTTTTTTTAATTTTTTCCTTGCTGCGTTCTCGAGATATTTGGAAAACTATTAAATCGATTTGTTTTTGTTGCTGTGCTGTAAAGTTTATAAAAATGTATTTATCAAGTTCAAATTTCATATTTATTTATTATTTATGTTTAAGCATCAACCCTAAAAATTTTAAACAAATCAAACACATAATGTGTGAACCCGTGTTGGTATGGAACGCCCCATATACGAGTATAATAAAACTATTGCGGTTTTATTGCAATCGGTTTAAGAAGGCTTATAGCCGACAAAATTTTTGAGGATGGTTGCCAACTGTTTGAAAAATTTTGTTTAATTTAATTGATAAGATAAATTAAATATTACATTATGGGTACCAAACAAAAAAATTTTAAGTAAGCCAGGAGGAGGGTTGCAATCTGTTTTAACATTTTTAATCAATTATATAAATAGGCAATCATGTTTCCTTTACACCCCTTTTACGGCTAAACTGTACTTCTAAGGTATAAACAATTATATATCATTAGAAAGGTATTTTGATGCTGATGTGCAGGCAATTTTTTTAAAATTTCAAATTAGTTTAAAATAGAGCGAAAAAATCAATTCAAAAGTCACACCAATACCAATGCCATACATGTACATGGTTGGGGCGGAAATGCCTCCTAAATGTATGCTTTAATATTGATAGTGAATTAAAGAAACGTGCTAAGCAGCAGTTTAGGAATAAGATGTATGTATGTATGTACATGAATAGATTAGACTCAAAAAAGGAAGAAGGTAAAGTTGAGTATGGAGAAGAAGAAAGGGATAAATACAGAAATTAAAATAAAAGTAAAGAAACCTAAACATAAAGACAAAGAGGAAGGAAAATTTAAATACCTAACCTAATAACAATGGTGGGGGTGAATATGTAAATGAAGAAAATAATGGACATATTTAGATCAGGATAAAGGAAAGGATAAAGATGAAGAAGAAGATGAAGACCAAGACGAGGAAGAAGATGAAGATGAATATGAAGATAAGGATAAAGATAACTTATCTTAACTTAACCCCTTAACTTAACTTAACTCACCTCAACTCACCTCACCTCCGCTTAAAAACTTACTCCACCTGAGTTCGCTACACATTAATTCACCACACCTTAACTCCCCACACCTAAATCCACCACTACTTCACTCCCCACACCTAAATTCACCACACCTTAATTCACCACACCTAAATCCACCACACTTTAACTCACCGCACCCCAACTTTCTCACCACATCTTAACTCACCACACCTTAATCTACCACACCTTAATTCACCACACCCCAACTTTCTCACCACACCTTAACTCACCACACCTTAATTCACCACACCACAGCTCACCACAACTAAATTCACCACACCTCTTAAGACCACCACACCTGAATTCATAACACCGTAACTCCCACACCCAATTCCACCACACTGCAACTCACCACACCCAATTTCAACACATGACATGATATCACTAAAGAAACAATATAAAGAAAAAGAGGAAGCAAAATTTAACTACCTAACCTAATAACAATGGTGGGGGTAAATACGTAAATGGAGAAAAGAATGAAGATATAGATCAGGATAAAGGAAAAGATAAATATGAAGACGAAGGTGAATATGAAGATGAAGATGAAACTGAAGATGAACATGCACATGAACATGAACATGAACACGAACATGAACACGAACATGAACACGAACATGAACACGAACATGAACATGAACATGAACATGAACCTGAACATGAACATGAACATGAACATGAACATGAACATGAACACGAACATGCACATGAACATGCATATGAACATGCACATGAACATGCACATGAACATGCACTTGAACATGAACATAAACATGAACATGAACACGAACATGAACACGAACATGAACATGCACATGAACATGCACACGAACATGCACATGAACATGAACATGAACATGAACACGAACATGAACATGAACATGAACATGAACATGAACATGCACATGCACATGAACATGCACATGAACATGAACATGAACACGAACATGAACACGAACATGAACATGAACATGCACATGCACATGAACATGAACACGAACATGAACACGAACATGAACATGAACATGAACATGAACATGCACATGAACATGAACATGAACATGAACATGAACACGAACATGAACAGGAACATGAACATGAACACGAACATGAACATGCACATGAACATGCACGTGAACATGCACACGAACATGAACATGAACATGCACATGAACATGCACATGAACATGCACACGAACAGGAACATGAACATGAACAAGCACACGAACATGAACATGAACATGCACATGAACACGCACATGAACATGCACATGAACATGAACATGAACATGAACATGCACATGAACATGAACATGAACATGAACATGCACATGAACATGCACATGAACATGCACATGCACATGAACATGCACATGAACATGCACATGAACATGCACATGCACATGAACATGAACA
>NW_023458565.1:29311411-29373103 GCF_013731165.1 Rhagoletis pomonella | reverse complement strand
CATGAACATGAACATGAACATGAACATGAACATGAACACGAACATGAACATGAACATGAACGTGAACATGAACGTGAACATGAACGTGAACATGAACGTGGACGTGAACTTGAACGTGAACTTGAACTTGAACTTGAACTTGAACATGAACATGAACATGAACATGAAGGTGTAGATAAACATAAACATAAACATTAAAAGCGATAGAGACAAAGATAGAGAGGATGAAAGTGATAGGGATAAAAAGGAAATACAACTGAAGAATGTGCGATGTTATATTGTGATGTGTTATGCTACATATGTTATGTTATTGAATCTAATGCTATTCTATGTTATGTTATGCTAAGTACTAAGCTAAACTCCCCTCCACTTAACCCATTCCAACAAATTTTATTTCAGCTCAACTCAACTCACATAAACTATCCTTAATTTTAGCGGTTGAATTTCAACCGCTGGGCGAACACTAGTATACATAAATTGGTAAAATAAATTAAATATATCACAATATGGATATCAAACTAAAAAGGTTTACGAAGGCTTACAGCCAAAATTATTTTATGGAGAGTTGCCACCTGTTTGAAAATTGTAGTTAAATTAAATTGGTGGGATAAATTAAATACATATTACAATATGGGTATCAAACAAAAGAGGTTTAAGAAGGCTTACAGCTGAAATAATTTTGAGCAGTGTTGCTACCTCTTTGAAAATTGTGTTAAATTGGTATGATAAATGTGGATAACAAACTAAAAACGTTCAAGAAGGCTTACAGCCGCAAATATATTATTGATGAGGGTTGCCACCTGTTGGAAATTTTTAATTAAATTTAATTGGTAACATAAATTAAATATTAGAATATGCTTATCAAAATAAAGATGCTTAGCAGGCCAACCTGATATTCACGCACGCTGGCAATTTAACGTAAAAAAATTCTCATGCGCATGCAACTTGCGTGGCAACAGCCGAAAGAATATTTTTATAATCTTATAAATTGAGTCTACATATCACCCACTTTCTTCAAAGATGTACTATCAATTCAATATTTGTCGTTTTTATACCGTGCAAAGGCTATGTTTTTGTCTGCTTTAGAAATTGGAAACAATTTTTTGTTTATATTTTTTTTAAATCTGCCTACTTCATAAATACTTTCAAAACAATATTAGCTACACAGCTTTGGATGTATTTAGTGCTGCGAAACATGCCGGGTATTTGCTAGTTTATCAATAAAATTCGTGTAAAGCTTTTAATAAAAAAAAAAAATTTTATCACTCAGTCTATATTTGTCTATACGGCTTAATGCTGATCGATGACCTATTGTCTCAGATATGAGCCAATACATATATACACTGTAGATGCTTTAGTCCATTGACTGTAAGACTATCCGATTTCTTTAGCTGGCAAGTTAATTTTTCAGTGTTAGCGTCTTTATTTCAGTAATTTACCATTCGCCGGACTTTTTCGATCGATTCTTAATTAGTTATCTTCCTATCTAAGACAATTTCTTATGCCAAATATTTAGCGCCGAACAAATACTAACTTCTGTTAAGACCCCGGTGATAAATTGTTGTGATAAAAATTAGTGTTATCAGTTCACAATTATACCGAAATTAATTCCAAAATTATATTTTCCTAGCTGCAAAATTACCTTCAACGGGTATAAAAGCGTGCAACGACCACTTTCAAACATAAACGTACTTAGAAAGCAAACGTAAAAGTATCAAAATGAAAGTAGCTGTGTTCGCTGTCATCCTCGGACTGTGCCTGGCACTCGCTTCGGTGAGAAGAAAATTTTCAATATTTTTCACAAATATCCTCGACTACCTTTTATGTTCCACTACTTTCTTATTCTTAGGCCAACATCGATTACTCTGTTGAAAACGAAGAACCACAGGAGTTTTCTGCTTTGGACTACGCTGATGCGCTCGCCGATGAGGAGGCATTCAGCATTTTCGGCTTCTTTTACTTTACACTCAAAGCCGCTTTACGTACGCTAAAAGGCGTTAACTGTACCATCAAAGAAGTGCTCAGCATACAAACTGCAGGAGTGGATTTCTTGAATGATGTTAAGGATTGCAACTCTGGTGCTTTAAAGAGCTTGAATGCGCTTGTTACCCAAGTCCAAGCTGTTGTGAGTACCTCCAACGACATCATCCATTTGAACAGCAATGTATGCAATAACGGTGCTTTGGACGATCAAGAGGATGCCAAGAAGACCACTCCAGCCAAATGTTTCGCAAAGTTGTTAGGTAAATTGATTACACTCAAGAAACAGGTCGCCAACACTGTGTCCTTGGCGAAAAAGTTGCCATCTACTCCAAGTGAATATGCCGGATGTGCTAAGTCCACAGTGACAGATTTGATTTCGGTGTTCACCAATTTTCCCACTAACATAAAAACTTGCTCCAAATTGAAGAATTAAATATGTTTGTAGTTTTCTAAAATTTTACCGATTATAATGCAAACTTAATAAAAATCGATTAACAACTTCATGCAATTTCTTAGTTTTATTCCTTACTATGTATAAAGCACAAGCAGATCTCTTCATATAACATCTGACACAAAACAAGGTGTCATATACTTTAGACATTCGTACTCTACCTCTATATATTTTTATGCGCTGAGCACGAATCTTAAGTCCGTTGTGCTTCATTACGTCTGGATATTGTTCTAACTGCAAAAAACGTGTCTATCACATAATACCATCCCTGTCTTTTGGGGTAGGGTTGGGGCGAAACGGACCTCAGATTCGGATTCAGGGGATCGAAACACATGTCGCTCGTTGTTGTTGCAGCGGGTGTTGTTGTTGTAGCGGCTACTAAACCCCGCTCGGATCGGCTTGTCCATCAACGGGTCTGTTAATAGGGACAGGGGCGTTAGCTGGGTGGAGTTTTGGGGTATGCGCGAAGAGGTGCTGTGAGTCATGTGGGCATGCGGGGCACTCATTGGGCACATCTGCGTTCACTCTTCTCAGGTGCGAAGTTGAGCTATTGTGGTGCGAGTCTCCCGAGGGAGACAAAGCTGTGTCTCGCCCATGTCGGGTGGTTGTGTGCCCAAATTGGCATTCACAGGTCGGCAGTCTATATAGTTCCAAACCGATTCCCTTTGAATGCCATTTGAGGCCTGTCGGTATGCAGTTGGGTCCAAAGGTAATTTAATGAACCTCTGGACTTCGCCCGTTAGTTCGTAGAGATGTCACCTGACGTGTCTTGGCGAGGGCTCTTCTGCGAGCAGTTGTCCGTTCGGGTACCCACGTCTGTGGCACCATACTAGGAAGTACTTGCAGAGCATTGTGTTATGCTCCCTGATGGGGAGCATCTGAGCCTCGTCATGAAGGTTGTCTTGAGGCGACATCATTAAGCATCCTGTCGCGGTCCGGAGTGCCGTGTCAAGCAAGTCTGTAGCTTCATCCACTACATCCTTCTAGTCCCCGGCGACCACACGGGCGCTGCATAGTTTAGGACCGTCCTGCCAATTTCCTTGTATGTTGCCAAGAACGTTTCTTCGCCTTTGCCCCAGAGGCTGGCGGCTAGCGACTTGAGGACCATGTTGCGGCTTTGTACTCGATTGACAATTGCGGTTACGTGCGCAGAGAAGGAGAGTTATTCACCGTCGGAATTGGTTCGCCATCGACGTGAATACCCAGCTGGAGGTTAGACTGAAGGTGGTAACGAGGGTTGGCGAGCATTTTGTGGGCGAGAAGGTTAGGCTTCTTGCAGTGAAGTAGCGAGAAAGTTTGAAGAGGTAACCGTTTACTTTCGAACACAAATCATCAATTCCATTCCCAGACGCCATTATCGAGCAGTCGTCAGTATAAGAGACAATCGAGACTCCCTCTGGTGATTGAGAGAGCTTCGATATGTAAAAATTAAACAGCAACGGGGAAAGACACAACCCTGTAGGACTCCTGTTTAATTTTACCCGGTCTCTGAAAATGTCGGTAGCCGAGTCTGGTTATTGTCTCATAATTTTTCAATATCAGTGTACTTTACCATATTTATCTTGTTATCTAAATGCTTTCACAAAAAATATTTTGCAAAAGAGGTAATACTTCTTCATCAATATTAGACGTAGATTATATATATATATGTAGAATATTTATCAGCAACACGAGCAAAACATATATGTATTTATGTACATACTTTAGTAGTCCATCGGTATTTTTGGCATTCAAAAATGATAAGCACGGTATCCAACATCTGTTGTGAGGCTAATTTATTATAAAAATTAATAATGGTAGCTTAGTTAACAATTTCAAGTTTTAATGCGCAGCACGTTTTATAATAAAAACGAGAGTGTCCAAAAAAATGTACGAAAATTGTTTACATATTTATACACTTCGATCACGCGTTGCATAATCTACCGGTAAAGCTCCAATACTTCAGCTGTTGATAATATGTATCCTTTGCGTTGACCAGTTCAGTCCCTAAATGCCTGAGAAATGAAAAATTAAACTTAAAAAATGCCTAGGTATTTGTACTCGACAACTTCCACTGGTTCGTTTTCATGCATCCAGCTATAGCCAATTGCGGTGCTGGTGCACTTTCGAAACACCATAATTTTTGACCTACTCAGATTTCCTTTAGACTCCACTGTGAACAGTACACGCGCATCGCATCCATCAAATTATGTAGCTGGGTGGGCTCACCTTTATAGTGGTACCAGCGACTCTGTGAGGATTCGCTAGATAATCTTGTCGAAGTTTTCGGCTCTGCATGCAGAGATGCTCTTGAAAGAGCATATCCGCTCCAAGTCCGGGATCAGAAAGGCGAAAAAAGTTTATTGATGGGCTTTCTGTGAAAACGTAGAACGGTTTCATGAATCCTCTAGATTTAAGCGTATTCTCGCTGCGGTGGGTTACTAGAGGGCTGAGGCAGGGTGCTAGACTATGAGTAGCGAGAAATCACTGAGCTTGCTCCTAGATACTCTCTTTCCTTTCAATCCTTCCCCAGAGGAAATTTCCTTAAGGGAAGCGCGTAGAGAATGTGCTGCTTTTTCTGACCTTCTGAATGACCGTCGCCTGACTTGGGCGATAAATTCTTTCTAACTTTTCAAATCCCCACGATCCGATGTCATCATACCTGTATAGAAAAAAGCTTCGGAGGTGTCGTGCCGTGGGCTGCCCCTATCTACGCGCACTGCGTAAGATAGGGTTATACTCCCAAAGGTTGGACGGTTGTCAAGATGGTGTTCATCCCGAAGGCCGGAAGGAGCTTCCATGTTGCCTCCAAACACTTCAGGCCAATCAATGTCTCATCATTTCTATTGAAAACTTTGGAGAGGCTGGTTGACTTGCACACAATTGCCACGTCGCGAACAGCTATTAGACTCAGGGAAACCGATTGGTTGACCAACTTAAGGACTGACGACTCTGAAGTTCTAGGGGCCTTGAGTTTCATCCCTTATCGTATAGATCACTGCGCCACCGAAATGGCTCTAAGGAGCTTTTTCTCTGGCTCGTTTGCCTCGAGAGAAGATTGGGGCGGGCGGCACTTCTGGAGAGGAGGAGCAGTGAACTTCATCACTGATGGATCGAAACTGGTTGGCAGGATTGGTGATGTGGTCTTCTGTCTAGAGCTTTCCATCAGCACTAAGTTCAAGCTTCCGGACAGCTGTAGTGTATTCCAGGCAGTGTCTGCTATCAAGGAGACGGTGAAATCACTGCTGTGCAGTGCGATGCATCCAGGTAGGTGAGCATTTATTCTAAAAGCCAAGCGGCTATCGGCGCCTTGAGTGCGTTGGACATGCGCTCTAACTTGGCTAAGGAATGTCTGCTCCCTCTATCGGTCGCATCTGGATACTTACAAGCCATTCCTGGATGATCCAGCTATCAAGCTCACAGACTTAATGCTACCGAAGGTATCCTTCTAAAAACCCTACAAGGCCAGAACTCCTGAGAGACGGCTGCTGGGAGGCGATAATAACTATGATTGCTAGTTCAAAGTATGGTATACCTACTGCTGGGGCAGGCGTACTTAGACCAAGATTCCAGAATAGTTTGCCAATGGGCATATACCCAACCATATTCCAGGCGAAAGTCTTCACAATCGAAGTCTGTGGTCGCGAATGTCTTTGCTAGAAGACTTTTTAAACAACCCGGGAGAAATGAAGGGTTTAAAGGCAACCAAAGGGCTGACTATGTTCAAAACCGGGGAGCCCAAATGCGCTTATATGGTCCCGAGCTTTTCTACAGCACTACTTAGGAGCTGGGAAGAATCTCAGATTGCTAGCCAGCGAAGGTCTTAGAACTCTTACTGGCTACCTAACAGGACACTGCAAATTAAGGAACCAGTTGAATAAAATTGGGCTTTCTGTATAGAGGGACTGCAGGTTTTTTGGGCTGGTGGATGCAACCCCGGAGCATATTCTATGTGAATGCCCACGTATTATGAATACCAGACTGATACACTTTGGTGATCGATTGTCTTCTCCATTCAAAATTTGGCAGATGGCTCCCTCCAAATTGCTTAACTTCTTAAAAGTAGTTGGATATATGTATCTGCTTAGTACGCAGCGCTAGTATTCCCGACGTAATAATTATAATGTTAAGACTACCTGCAGAAAGAACCAATTTAACTTACATATGTACATATATATCTGAAGCATTGACCATGAACATAACTGACATCTTTTTTAGCCGAAACTAGGTATGTATGTAAAAGCTTTTTATTTTTATGAAAAATTCTTTTGCTAAAGTAGAGCTCTCAATCGACTGTAATTAGTGTCGTCACTTTTCCCAATACTCTTAAGCAGTGAAACAAAAATGTTGTGAAAAAAATTTTAATCTTTTAAGATAAGTGTTTTTAACTGTGAGTAAGCTAATGAAGCATGTTAAGACTTTTAACCCAACTGATGGGTAGCTATGATTAAACATTAATGTTATCAATTTTCAATTATACTAAAATTAATCCTTAAATATGTTTACTTAGTACCTATAGTATCTACTTTCCAGCGCTATAAAAGCGTGTAGCGAGCCGTCTCTTAACCATAATTGTGCTGAACACCCAAACGTAAAAGTAACACAAAATGAAAGTAACTGTGCTCGCCCTCATCTTTGGACTGTGCCTGGCAGTCGCTGCCGCTTATCCTCAGTCCGGTATTGATTACTCTATCGAAAGTGAAGAACTAGAGGAATTTACACCATTGGAATATGCCGAGGATACGACCGATGAAGAAGCATTCTCCATTTTAGGTTTCTTGTATTTGACCATCAGAGCTAGCCTGCGTACGCTGAAAGGTGTTAACTGTACCGTTAAACGTGTCCTAACCATTCGTACTGCTGGTGTGGATTTCTTGGATGCTGTTCAAGACTGCAATACCGGTGCTTTGAAGGAATTTAATGCGCTTGTTAACCAAGTGCAAGCTGTTGTGAATACCACCAACGACATCATCAACGTGAACACCAATGTATGCCACAACGGTGCTTTGGACGCGGCAGCAGATGCCAAGAAGACGACTCCAATCAAATGTTTCTTTAAATTATTGGGTAAAACGATTACGCTAAAGCTACAGATATCCAAGACGATTTCCCTGTCCAAGAAATTGCCATCTACGTCAAGTACCTATGGTGGATGCGCTAAGACTTCGGTCAATGATTTGGTTGCCGTTTTCACCGAGTTTCCCACTTTCGTGAAAACCTGCTCAAGGTTGAGGATTTAAGGCGCTTATTTTTATTGTTTTGAATTTTGAAATTCAATAAAAATATAAATTAATGAGTTACGATTGCAAGCAAGTCATAACATTTTTTATTTTTACATATATGCATATATTGGCAGCTTCTTGAAAATTCTTTCTAAATATTTTGACCGCTAAAAACCTATCGTCGCATTTTGTGTTGTACTAATATTTTCTTTATTTTCAAAAGGACAAAGTTAATGTGAAATTAACAGCCACTTTTTTATAAATGAGTGAATCATCGATAAAGCGAAGGACTAAAATATTGTTTTTGATATAAGCGTACATATGTACATGAATTCCTTGCTGCATTTGTACATAGTACATACATATGTACATACGAATATGTGAATGGACATGTGTAGGCAAAGCAAAGCTTTGAGTTACCAACTAGCAATCATAATTTTCGGCAACAACGGAAACGGAAATAAAATCAAGCAAGCACAAATGCAATAATACAATTTTATGACATTTCACAAATGCCATTTACCATACTCGTTTACGTCTACATACTCGTGTATTCATATGTATGTATGTACATGCAGGCATACCGCAAGCTACCCTGTAGGAAATTCCTGAAGCGCAAATCGTATTTAATCAAGTATTTATTAAAGAAGTAATTCCGGGTTGCTGGCAAGACTCCAAGCCTTGCCTAGTCACATGCGTTAAAGAAGCTGTAGTGCAAATCACCGAGTAGAGAAGCAAATAAGTGGATCTAACAAGAAGGGTGGAGACTTTACCAGGTACCGCAACGGCTTTAACTTTTATTGAAAAAAAGGACTTTTTAATGATTATTCCCTCGGTTTAATTTGTTGCTCTAAAAACAGTCGTTGATTTTTTTTTTAGTTTTATTTACCTTTCTACTTTGCAGTTTAGTGTTATGCCGGCTCGAGATCAATTTTCGAAACGAAAAACTAAAAAAAACTTGATCTCGAGCCGACAAAATACTAAATTATAAAAGTATTTTTTTTTTAGTTTTATGTTTTGTTTAGTAAATAAAAGTTGTTTCTTAGAAAATAAAACTTAAATTGTGAAAGACGAGCATGAATACGAAGATGGAGCCACGGATATGGCCACGAAGGCGATCACGAATACTAACACGGAGACAGAGAGGAAGACGAAAAGAAGACGACGACGAGGTGGGGTGAGCAACATACATCTTCATCTCCATTTTCATCTTCACCTTCATCTTAACATCGAATCTTTATTTTCATCTTCAACGTCTTGTTAATCTTCATGTTCATCTACATCTTCATCTTCAACTTTATCTTCATCTTCCTCTTCATCTTCATCGTCAACTTCACCTTCACCTACACCTTAATTTTCATCTTAATTTTCATCATCAACTTTAACTGTCCTTGCATCTTTATCGCTCTCTTTTCGCATTCCCCTGTCTCCACACAGTCGCTCATTCTAAGAAGCTCTAAAAATATTCTTCTTCTCTGTAGCAAAGCGGATTTAGTGGTAAAGCTTGCTAGTCGTTCCCCTTCTGTGCCAACTGAATCCAATTGGAAATGGACCTGATATCATTAGCAGTTACCGTGTTTACTTACTTTCACGACTGGAGCATTTTCTTGAAAAATAAACCCAAAAATTAAGTTTTATTTCTGACCAAAAAATAAAAGTAAATATGAATATAATATAAATATAAATATAAATATTTCAAGCAAAAAATAAAACTAAAAAAATAACGACGATTTTTCAAGACAAAAATAAAATCTAAAAATTACGATTATTTTCTAAGCACAAAAAAAAATTAAAGAGTTACTACTATATAAAAATTGATTTTATTTTTATAAAACTCAAAAACAATCATCGCCGGTGACGATAGTCTAAATGGCAACAGTTGCTTTACTTCTTATGCATGCAACTCTTC
Organism: Rhagoletis pomonella; assembly: GCF_013731165.1. Lineage (NCBI taxonomy): Eukaryota > Metazoa > Arthropoda > Insecta > Diptera > Tephritidae > Rhagoletis > Rhagoletis pomonella. The sequence continues at coordinate 29,363,559 of NW_023458565.1, read as the reverse complement.
TCTCTCAGTTTTTAGTTGAAATTTAAAAAATAATCGTAAATTGCCCTGATTTTATGCCTAAAACTTACACCTCCTTTATGTATTTAGTAATAGTTTCATCTTGAAAATTCTTTTACAAATGCAAGTTTGTACCTGCAGGGAACTTGCTATATTAAATAACGACGTGCATCCGTATGTAGTACATATGTACATATGTACATATTCCATATGAAAAGGCATTATGAGGCCCACATAAGATACAATCAGATATAAACAAAGAGACATCCATAGCTGAAAATAGTTATGACTATAAATGAGTAGTACTTATTCATACATATATAGGGTGAGACGAGAGGAATTCAGGAACAACTTTGTTTGTCTCCTGACGAGCTTCTGATTTTGGAAAGTAGGTTTGAATAATAAATAGTCAGCCAAGCAGGCATTAAAGCGCTCATATTTCATGACTTTAGGGAGCACCTTAACCGCGTGGTTGGAGATCATAACACTGTGTTTTAACAAAAAGGCTCGCAACACGAATTAAGGAAGAAGCTAGCTGGGCCTAGCACATTAGACCTGTAAACTAAAATAATTTCAATCAAGCAATCCTTTTTAATGCCAGCTCGAGGTCATTGAAAACATATGTAAAGATATTATTTTCCCAATATATTTCAATCTGATTTTGAACTGAGTATCGCTGAGTGTAGCACCAACTGTTTGCAAAAATTAAAACTAAACATTAACGTGTTACAAATAATTTCTGTGAAAAATCTGCATCACTCTTGAATCACCCTATACAATGCTAGGAATCGACCGGTGCCTATACTGTACGAATGTAGTGGCAATAAAACGAACTGACGAGCATACCAAACACAAAAGCAAAAACTGTTGGTTAGTCGAATATCCAAGGCGGTACATATGCAAGACCAGATACCTGTGTAGGCACTCCAACGATGGCGAGTGACTTACTGGCAAAGGCAGAACAATTGTGAATTGACGTAATTTCGTTATTATATTTATGTGTTGTATTTAAGCGAAATATAATTTAGTAAAGGAGCAGCAGGAATTGGCGAAGGCTATGATGAGAAGCTCGTGCAAGTAAAAAACTAGCAGAGTGTGGCTACATACATAAATATATATACCTTCAAATATATTTGAACGTTGAAAATTACTCACACTAACAACAACAATGAATGCAATAAAAACCATAACAAGTCAAGCATCATCCCACACATAGTCCAGAATTCTCAACTCAATACTCAGTACTCTGTGCTCATCAACAAATAGTATTTTGTCTGATTGTCCACAATGAATTTGGGTAATCATACCTTGCTGTTTTTTTTTTTGTTTACTTCCCTTTTGCTGTAAATATAACTGGCCTAACGTTTTGTTCGGCCAGCTAGTTGATTGTCCTTTGTCGTTGCAACTTTTCAACTTATTGCCATTTCAGTCATCATGTGTCCTCTTAATAGTTAGCTCAACTTGTGTACATACTTTTGACGCTGGAACTGGAGTGAACTGAGTTTGAGGAGCCAAGAGGAATGAGGAATGAGGAATGCAATAAACGAAACTCACAGTTAACTTATTTACGTTTTACGAATTTTCCCTCAATAACTCGATAACTCAATTGTAGGCACATTTACGAATTGTCAGCAAGGACTGGAACCAGTATGCGATGTATGAACGAGCAATCAATTACACTCGCGTATACTTACTTACATACATACACAAATGTATGAAGGTATAACTGTGTAATCTACTAGCATTATCGTATAACAGTATCTTTATTTGTGATCTTCAGGTGTGCATTCAACTGGCCAGCGAGCAGCATGTCTACTCTGAGACGTCTACATACATCTATCAACGTTTTGTGGACGAGGAAGCAATGATGTCTAGCTCGGCTACTAAAAAATACTAAATGATAAGCAGCATAAACTCCTATATGTAGGCAACAAAATGTGACAAGTACGCACTTGAATGTATGCACATTAGGGTGGTTCAAAAATACATGCGAGAGAAAAAGTTGAAAGGATTTTTCTAAATGGAAAAAATAATACCCGTCCGTTTTGTTTTTAAAAATAATTAGATGCTCAAAGTTTCCCTCTCGTAGAAATGATATAGAATTCTTGGAAATCAATATTTTTCGATCGAAAATCTCTGTTACTTTTTAGGAAACTTCCAATAGCAATACCCCATTGTTTATTTAATTTTTTTTTAATTTTTTTTCAATAGTAATTATTTGTATAGGTCCCCAAAAGCCCAAAAAAATGCAATGGGGGCTCATAAAAATCTTTTGCTATAGAAAAATGGATAACAAGCTATTGGGTATTATTATTGGAAGTCTCCTGAAGAAAACCGAATTTGTTCGATCGACAAATATTGATTTTCAAGAATTCTATACCATTTCTACTAAAAGTGTTTTCCCTAGTGATAGAACGATACGAGTACAGAGTAGAGAATATCGATACCTTTCATGAGTACTGAGTAGTATCGAGCACTCGATACTTTTTGGCAAGTACTGAGTAAATATCGCGAATGCCAAAAAGTATTAAAAGTATTTTTTTTAATTACCCAATAAATATTGTGGCGAACGTTCGAATATTATCTTTGATATCCAATATGAATGTTGTGAAAATGAACATAGCGCTCATTTAGGTGCAGCGCAATAACGCCCATGGGCTTTATTTTCTAAAAAAAAAGAAATAAAGCCCGCGGGAGTTATTTCCATTTCGAAAGGGAAATAGCGCCCACCAATAAAAGGCAATTACGCCCGCGGGCTTTGTTTCTTTTTTTTAAGAAATAAAGCCCATGGGCGTAATTTCCGCGGGCGTTATTGCACTCCACCACTCATTACACAACCTAGAAGAAAATGTAGCGGTCATTTCAACATTGGGTACGGTTAAAATCTTTTAAATAATTGGAAAACGAATCCCTTGCCTCACCTTTGATAATGAATGGTGGAAGAGGATGGTCTTCCGGCTCGACAACTTGCCCACTCTCCAGCATAAGGCAGCCGTCGTTAACCCATGTATTCTACCTTCGTTGTGAATTCGAAATCCAGCCCCTTCTTGAAGACAATTTTTATGAAAGAGAGCTAATCTTTCAGTTAGAGAATGGGCTTCACCACATTTGCTTCTCGTTTTCTAAATTTGCATTTCATTTTCAAAGTAAAGTTATTTACAAATATACGCGTAAAACTTAACTTATTGGAAGTTTATTTCAAAAACTCCTTTATATCAGAACTAAACTATTTAAAGCAGTGACTATTCAATTTACAAATAGCAAGAAGTCAAGAAAGCAAAGCAATCTGATTTTTGTTTACTTTTTGTGTTTGCTTTGGGAATACTTGGAAGAGCGAGTATTATCGATACTTTTTAGCAAATATGAGTACCGGCATCGATACTTTTCTAAAAAGTTCTATCACTAGTTTTCCCCATATAAAATATATGGAAATCTTTATAGGCGTTGAGGCAGTTCTAAATATCATATCTGAAAAAAAAATACAGGTATTCTTTTATTTTCCATTTAGAAAAATCCTAGCGGATAGGAGCTTAACGCTTTAAACTTTTTTCTGTGCGACCACCCTAATGTACATACAATTGTTGTTATTTTTCGTTGTTGCAGCACTCAAATGCACTTCACACACACTTTTCAGCCGTATTATGTTGTTATTGTATTATTATTGTACCTTTGTGCAATCGAAAAGTTTTCCACTTGTACCACTGCCATTCTCTTAGACACACATGTATGTACATACATGCGTTGGAGTATAGCTGTGTGTTTGCACTCGCTCCGAATAAATCGAATTGTAAGCACTTTATGGCTGTTTGCTTTGTTGTGATTGATATTTGTTGTTGTACAATTGTGTTCATTGTTGTTGATTGTAAATTTTTTTTTCTTTTTTTTTTAAGCGAATAAGATTGAAACTGATTGAACTGCACACAAGTGGCAGGTATTTTGCTCATTCAAAATGAATAAGAATAGTAAAAGTGACAAGAGTTATACTTTCCAACATACCTACTATTTAGACGCACAACTCAAAATTTGACATTTTTGAAATTATGCGCTAAATATGTACACAGAGCTTTTATTTACTTTTCAGCAAAAGTTGGAGCAAATGTTTGTGAAAATTTGTTAAAAAAAACCTAAGGTAAAGTCTCCCTTGCCAATATGATTATCATGTGTTGAGAAATAGTTTTTCGCCTCTTCTGGCAAACGTATAATTTTGACTTGTGCCCCTTTTGAAGACGGTGTGATATAATATATTATGTTACCCTCAGGACAAGAAGTCCACGGTCTTAGTAGTTGCGTTCCACATAACTTCGTGTAAAAACCTGTAAAACTGTCAATTAACAAAATTATTCTCTTGAAAGAAAGGAGCGAGAGCGAAACAGGAAAAGTCACCTGGAACGCGAAAAAACACTTTCCCTGTAACTACTTCCATTGTTTAACACATGTAAGGCTCTTTGCTTTCACCGTGTTCTGTTTTTGTTTACAAATGCAACCCTGCTTATCGTTTGACACTTTTCATGAACTTGCAGCAAGAAAAACTTCGGACTGCAACTTCTGACTGAGAGAGAGTGCAAGTTACTCTCACAAAAGTGCTTTGACTTACAAGTTTTTTGGCACCTGGAACGCTTTTCTGTAAAAAAAAAAAATGCAAATCGTGAATATTGTGAGCATAAACTGGTATTATAACTGTTTATAAATGCCAGAAGAAGAAAAGATAGACCCATGAATAAGTATATTGAAATTATAAGAACGACGAGCTGAGTCGATTTAGTCAGGTCCGCCAGTCTGTTTGAACGTAATTTAGTCTCTAAGTGTTCGAGATGTCTGACTAAAATGAATGTATTTTTTTAGTGTAGCAATCTTTTGTCGGATTCGGTCAAATCGGACCGCAACAACATATGTATATTTACGTAGCTCCCATATAGCTGATTGTTCAGATATGAGTTTTTGTTATATAACTCCTACATATAGACAGCCAACTATCATGAAAGTTTGTGAGCTAATCAATCGCTCAATATCTTCTAAAAAATACCATAACGATCGGTCCACTATTACTTATAGCTCTTATACAACTGGATATAAAAACATTTTCATTTAAGTGGACAAAGACCTGAGATTTTGTGCCCTATTTGCATATCTTGGCGGAAAGAAGAAATTGAAATTTGCATTTTTTTCACTTATGAAGAGAAAGTTTTAAGTGGAAATCAGCAAAATCGGATGACTATAGCTTTTAGCCACCCATAGCACTCAGATAAGAATTTCTGCTTTAAAATTGCTTCATTTAATTAATCATACAAGGTCTACTGAGCAATGCATCAAGTGCGGTGGTCTATAAGGTATATCTCTCAGTAATAATTTCACAAGTTTTTTCGCGGAATTTTCCGCGTAATACATATATCAATTGTTGAAGATATGTACTTAAACCCATCTGCTACAAATAAAATTTTGTAAAAGTACATCCACTTAAATACTTACATACATATGCATGTACATATGCAAATATATAAATAAGTAGATACAAATAGGTATATCTTTTTCCGCCTTTTCCTACACTTTCCGCTGCAACTGGCATATCATTTGTTTCATCTCATAGGAGTGATAAAAAATATTTATATTTCGAGTATATTGCGAAAAATTCAATTCCTTCCACACAGCGACGCGAATAAAACAACCACCACAAATTTGCACGGGTGAACCGGCGTTAAAATGAAATTTATTTTGCCAAAGTGTAGTAAATGAAATATAGGCAACAAGGTGTAAATAAACTATGTGGCATGCCACAAATTGAAAGAGCGATATAGAATATTTATTTGCACTTAATGGTCGTTACGATGACAAGCGACAGCACAATACCAACAATGCGGGAGAATTGTTTAGGTAAGAACTTCTTGTAAGGTTCATAGCAATCATACCCGTATGAATATGTATGGACCTCTAATGCGCGTATGCATTTAAAAATAATATAAAATTTAACACCGAAATAAAAATAAAATAATAAAAATATTTATTGTGGTGGAAAAGGGTCCGAATCAAGTGAAATAGAAAGCGAAATGAAAGTGAAAAAACATGTTGACACATTTTTGCTGTTTTTTTTTTTTTTTTGTAAAATCTTATCTTAAATTAACTAGTAACCCAAACTTAAAATTTATTCTACTTTTAGCTTATAACAGAAGTTTTTCTAAACAAATATTCACTACCTAATAATTAGTATTCATTTTTGCTGACCTAATTTTACGGCTTAAGTTGATAGCCAATCGAACTTCAACTTCAGTACATTCATACATACTTATGTACATTTATTTACAGCCGATACCTACATACATACATACATACAATCGCTTTGACAAGCTGTTCTTTCTTTTTATTAGCTCACCAATTCTAAGTATTGAACGACTTCAGACTAATTACTGATTTTAAAAACTTCCCCGACTTTAGTTTTTAATAAAAAATTTATTAATCGACGAGGATGGGATTCGAACCCACGCGTGCAGAGCACATTGGATTAGCAGTCCAACGCCTTAACCACTCGGCCACCTCGTCTTGTTGTGAAAGCAGCGACTACCAACTTATGTATGTATATGGCCGCATTCTCCGCTCAGCGCTCGGCAATCGGCAATCGGTTTTGAGCAAACAAAGCATAGTTCACTAAATGCCAGCAACAAACATTACGAGATAAAAACATTTTTTATTTTTTTTTTGTTTTCAATGTTGTTTATTCAAGTGTGTAAATGTGTGCAAGTATAAACAATAATAAAAAAGAAGAACCTGGAAGAACAGTAATGAAAGCAATTCTAATTTATCGATTAAATAGTTAAAAAGAAGTTCTTTTTGTGAGTGCACATGCATACATACACACATAACTGCAGTATAAATAATAACAAAATTTGTGTTATTTTTTAGTTTTGTTTACAAAAAAAAATATTCAAAATAAATGGTGTATGCCAAAAATTAATCTAGTTAAAACATGTGACAATAATCTAAAAGCTTTCCCAAAAAGTCAAAAGGAGCTATGATTTATTTTGCTGATACCACAGATACATATATGTACATTAGACTGCATCACTCCCCATACAAAAAAAAAAATCGGTACTATTTTTCCACTGGAATTATAAAATCTAATATATTTTAAGATTTCCACCAAAATATCTCGCAAAAATATTAAGATTTGCGTTAGCTGGGCCGATTTGAAAATACCTCCAAAAATTTAGTTTTTTATTAATAGATAACAGTTTTTTTAAATCTTTTTTGAAAAAAATTACCTCAGATGACTAAACAGTTTGAGCTTAAAAATTTTGCATGAAAATATTTTTACAAAATTTTCTACGGAATCAAAACAATGCGATTTTTGATGCTGTTTTTGAATTAAGTTGTGTTGGTATTTGATAAAGAAAAAATTGGGATGTGAATGAGTTTTTTTTTTGGAAAGAAATAAAAAGGGGTGAGAAAATACCTTTCCACTAATACCTTATAAGTTTATAACGAAATATTTTGGTAGAAGTTTAAAATATACTATGCTTTGTAATCCCGCCGGAAAACCCGCAACTTTTTTGGTGATGCAGTCTAATGAACATATATGTGTGTACATATCGATTGTACTCTGCATTAACGAGACAACCAGGGTTACCACTGACGAAAAATACTCACCATCCACTTGGAAAAAATCAACCAAATCTGGAAAATATCTACCAACAACTTTTTTTTTAGTTATTTTAATAAAAACTATAGTTTAGTTCTATTTTTTAGTTATTTCAATAAAAACTAAAATCGATTCTTAAGGAACTTTTTATTTAACTAATGATATGACTTTTGGGATCATATTAATGGCATCTTCTCGGTGTTCTTAAACCAAAATCGAAAGTGATGAAACTAAAGGCAACAACGAAACTTCATCATTAAAAAAAAAATAATAATCAACCAGAGTTACTATAAGCTAATACAGAGACTCAAAAAAGCGCTTCGTATTTTTTTTAATATTCACAATGTTTTTAAGTAAACATTTTTTCGTTTTTTTGTAGATGAATATTGTTTGCGCTTTAACCAAATCCATAAAAAATCAAGGACTCAAGCTATTTACAACATTGAAAAAAATTCAAAAACATTTCGTCTAAATTTCGAACTTTTTACTCTGAATTTTTAGAACAATTTTCTAGCCCATGGAAATATGATATAACCAACAATGTGCAGCTAAAAATTCCCGTTGACTTAAAAAATATATTTTCCACCGGTCTTTTGTGTTTTTTTTTTCATTTAACAATTGCCATTTATAAAAACAGGCATTGATTTTTTTTTTTGCGTACATCATAGCATTGTAAATACATACCTGTCCATTTTTGTTTTTTTTTAAGAAACGTTTAAAATGTTTAGACAATCAAAAGCTGCTCAGGATTCCAGTAAAATGAGCTTTGAATGGAGCACGATAGATATGTTCGCCTTTAATCGATATACATACTTACATATGTATATAATATATGTATATAAAAATTTTGCATTAAAGCCTTTGAAAATTAATGCAATAAAGAAAACTACACTTTTGGAAATAAATTTATAATACAAAGATATCTACGTAAAATTGAGCGGAAAATAAAATTTTATTTATTTTTCAAAAAAAAATTCTTTAACAAAAACTTAGCAAAATGTCAAAGAATTTACCTTTTTACCAACGCAAATTTTTTCTACCAATTTTGGAAATAATTTACCAAAGTGGTAACCCTAGTGACAACACAAAACTCAAAAAAAATAACCCTTACTACTGTGAAGTGGCACATGTAATATGTTGTACATTAGGGCGGGTCCTTCTGTATGGAAGATATTTCTACTATGCGCGTATAGCACAGAAGGATTCTAAGCAAATTTTCCGAAGAAACTATGGGTCTAAAATCAATTTGGAGTTTGCCATTTTGCTGTATTGTCGTAAAGAAGTGCTTAAATTTACAGTCAGCTGGTTCCGAACGGCACCTTTTTCACACACATTCCTCTAAGTGGTGCATGGGGAAGTGACAGCATATTTGCATATAGGGCCAATTAATATTCACACATAGGACGAAGTTGGACCGCATAGTTAGAGGAAGTGTGTTCTATCAGGAACTCCCCGTAAGCCTCATGCTTAGGCTGCCGGATTTCTAAGCGTTTTCCATGCGGAGGTGGCCGCTATTAAGCAGGTATCCAATTGGATGTACAACATTATTACCGATTAGAAGAGTTTAGATCTACTTTGATAGCCAGATTCTAGGTTCACTTATGGTGGATATGATGATGTCTGATTTCTAACTCGGTCATGTAGAGTATGGACTTTTAAATCAAGCTCGGGGTAATCTCTCGAAAACGTTAGAGGAATTCTGACGCAACCTTGGACTACTCCTTGACAGATAAGCTTATAGTCTACTTAGCCAGCGCTGGGCGAAAACACCCGACATGCAAAATTGTGATCTCTTTCTAACGGGTGACCGCGAGCGGTCAAAGGAACTCCTGCAGCTGGCTAAATGCCAACTACCAATTCTGGCGGGTTTTCTGATGGGACACTATCAGTTCCGGGCTTACTTTATTTTTGATGTTAATGCTGAATCCTAGATAGGAAGGAGAGTCCTTCTATACTTCAAAGTTTTAACTGCCAACTGTAAAGTGTGGCTTAATACGCGAAGACTATTTGTGTATTACGGATTGAAAAAGTCGCATGGAAAAGCAGATTTTCTAAAGGCTTGAATGGTCTCGAACGACTCGAAGAGGTCCCAAATTTGTACGTGGCATCGCACGATTAGTTTTTCTAAGGTCTTTTCTGAAGCCTTCTCTGGTAATAACCAATAGGTTGGTCCATTACACGGCTCATTCTTTCAGACAGTATTGTCGATTTATCTTCTTGTGGGTTAAGCCGAGTATACAGAGGTTGCGATCTTCAGCAGAATTTATTAAACCAAATTGCGCTGATACATGCGACTTAAGTACCAGCTCTTCGGGATATCAATAGTTTTGGGGTCTTATTGTTTTAAGTCGCATTTTTGCTCTTCTCACATCGTTGGGAGAGCCCCAAGACCCTCCCTATCGGAAAGTAATTCCTCGAGGGTTCCCTATCTTGTGAGCTCATCAACCATGCAGCTGCCAGCGATTTCGCTGTGACCTGGAACCCAAATAAGCTTAATAGCAAAATAATCAGACGCGGTCGATAGGGAAGTCAAACACTCCCTCACCGTTTTCGAACGCAACGCACCGTCAGGGAGCCAAGAGCCTTGATGCCTGCTTGGCTATCAGAATAAGTATTTACCTCCTTAACAGATGTTACACTAGAGAGCAACCAATCCGAAGCCTCTTTTATCGCGGCCACCTCAGCCTGGAAAACACAACAATGATCCGGTAGCCTAAATTTCAGGTTGATGGAGAGCTCTTCGCAGAAGACACCTCCACCCACCTTCCCATCCAGCTTCGATCTATCTATAAATAAGTTTACAGGTCCTCCATACCAGATACTGCACCCCTCCCAGTCTCCCCCCGCTGGAATGTGGGGGGTGAAAGATCCATTCGGACCCAGAACCGGCGTGCCGTAGTCTGTCCGTAGTCGGTAGGAAGCCGAAGCCTAACAAGGCCATTGACATTAGTTTTAATAATTAAAAATTCGAGCTGAGAGGAAAATATCTTCACAGGGAATTATGGTATTGTATTGGACTCGAAATCAGGTAAATTCTATCGAAAGTTAAACCAGCTCCGCTTACTTTAAAATACATTCACACTCTGCATTCTTCGCTCAAGTGAAACCAAATTAATTCGAGCGTCATGCGGCATCAGCCTCATTTTTTATTTATGCAAAAAGATTTATGCTAGCTTTAAGGCTGGTTAAGCTAATCCAAGCGGTGGCAAGCGGAAAATATGCACATATCCTTACAAAAAGCACAACCACAATTGGTGTAAGTTGCAGGTTCACAAACAGCAACAACAACAAACATTATTTAAATCAAATTTCCGCACATTTCTTTATTTCCAACAACGACGCAATGCACTAGCGCACTCATGAATTCAAAGCCACAGCAGGCAAACTTTGATGGTAGGTAGGCACGCGTATTCCCACAGGATGCAGCAGCAGCACCGAGGATGTGAATGCATGGATGGAGCCAAAAGCTAGGCGGTGTGAAAATTTTTTTGATGTAGTGTTGCTTTGAGGATTTTTTTCAACATGTATGTGTGTATGTACATATGTAAATGCACCTGTTTTCACTGCTTGCCTGCTTGAAGAAACTGTTTTTTTTTTTTAATAAATTTTTCTTTTTTTCTTTCGGAAACTAACTCAGCCACGCTCAAGTCTATTTGTGGGTAGTTATGTGTGTAAGTGCGCGTGAAACTCCTGGGAAAATTCTCAATCATATTAACTAACGCAGCACCTTTTCGTAAGCGCACTTTTAGTAAGATCACAAAGGATTGCACAGCTGGATAAAAGGCACTCCGTTGTGCTGCAAGAGGAAATATGTACTCCGAAAAAACCTTGAGGCCTTGGTACATTCGCTTGAGTTAAGCTCATACAAGATGCATTCCAACGTATAAATTTCAGCACACATACATACATACATATTTACATAACTCACCTGCTTACTTACACCGGAATCAGTACACTTCACGGTTATGATTTCTTGCTAGCATCTGTAACTTCGCGTAAATCGTCGTAGGTAAAGTTTAATGAGTGAGATAAGCAATTGAAGTTTGTTGAAGATTGTTCATCCAAAACTGAAATTGTTTTTAAAGCTCTTGGAGTCAATCCATTATATTTTAATTTAAACGAAGCTTCATACAAATGGAAAAGTAAGGTTAGGTTAAGGTTGCTCCAAACGGGAAGTCCACTTAAACCAAAACCATTGGTGCTTTGTGATGCCACTACGGTAACTTCTGCGGCAACTTATGAGCTAAAGTGATCAACGCTGCGTGCTAAGAGTGAGACTTTGCAGTCTTCGGAGAGTAAACAAGTGCTACCCCAGGTGTTTGGACTGCAGTCCAAGCAGTTTAAGAGAAAAAGTGTTATGATAATTTCATCTCGACATCCTCCAATTAGTTGCAACAGTTAAGATCCACTCCACCGCGTGAATTACGCACGGATACTATTCTGCCAATGCATCCACCAGAATTTAGAGTTGTGACCTGTGAGGCTTAGGAGTTCGCTTCACCGTGCTATTTCCTAGTTTTCGTCCATCGTTCGATAAGCCCACATTTGGTCAATAGTCAAGGTACTTCCAATCTGTCTTTCCTTTTTAAGGCCGACTGTTGAGTATCTTTCCTGGTTAGCTCATCCTCCATCGTAAATTTGAATATGTGTCAGCGATATTCTTCTTATTTGGCCCTACAACCGTTCGTCGTTTTGCGCCGAAACCAAAAAAAAATACGCCAATAGCCTCTCTCCTTTACGAAGTTACGCCAGTTGTACACTACGAGTGCAGGGAGGTCCTTCTGCACTTGGTCCTTCCATTGTATTCGTTGCCCCTCATGCGAGCCGATTCGTAGATTCTTTTCGCTGAAGCGTCGTCATCCATGCAGTCATCTGGAAGCCTAAATCTAAAGTGGATATAGAGTTCGCGGCCAAAACTTCCTTTACCGACCCACCTGTCAAGCTTTGACCCATTCGTATAACAGTTCACAGGTGCAACATTTCAAACAATGCTTCCCGCCCACGCATTGATCCGTGCTATCAGGAATAAATTCGGGCTCCAGGAATATTAGAGTCAGCTAAGCCCCCGTCGCAAATACGTCTGGCTACAGTCTTTGCTGCTGTTAAGCAGAACGTGAAGAGCCAGGATGGTAGTGGTCGTAAGTGCTCCACTGAATCCAATAAGTGCGGCTCATTGTGCCCAAAGGATTCCGCCTTGATTCCATCGTCTGTAATATTCTTCTGCCATTTCTTAAAGGTACAGAGAAGGGTAGATCTGTGCTATGTTTTCATGAGGCAATTTTACCTAAATATTAGCAGCTCGTTAATTTCTATCCCTTTGCAACCTCGATGACCACCTGTCAATCAAGATATTTACACGAGAGTTGGATGGGGTTAGTTCATGTGCCCATTCAGCTGGTAGCTTAAATTTCAGCCTGCAGGGCAATTGTAGCTTGGAAATAAATATCGAAGCAGTCAGTTCGTCAGTCATTTTCTATCCATCTGTGAACAATTTGCATGTGTCGCAAGCCTCTCATTTGAAGCTACGAGTTTCCGCATCAGCGAAGAAAAAATTCCATCTTGAGGAATGCCTCTGTGGGCTTTACTTGAGATATCTGACTCACCGCATCCTATCATCCCTGCGAGCCTACTGAAAAGGTTTTCGATCCGATAAAACCAAAACCGTCCATTAGCGACTCTGTAGATACATGATTGAAGCCTCCAGACATGTATATGAAGAATCCTATTGAATATTCGTGATGAAGTGAAGTGAAGCAGTTCATATTTGGAGTCTAATACAGTACTCCATCGATAACAGCAACCGGTAAAAATTCAGGCAGCTGCGTTTGTTGAGGTTATTGCATTAACTGAATCAGAAAAAATGTTAATCCTAAAATGAGAATCTAATCTGAAAATCAAATTTTCAAAAGTAAAACAATATTTTTCACCTTAAATCTCAGAATTTGTCTTTATCTAAAGTCTTTAATGACAGCTATTGTTTCTGCAATAAAACTACAGAAACTACCCACCGCGAGGAAATGAGCTGAATACTAGCAAATTAATCTATATCTATACTATAAATAAAATTAAAGCCCAAAACAACGTGAGAGCAAAACAGCTGATGTACTGGGTCGATTTCTATGATTCAAGTTTTAAAATTACATATTTCTACCAAGGTAGGACACAGTGGTATTTTTAAAATGAAATTGTAATAATAAGTATGTTTAATCTCAAATACAATTCAGCTTTAACCGAGGCAGCTTTATCGAAGGCGCACTACTATAGTAGGTGTTTACATGAGGCGAATTTACAGGCAATGCATAATAGAAAGCAACAACATTTCGCCTGGTGTGAAATGCCTTTCAACTAATCACTTTCAGTGAAGTTGGTGGGGAAGCCAACTTTTCATTCAATTAATCGCCAACAAAATTGTCTGTAAAATCGCTTCATATAAACACCGTATAAGATACCTGGGTGAATGGTAATCTAGTAGGAGTAAACTAATTTTTCCAACGACATTCGTATGTTAAATTCATGGGCGAATTGTATTACAGGTGCGCGCTAGCGAGTGAATTCTATGCTCTGCAGTTAAACTATTTTTTATAAAAAAGCAGTAGCATTCAAGAGTCGAGTTGCTGCCACCTTAATGTACCACAATTCTCAAGGGATTTGTGGATAAAGGAAATGTTTCGTCCATTTAAATATTCAGCCTGTAAGATAAATTTAACTTCAACTTTAACGCCAGTTTCACCTATGAACTCATATACAAAACGATATATTTTTATAAATGCATAAGTATGTATATGTGTATGTACATATGTGTGTGCATATATTCGGACGCAAATTTAAACACATACTATATACGTACATATATGGATATGAATACCTAATAGGAAAATTAATTGCAACATGAAGTGAACGATATTATACATATGTACCTATGCATATGGTATATCGATAACGGCATAAACATATTTCGATAAATAATTCAAAATTAGTCGATAAGTTCACCGATAACTAAATCTGCAACGATGATGATAAATATTCTACACTAAGAAAAAAGTAAGATGGTTTTTTCAAACAGCGACATTTTTGGTTTTTCCAATGTAGCGATTCGATATTTTTGCACAGAAAAAGTATTTTTTAAACAAACTAAACATAAGTTTTTTTTTTGAACGATCACAGCGTGGTGTTGTCTAAAAATGATCATCAAGAATCAGTTCAGCCCAATAAAAAAATTTCCAAGCAACGCCACTCTGTAAATAGCAAAAACAAATTTGAACAAATACACCAGTCGCGTAATTTGGCTTGATTCAAAGTGAACATTTCAAAGCACACTTATGTACATGTTCTGCCTATGCGCAAAGATGCTTGCTACAATTGGTTGCGGCCAAGAGTGTCCGGGTTGAAATCTCATTAGGCGAAACACATAATTTTAAATTTTTATTTTCGGTTTTTCTTAGTTATGAAAAAGTATCAGTGCAGCGTACAACGCAATCGTGTTCAAACGAAAAAATCTCCAAAAATTAATCTGTTCAAAGTAAATAAGAGCTTTTTTGGCTTGTTTAAAACAAAGTCGACATGGTTTAGTTTTTTCTCAGTGTAAATATGCCTTTGTAAGTATAAGTCAATAAAAACAACCTTAACGATATCGATAAATAAGTATATCGATAGCAATACCTGTAGCTAACGATATCGATAACAGTATCGATTTCTATAATTTGTTGTTGTCAAAGTTTGCACAAAAGCAATGTCCATTCCTGATGATACGAGCATTTATTTATTTTCCTTTTATATAATTTTTTATTCAGAAAACATTTCTTAATGGGCGTTTCTTACTACCCACGCTCATATTCAAGTATGTAATATAACTGCATCCAGCTTTATCGCTGGTTCAACATTGTTAACCCTGAAATTTGCACATTTTCTGGCGCATAACAATCACCCAACCCCGGAGCAGAATGTTCTTTTATACATGCAGATGCACCTACTTATGTATCTATGTATATACATACGTATGTACAATGTACATTAGACTGCATCACCAAAAAAAGTTGCAGGTTTTCCGCCAGGTTTACAAAATTTATTATATTCTAAGACGTCCACCAAAATATTTCGGATATATGTATATTAAGATTTAAGCGAGCTGAACCGATTTTAAAATACCTCCAAAAATGGAGTTTTTTTATAAATAAAAATAGTTTCTTAAAGAACTTTTTGAAAAAAGTCCCCTCGGATGACAAAACAGATTAGGCTTAAAAAATCTTTATAATAATATTTAAAATTCTTTTGAGCGGAATCGTAATCATGAGAATTTGTATGCTGTTTTTTTTACTTTTTTCAAAGATTGATTTACGAAAAACTTAAATAACTGGGCCAAAACTGTTGTTATTTAGACTTACAGGATCTCGGTAGAAAGGTATTTTCCCACTGTTTTTATTTATGTGCAAAAAAAAATCATTCGTATCCCAATTTTTTTTTTTTAATACCAACACATTTTAATTCAACTTTGAATGATGTTCGTTCATCCTACCTTTCTCTTTCATCCTTTGAATGAGCTTATTCGCAAAGAAATTAAAAGGGTGGGAAAATACCTTACCAATGATGCCTCATAAGTCTAAATTGGTAAGGTTTTGACTGAGTTATTCAAGTTTTTCTTAAACCAGTCTTTGAAAAAAGTTCAAAAACAGCATCAAAAATCTCATTGTTTTGATTCTGTATCGATTTTTTTTTTAAATATTTTTATGCAAACTTTTTAAGCTTAAACTGTTTAGTCATCTGAGGTAATTTTTTCAAAAAATATTTAAAAGAACTGTTATTAATAAAAAACTAAATTTTTGGAGGAATTTTCAAATCGGTCCAGCTCACGTAAATCTTAATATTTTTCCGATACATTGTGGTGGACGTCTTAAAATATAATAAATTTTATAATTCCAATAGAAAAACAGTACCGACTTTTTTTTTGCATGGGGAGTGTTGCAGCCTAATGTACATATATGCATATACATATAAATACCAACCAAAATCTTTTTTGCTTTTATTTCAGTGCAACTTTTTGTTTCTGCAAAAAAAACATATTCTTTTGAGACAGTCCCTCTCGTTAAAGCTGCTTTTCAGATCTTTGGTGCGCATCTAGCGGTTAGTTGGGAGTTAGTGAGTTAGTGAGTTACATATGCACCTTTCCTTTTGCCAGTACTTTGCCCATTTCCACGCTTAATTTAGAATTGACATAAGTTTGCATTAGGGTGGTCCAAAAATGCATGTGGGTTAAGTTCGAATCTTAATGCTCTCACCTCCCTACCATAGTTCTATATCGAAAAAATATACGCCACTTTTTTGTTTTTCTTTTAATCAAAGAATATTTAGAGGCCGCTCAAAGCCCTCACGGTTTTCCATGTATATATTTTCGCAGAAATAGTATATATTTAGTAGAATTCTTGAAGATCGATATTTTTTATCGGGAAATTGTGTTTCTCTTCAGGAGACTCCCAATAATAATACCCAATTTTCACCTTTTTTATGGACCACCCTATCGTACATACATACATATTTTGTTCCAGCGAGTTGTTATTTTTTGCTCCAAGTCTACTCTCTTTGTTTTTCCATTGTATGAGGCTGTGGCTGTGACTGTGTAGAGTTGCCGGAGCTAGGCGCGCCTTTGCTATGCAAATTTATACAGTTCTACAATTGATGCTGATTATTTTATTGCTGCTACTACTGCTTTGAGTTTAAAAATATGTAAATAAGTATGTACATAATATATACAACTTGTTTTACAATATATAGCATGAACATTGGTGGCGGTATTCTTGTTACTTCGAGTTTAAATATGAATTTCAGAAGTGTTGAAAGGCGTTTCAGCATCCTGCGGTTACCGTCGTGTTCAAAAGCGTAGAGATGCCCACTGCCACCCGGTAGGATCTAGGTTCGAGTCCTAGTCCAACCAGCATCCAAGAAAAGGTTTATTCCAAAGCGGTCACCGCTCGGCAGACAATACACTACTTCTTTCATGAACTTTTGTTCCGCTTTGAAAGATGAACTTGCACTAATAGAATAGGCACTTTTAGCTAGGAGAAAGCTCGCACAAACACATAAACGGTTCGAGACGTCATTAACAACAATTCTGTTCTTTATATATTTATGAGTACAAATCCAGTCCAGGAAAGTTTAAGTATGTACGTGCAAAAACGTTCAAATGGTTAAGGAAGATGTGGCAAATCTATAATGGGAAGTTTCGTAGACTAGACAGCTAAAAAGTAGAACAGGATCTTGTCTCTCCGCAGAGCATTGCAGCATGAGCTTTGTCTACCTTCAGCCCCTCGAAGCCTCCCAGCCATTGATGAGCGGAATATTAACACAGTTTCTTGCGGTGGCCTCCTTGTCCAAAGGTGGGAGTGATATAACTGGTGGTAGATCAAGGAATACCTGGGCTGAACCCTCTCTAGCCAAATGGTCAGATGTCTTTTAACCAGATACTCCCCAGTGACCTGGCATCAGAATATTTAAAACAAATTATCCGAGACTTGCATTGCCGCACCTGCCTGGAAGTAATTAGAGGGCTGGCCAATGCCTTGAGTGCAGCGTGGCTGTCACCACAGACACCACTCCAGCTGTTTACATAGTGAAATACATAGGAATATTTCTTAAGAGAATAATTAAGCCTATCCCCATTATCTTCGGTATGTCAAAATAATTGCAATTAAGGAAATTCTGCCAGAATTTTGAAGAAATAAAAGCGTTGCAAGACGTTATATAGGCTCTATGTTTAGTTAAGGAAGGAGTCCGTACGACATTTCGTTCATTTTTCAGGAAGTGCGCATACCTAAAAATTGTTGTTGTTGTTGCTGTAGAAATTTTAAGCGTCCACATTACACAAGTCCAGTCGAATCAAATATTTTGGACGGCCAGTTCTTATTTTACTTGCATGCCGAAAATGACGTAGAGTAGAAATATCTGTAAATATTCTCAATCCATTCTCCATAGCCAATTTTCATTTTCTTACTGCTAATCCCGATTTAGTGCTCCCAGTCTTATGGTCATCTCTGTTACAAAATTTATGTATAGGTATTGCTGCGTCGATATATCAGCCGAGTACTTGACAGATGTCAACACAAACAAACCAAAGCATATCAACGCTGCGAGCAGAACTCCCTCCCAGCAGGTCCAATGTGGAGCAGCTGAAGCAAACACTTTGAGGCAGAGTAGCAGCAGCGATACTTAATTGGTTTTGTTGTATGCGTTGCTTGCTGTTTGACGGTTCATTTATTTTCATCGCGGATGTTGAACATGAATCCTGTCAACAGCAACATGGTATTAAATACGTACATATGTAAGAAGCAAATGTTAAAGTTCGCAAAAAAAATTCCAAGAAATTGTATATTAAAGTATCTAAGTACATTAGGCTACATCACGCTCCATACAAAAAAACTGGTACTGTATAAATTTAGTATATGGATTTTAATAATTCCGCCAAAATATTTCGGAAAAATATTAAGATTTACGTGAGCTGGACCAAAGCGCATCAATACCAGATGGTGTTGATTGAACAGCTGATTGGATATTTTTGCATCTACACTAGTACAGGAGAATGTCATCCGAGACGAAATGGTGTAACTTTAGGATGCCAACAAAACGAATTGGCGAAAATTTTCTCCTATTTTCTTTGGTTTTGACATCCTGATGTACCAAAAAGCAATAACAATATACACGGGATTTTTACTTACATATATGCAATTGCCACCACCTTATATGGATGCGCCTTGAGCTGGACCTATTTGAAAAACCTCCAAAAATCGAGTTTTTTCTAAATAAAATTTGGTTTTAAAGATAGTTTTTCGAAAAATCACCTCAGATGATAATAGAGTTTAAGCTTAAAAGTTCTACATAAAAATGTTTGAAAATTTTATCAGCGGAATCAAAATAATGAGGTTTTCTGAGACATGTTCAAATCGAGTTGAGCTAATGTTAATCTTAAAATTTTTCCGCATAATTTTGGCGACAGTGTTAAAATACACTAAATTGTATAATTCCGGTGAAAAACTCGAAACTATTTTTAGTGATGCACCCTAATGTGCATATATATGTATGTATGGATGTGTATCAATGAACCAGGATGCCCACAAATATAAGTAAAATTTTATATTTATTAAATTTATTATTATTAAGCTGAATAGGGTGCAATTGTTAGTTGACCATTTCATAGCCAAAAATCGCCAAAGAACTCTTCAGGAAACGCATGCACATTTAGGCTTAATAATCACAGTATTCCCTCCAATTTTAAACTCATGTAAGCTGCTCTATATACATAGATAATAGCCGTATTGCAGCGGAGAAAGAAAGAATTTAAAGATTTATACTACCTCCGAAAGAGATATACAGGGTGTCCTAGACCACCCGTCCACCCCCTCTAAAATGGAGGGAAATGTTTTTTCATTGAAAAACGCAAGAATATTACCTGCCAAATCGTGTTTGTTCAATTTTTGGTGGTATTATCGACTTCCGGTTTCGGCCGGCTTCGACCGGAAGACATGGATAGACATGTTTTTACAGATTCGGATTTTGAGGATAAAAATACGTAGCTCTTGTTTGAAACTTTTTTCTTGGAAGTGAGCTTTTCAACCTCTAAATGGGCTTCGAACTTCAACTCGTCCTAGGCTTCTGGGTCGTATTAGGGAAATCGGAAATCGACAATACCACCAGATGTCGATCGACTGTTACCGCGATTGGCAAGAAACTTCGAGTCTTAATCGAAAAATGTGTATAACCCAGCCCAAAAACGGTTTTACAATTTGTGCATGTTCTAATTCCCAGCTCCTCTTAACACTAAAGCCGCACTGCAATAAAAAGGGAAGAAGGAAGGGACGATGATTCCACGATTGAGCCCTCGAGATCCTTCCAACAAAGGGAGTCTCATCATATATAAACTTGCCTTTCCACAGACATTGACACTTGAGCTCCTCTCAGCATCAACTGGTCATCTTCAAGTGCATAGTACCGCTACAGTCACTTTGTTGACGAAGTTATTGACTTTTAAAAATACTGCACTCCATACAGCCACGGGATGCCTTCTGATATCAACTGAACCTCACTTACGTACTAAGCAAAATACGCTTTATGTCAAGGGACACAAGACTATAGTTTTCAAACAGTTTCCGCACGGTTCCTTCCGCTAGTAGCACCCAAACCCCTTCTTGAAAAAGAACCGGTTTCCAGGCACGTCAGAACTAACGGACGATAGTGTACAGACAGGACATCGAAGAAATTTACCGAGAGGCAGTAACCAACGTTCTAAGGTATAGCCCCGTGAATGGCATCATAGCAATTCCAGCACCGCATCTAGAAGCTTCCTAGCTTGCTTGTGGCATCTGCGTCAAATATTTGGCATATTGTTTAAAATTAAATTCCTAGGAAGGAAGCCCCGTAGGCCCCTAACCAAACCCCGCAAACCTTCTTTGCAAACTCGCTTTTCTGTTTCGTACAGACCCGTCTAACCCGTGCGTATCCCACTTATGCCGTTAATTGAGCTAGGCAACAACGACTAACGACCTAACCCATATGGGAAGGGCGAGTAAGCCGCTACACACAACCCTTAGAATTTTGTGCTTCTTGCTGAAAGAATCCAATTTGGTAGACTTTGAATAAAATAAGCTGGCAATCTGAAGACTGAACCGCCTTAGGCCAAAGACAATTAATAATATTATTATTTTGGAACTCAAACTTTTGCTAAGTGTTTAGCCGAGCTTTTCCTCCGATTTGTTGTGGTCGCTTCGATGTTGTTACACAAATGGGGGGACCTACAGTCTTGCGCCGCCTCCGAACAGTAAATGGATTTTAGGAAAAGCTTTTTCAAGAAGCTTTTACAGGCGGTGGTCACTCGTGGCAGACGAAGTTCAGAGTCTGCAACTGTGATTGGGCATTCATAGGGCAAGGGTCATGTTAGGTCGTGACCGACTCTCTATGAATGCCGCCGATTACTCTCGGGACGTCGTCGAGTCTAGCGGTTGGTCGATGTAGGTCTGGACCGTGTTCGCGTATTCGAAAATAAACCTTCTGACGTGCTTGGGCGGATGCTGTTCCTCAAACAGGGGTCTGTTGGGGTGCTCACGCCTGTGACATCCCACCAGAAACTACTTGCTTAGCATATTGTTATGCTCCCTAACGGGAAGCATTTGGGCCTCACTATGTAGGTGGTGCTCAGGTAACATCAGAAGGCATCTTGTCGCTATATGGAGTACCGCGTTTTGGCAAGTTTACAGCTTCGTCTACTGCGTCCAAGTAGTATCCGCTGACCAATCATGTGAAGTATTGTTCAAAACCCGTCGGTCGGGCTTATGTGTTGCCAGACACGTTTCTTTGTCCTTTGCCCCAGGTGCTCGCCCGCGCGACGTGAGCACTTTTTTGCGGCTCTGAACTTTATGGCTAATTGCGGTTGTGTGCGCGGAGAAAGAAAACAGGCTATCAAAGGTAATCCCTGAAATTTTCGGGTTGTGCACCGTCGGAATTTTTGCCTTGTTGAAGCCCGGAGATAGGGATTTTTGAGAGGGTTAGGCCCCTTGCAATGAAGAAGTGATAAAGTTCGGCGAGGTAGCCGTTTACTTTTGAGTAGAGGACAGAGAAGGGAAAAGAGAATTGAGAATTATGATCCTAAGCGTGTTAATTGGTTGGAGGCCTTTTTGTCCCTCCAAATTAAAGATTTTTTCCCTATCATTCCCACGGCAGTCGGGTCTAAGTAACCCGAACGAGCCTAATTCGTATCTGGCCATGGACTGTCACTTCAGCATCATTTCCCAAAAGTTCTTAGAGGGATTCGTATGATTTTACAACATTTTTCCGCTGTTTCCCTGTAGTCGGAGGAAAAGGATAATTGAATTCTTTCGTATTTGCTCTTTCAAGTTGGAAGTTATTTTTTTTTTACCTCACTCAAATTAACCGATACTATTCGGAACATTTTTAGAATAGGGAAACTAAAAAGCCAATAAACCTCATTAAAAATTGAAATGATTCAAGATTGAATCCTGTATGACTTCACTTTGTCAGTGCACTGTCAATCTGATTAGACCCTGAAAAAAAAATCCGGTAAATTACAAGGAAAATAAAAAATTCCGGCAACACCCACCAACAATAGTTGGCAACGCAAGTTTTTCACTACATCCGGCAGCATTTCGGTCGTGGAGCAAAAGTCGAATGCCGAATTGTGTGTGGCTGTGAAATTTTAATTGAAAAACACCTTAAAAAAGTGTCAAACTACTCTAAATACTCAAAGGTTGAAAAATATAGTGTGCAGAAAAAAGTGTAACAACTCCATTTCGCTGAAATATTAAATATTTTGCGGTGAAAAAGCTGTGAAAGTGGCTGCGTTTCAGGCCGCCTATAGAATTTTTCCTTCAGCATCGATGATTAAGTTGGTGCTCCGCTTAGAAGCCTGTGTGTAAGAAGAGTATAGCTGTATTCCGACCGCCCTTCATTTCGAGCAGTGTGAGCGAAATAGTACAACGAATTAGTATGAAGTGAACGTTGCTAATCTTTCGAAAAAACCAAAAGCAGTGCGAAATAAAAAGAAAAAACACACGCACTAATAGCTGTCAAGGGAACGTCAATTGCCCGATTTTGACATTTTCAACGTTTGCACCGTTTGATGTAAAAAAGTTCTGGAAAAATTAATTTTTTTCAAAACACAAGTGAAAACAAAACAGAAAATTCAATTAATTGCAAAAGTTAACTGATCGAGCAATTAAACGGGCGCAATCGCTTATAAATCATAACCTTTTTCTGTGATTTTCTGGCAAATCCTTAGCTGCGCTCGGGCGCTACCTCTGCTTACATTTCATCAGCCACAATTTTCAGTGCTCCGTTAGGGTTCTGCCATCAATTCGCAAAATGTTAATAAATTTAAGAGTAAAAACGCTCGATGCACAGACGCATGATTTTAGTATTGACAATGAGGTAAGTGTGCCGTGCCAAAGTAGCAGGAAATACCCTTAGCATATACGATTGGCTGTACCTCTCCCGTGGTTGCTGGTGGCGGGGGAGGAGATGTCTGCCAGTCGCCTCCCCCGCGAATTAGATGCTTTATGATTTTGTAACTTTTCAATATTTTTTCATACATTTTGTAGCTGACTATACGGGAATTTAAGGACAAAATCGCTGAAAAGACCAATATCGCGGCCGACCAACAGCGTATCATTTATTGCGGACGTGTACTTGCTGATGAGAAACAATTGAAAGAATATGGTGAGTCAATAGATATGAATAGCAAAACATGCTGAATTCACTTATGCATAGATACAGTGAAAACTCGATACTTAAAACTAGCGTTGCGTGATACTTTTCTTATCATATATATCAAAAATTCATATGCACAATGTGGTCAGTCAGTAAACGATAAGACTTTGACGACCCAAAGATTATCGTGTGTCAAATTTTTGCAAAGAGCGTCATTTGAAATTGCTTTTATATTTTTAGATGTTGACGGCAAGGTTGTACATGTGGCCGAACGCCCACCACCATCGCAACGTGGTTCCTCGACTTCCAACTCATCGTCGAACGACACACCGAATGCACGTGAGCGTCCGGCCAATCGTGCTGGCATGCGAAACTCGCCACTGTTTCGAGCATTGGATGGCATGGTCGTCGGCACCATGGCAATACCAATGAACCCTGTAGTATGTATTTAGCTAAACTTGAAACGTTGGGAAAATGTTAAGAACTTACTCGTTTTTTTTTATGACAATAGCAAAATAATAGTCAGCAACCTGTAAATCCCTTTGCTGCCTCGTCTTCTTTTTGTATGAATCGTATAACAGTGGCCCGACACATGTTAGATTGTGCAAACAATATTGCGGCTTACTTGGAAGATCCCGAGAGGGTAAATACTTTCTGCCCTGATATACATATAATTAATCTGCAAATATTAAACTAACATTTTTCCATAGGGACTGAATAATACCTCTTTGGATATACTAGCACGTGGCAGCTGGACAATGGAATCGACGGTGGTTGAAGTGGGTTTCACCGCTGCCGATTTGCCACAAAACCAAAATATTGTCGAAATGGTACAAGATGCTGTATCTGCAGCCTTGCGTCGTAATAGTAATACCAACGTGACTGTCGTGCAATTACCAACAGTGTTTGGTTCCAATGAAGGCGAGGCAGGCGCCGCAATTAGTGCTGAAACAACTGCTGCCATGGATGCCAGTGATGGCGGCGGCGCTGCAGTTGATGCTGATACTGCTGCGGTCATCATAGAGGACGTAATTGATGATCCTTACGATGGTGTGGGTGCTAATATCAGCGTTTCTTCCGATGCTTCTGGCACAGATGCTACAAACAATACTACTACGACTACAAATCCGGCATCGGCCGATACATCGGCAGTAGATACGTCGAATGCGTCTACCAATACGGCAGGTACAAATACCGAAGAGAATGCTTCCCGAAGACGCACCAATACACGCGTCTTAGCCGAAGTAGTCGATCAAATGCGCACCGTGCAAACTCGTATGAATCCGTTCATTCAGCAATTCTACGAACTATTAAATAATGATCCAACCTTCGATGAAGAGGTTAGTGAGAAAATTAAATTAAATAAACTAAAATTGTAAAATATGCTTCATTCCAGGATACAAATGAACGCGAGAGCGCACAACGTCTATACAATCGTGTTTCGGAAGCGCTTCATTACATGTCACATGCTCAACACGCCATATCCGATCTGATGTTGGACGTATCACAACCAGCTCCACGGTTTCTCACCTGTCGGCCAATACTGGTCGAGCAAAGTGGCTATGTTAGTTCCAATAATTATTTATCAGCTGCTGCAGCGGCGGCAGCTGCGGCCGCAACTGGCACCAATCAAGCGCGTCCGCGTTCGCGTACTTATATAACACCACGTTACAACCACCCTGTAACTATAACAACCAGTTCACCACCGACAACAGCAAGCGGTAATGGAGTAGCAACGGGTAATGCTGCCGGTGCTAACACAGCTGGTAATAATAGCAACAGTGATGAAAGCAATCGCAATAGCAACAGCACAAGTGCTAGTGGCAGCGGCAGCGGCAGTTCCATTGAGGATCCTGTCGATGAACCGTTGGTCAATCCCAACAACACTCCAAGTACAGCGGCAGCTACGAACGCAGCCACGCAAAGCAACGGTAAGTAAAAATATGCCTCACGGCTTATATTTGTATATACTGTATTTTTATTTATTTGCATTTTACAACTCTTGTAGATGGTAATACCATAGAAATTATGCTTCAACCCAGACGTGGACTGTATTTTGGCAGTAGGTTTTTTATTTATCTTATAAAAGCTGCAAATGATTGTATCGTTGCGCTTCGTTCAGTTGTTTGGGTTATGCATAGACAAACTCTGCGTATTCTGACTTTTGACTAATCTTACTAATCATTTTCGATGTTAAGAAACACTCGCTAGTTGATACCGATAAAACTTATGAAAAGCTAGGGAATCCAAATATAAATTGGTTAAGTATTTAAAGATGTGCCTGAACGATGTAGCCATAACTGCCATTACCTTAACCACTTCGTCCCTCACTAGGTATTATCACAGCAAGTTTTAAAATTAAAAAAAGGCATGCGTACGAAAGATTTCTCCTAACCTGGTATGCCATCGAATTCTATCTCCCGAAGCTTTCCGCTTAAAGCCGTTATACCAGCCAAAGAACGTATTTATGTTGGCAATCAGGGATCTGAAATTGTCATTCGGTAACCTGATAGACGGAAGAAGTGGGAAGAACACTTGGATACTTTCAAATTCACCTCTGATGTGAGTAACTTATTGTTAACTCCGTCAACCAGAGAAATCACATTCTGTGAGGGTTTTTGGGTAATAATGCTGGCGTGGAAGTCCTTAGCCTTGGCAGAGCTATTTGATGCTATACCACTTTGATCCGCAGTTCCTAAAGTTATCCTCGGTCATTCTGATCCTAACAAGAAGAATTAAACAGCGAGTCATGCATTCATTCCGAAGCCATTAGAGGAGGCCACCTCCTTGGTACGTGAGAAGGTCACCATCGGAGCTCAACCACATACCATGGAATAGCTTCGTTACCTCGACTTTAGAAGCCTTAACTACTACGTATTCCTTAAACTCACTCAGATAACACCCCTTTCTGGATAGGCCCACGGCGTTTCCTGGGTCTACGGATAGTTGAGATGGGCGGTAACGATTATTAGACTAGCGTATTTAAGCAGAGCTTAGTAATACCTCTACAATAAGCTGGTCGGTTATGTTGCGTAAATGTGTTCTGCTTTCCGTACTTATTAATCTACATAGTATGTGCTAAATTAATAATCGCCCTAAAATGCTACTTCTGAATTTCTCGTTATAATTTCCGAAACTATTTTATGTAAAAAAATATCATACATTTTTCTAATTCCTTCATCTGTGTTTTACTTATTATTTAGGGCTTTTTGCAAATTAGTTTTTGTTATTCTAATTACTCCAAAAAAAACTATAAGCATATTTTATACAAATAATCATATTTTACATTCCTCCCCAGATACTCCACAAGTGCAAATGTCGCGTCTAATTCAGGCTATGGTCAATTCTGCGCCCATCAACACTGAACTTCATGTACAAATTTTGCCACCCTCGCTACTGAGTGTCGCAGTGAATGCGCGTGGCAATAATGGGAACAATCAGTCACAGTCAGGAGCTTCAGCAGGAGCAGCACCAGCAGGTTCGGCAACAGCCGCCACCAATAACGATACTACAGCGAATAATGGCAATAACAATGCCAATACTAATGGCAATGCTAGTGGCAGCGCCACCACCAATAACGATCGCAACAGCAACGACTCGGCAGCTGCGGGCCTAGCTGCGGCTGCCGGTAATCGTCCTGTTTCTGCATCATTAGCAATTGGTACTTTGCCAACAACATCGACACAAACACGTTCAACATCACGACCACAACTGCAAATTGGTGGCATACCGGCAAATGGCTGGAATGGACGCTTTATACCCGCAAATATGATGTCATCATTCGATCGCTTCCTACCGTGTAATAGTCATCACATTCGCGAACCAGAGAATGCTAGCAACAACGCAACTAGCAACGCAGCTAATGCGAATGCGGCGACCAATAATTCTAACCCTCAGATAATAAGTGAGTACAAAGCAAAAACAAGAAACTCCAAATGAATTGTCAAAATGGCTGAAAGTGTCAGAAGACTAATTTTTTTATTTTTCATTTCAAAACCTCTCCACAATAAAGCAGTTTTCGAAAAGCTTCTCCCTGCTTCAAAGTTTTTTTTTAGTTTAATTGGGTTTCAAGACACTTTTCGCCATTTTTAAACAAATTTCCATTCGGAACTTTTTCTAATCTATTAGCCACGAATACGATTAATCCACGGCCATTGCGTTCACTTGTTGAACTTACGGATCTGTTGCCACGCGTACGTTCCTCACCCACAGTAGGTGGTTCGTCCTCGTCTACACCGCGCACGAATGCCACCCCCACCCCACCGCCTACGCTAACACCACGTCTCACGCCAGGCAATTTCTTCTCTTTGCGCAATTTAATATCTGGTCAAAATCGCAATGCATCAACCACTGCAACAGCACCACCCGCAACCGAGACTTCGGCTACATCCGGTAGTAACGCTACTAACACAGACACCTATCGTCGTAATTTGCGCACCCAGTTACTCAATTTTGTCAACCAGAGTATTTTCGCTGGTGGCCCAATCAATGAGGAGACAGTACCACCAGCTGTAAATCGGGCAGTTGACTGGTTTGCTGAGTCACTCGAGCTGCTGCCACAATATGAGAGACCAGAATATGACTCACGTCATTCGGTAGCCAATATTTTGCGGCACATGCTACCTCTTTTCATAGAGATTGTGCGCGATGAACAGAGTAATCCGGCAGCTTTTGAACAGCGTATTAAGAAAATTTGCGAAGACTTTGTCAAACGACTTTACAGTGTTTTGAATGTGTGTGTGGGTCGAAGTAATGCTGAACTATACTGGGCACAATTGATGCGACTGCTGTTGGTGCCGACGCGATCACGTAAGTAGATATCTAAGTGGTTATTTAAAAAACTTTACAATTATTTTAATTATTTTGCACTTGATTCTAGATTTCCAAGATGAAGCTTTACGTTTCTTAAGCATCTATATAAACACAGTTATTCCATCCGCAACTGACACAGCTGATGCACAACAATTTATTGTACATAGAAATATACCAATAGCATCGGAGCCAGCCAATATAGTAAGTCCGAGTGTAGACAGCATTTTCAATAACAAATAGTGTTATGCCTGAAAATATTTGCAAATTTTGCCGGCTGATTTACTGATACATCTCATTGTTGTCGTATAGTTAGTTCGGTTCTTTATAACACAAAGAAGGAAAAACGCGGGCAAACATACAAAGGTATAATGTTCCATAACGTCGAACTACAAAATGTTGACATTGTATACTTTTCCAAAACGCATCCGAAAAGTTATTGAAATGCATTGTTGGAGTAATCGGCGCATCAGAAACAAAGTTGATGCTCCGTTTGGTTTTAATTGTTAGTGTTTGGCCGAGCTTCTTCCTCCTCCTTTAATTGCGATTGGTGTCGCAAAAAAGGAAAATTACGTAAAGTTATTCATTATTGAATATTCAAAATGTGAAATGTATGTGGTTGTAATGTTTCGTAACTCTGCATATACATACAAACAGTTTAAATGCCGCAGTATAACGGTATCCAAACATTGTATTGGTGCGTTTTGGAAGTCAGCCTTTTTTATATAGATCACTCATAATACTATTGCTATTCGATATACTTATAAATTTTTTTCGACAATTTTATCGCTCTACTTTTCGATATACATTCATATACAGAAATCCTTAGTTAAATTAGTATTTATTTTAGATGGCATTTTCGACCAGTTTATCACCCTACTTATTGATATATGTATTTAGAAATCTTTCATCATTAGTTTTTATTTTCGTTTCAATTATTGATAGCGTTTCCGTAATCTGGAACGGCAAATGATTTTATTAGAAACTTTTTCAAGGCAAAAATGCAGTCGGAGGTTTGCCATTGCCGACCGAGCTGCGACGTTATTAGAAAAAACGATGGCCTTTATTTTCGATTCGAAGTTAGACACTCGTCACGATGTACGTAAAGGTCAAAATCTTCTTAAAGATATTTATGTTCAAAAGCAAATATTTTTTTGCATATTTTCCATTACATAAAAGTAAATGCTCGCATTGCACTCACCATAATCTACCAGGAGTCATTTGTATCTCCTCCATCTCTCTTTAAACTACAGCCATTGGAAACTGATGTGGAGATGATAGAAGTGGCGTCAACATCCGAAGCTAAACCGCACAGTCAATTTGCAATAGACATAGACGACGACGATGATGATGAAGACGTAGAAATCGAAACCAGCCCAGCCGAACCGTTACCCACTGTTACCGCCGGTTCAGAGCCATGGCATAGAAATTTCCCCAATGACTGGTTGCCAATCATAACCCGTGATTTAACCATACAAAGTGCAGTAAGTATTTGAAATTACTTTGTGATATAGTTCTTTACGTAATATTCTTTGCTTAAGAATCCGCCAAGTCAAACTCCATTCTCGGATGCGTACATATCAGGCATGTCGGCCAAACGAAGGAAAATGATACAAAACAATAAACCGCCATCTGACGTGAGCTCGCTAATCGCTCGAAGTGTACGCAAAGCCATACAGACTGTTGGACCACGTGCGTCTACGACTGCTGCTTCGGCTGACGGAACGCCTACAGCGGAAGAGCTAACAGAAGCTATCGCCAACGATGCTACGGTACAAGCTACATATACGGAAGCGGTGCGCACGAATGTGCGCGAACGTTTAAAGAAAGACTCTGATTACAAACCCGATAAATATCCGCATGCCGCGAAATTTGTAAACAAGTAGAATTTGTAGGTTGGTGCTTTTTAGGTAATGAGCAAACAAAAAAAAAAACAAAAACAACACAAAAACATGCATAAAAAATATGCATCGCATGCATGCAAAATATAAGAACCCAAACGAAAGTAAGTTGTAATAATAATAATAATGAGAAAAGATGCGAGACGAAGCGGTAATGAGGAGTTGCTGGTACTTGTTATAAACAAAAAAAAAAATATATATATATCTTGATTATGTCTATATTTTATTTTTATCAGTTTTTTTTAAGTTTATGCTTTTTTCATATTGATAAATTATGCATTCAGATGAACACAATAACAAGAAACAAAAACATAGCAGTAGAGGTAAAAAGCATATACATACTAATCAAAAAAAAAATTGTACTTTATACGATACTAATATTAATATAAAGAAAAATACTAAAAAAATTCACGCATATTGAGAATTAAGGTTAACTAAGGAAGACATCCAATATACAGAGAAGTAAAACAACAGGCGAACAACAACTATAACAAGATTCACATTTATGTATAGTGCATAAAAAATAAGGCAAATAAAATATGATCTAATGCAGTTTTATGTGCAAGTAAAATGCTGTGTCTGTCTCACTATTATGGCAGTGTATTGTGGACGGCGATGGAGTGTTTTCATTGTTAATGTTATAACCCAAATTGAAACAAAATCACTCAATAATCAAGTATTGGAACCCGTGCTTTAAAAAAAATCGATAAACATTCGCTTGATTCCAAAATGTGAAAAATGCAAAGCATCAGCCTATTTTATTCCTAAAGTATTGCAGAATAAAAAGTACAGTTTGCGCAACCTTACTTGTAACTACCATTCAGGCGTGGTTGCGAATACTGGGCATTTCCATCTGCTGTGGCTCAGAATTAATAAAGGCTGATACTTTCTTTCTATACACTTTGGAATTCAGGCATACTTATTTGAATTAACCAGTTTTTGATTTCAGACCACAAAACCTTGATCCTGATTTCATAAGAATCCAGTAATTACGTGCTTCACAGGAAAAAAGCGTAGCTAAGCCATTTACAAAACCGATCTCCGACGTGAGTACTGTGCAGACAAAAAGTATAGATAATCTGTATAATTAAAAGTACGTAGAAGTAGTCATAGGCACAAAAATGAGCATCCATTGCTGACTTTTTAGATACAAGCATATATAGACAAGTAGCCCCGCTGATCTGTTTAGGCAACGATTTATAACAATTTAGTGTTTTTTGAGGTGAGAATTGTAACCATCTAACTTTTTTTTATTTATTTTCAGTACGCGAATTTGGCAAAGAAAGTTAATACAAACAAGAAATCGAAATTAGAATGAAATAAGATTAGTATGTGCTTAAGAAAAAATAGGGACCATTTGTCATAGAACATAATTGTTTGAATGAAAAGCGTGCAAACATACATATGTCATGAAAGAACTTACAGAAATTTTAAATCTATCTACAACAATACTCAAGGTAAGTTACTACATAAATATTTTCTAAAGTAAAAGGTCTGAAAATTTAAGAAAAAGCCACTGCTTAGTTTTTATTCATACGCCCCATTGTGTCTAACGAAAACTATAAAGTGCCAATTTCAAACTTTGTACAAAAATTTGAAAATTTCAACAAAAACAAAAAATCGTGCACCATGGATAGTAACTCTGTTGAGGAGTATGTATAGTAATTCATGCCGAATCAGGTTACACAGCATGTCCGCTTATGCAGTGAAAAGCAACCCGCAAAGAAAAGTTATTTCACGGCTAATTGAATAAAGTACTATTCCGTATAGATATACATACATACAAGAAATCACAAAAAGACGACCCCTTGCAAAAATACTTTTGACTCAGTGGTGTACGGCGGGGTTTTTTCCTGGTACAGTCTAGTGTGCATGCGAAAACGGCTGTTCACTTGAGTTCGAAGAAAAGTTAACCGACCTTGTTTTCAAGACGGCGACGATGCATAATCCCATGAGTTTCGTAAATGAGACTTTACCTTGCTAGTGGTTGGCCTCGTAGCATTGAAAAAAATCGACCACTATGCTGAAAATATCGTCCTATTTTTCCTAATTTCACGATACTTTTATTGTTACGAAAACTTTAAATTTTGTACGAATACTTACACATTAGACTGTGAGTACATGCCCACTCGTACATAAAAAAAAAAAAAACTTTTTGCCAATACCAGCCCTAGTTCATAGTACAAAAGCGCAAAACGTAATTGATAAATTCATTCATTAAATCTGTTGAATTTTTACTTTTAATCACATTCCTACGCTATCACCGGCACATGATGTTATGACGACAGCAATAAGTGCTTCGCCATTTCGCATACTACACATATTGACGTCCATAGTCTTGGAATTCGGTTCAATTTGTTCAAGATGCCGAGATGCCGAAATGGCCAAAATAGAAATCAGGCGATTTAAATAATATTTTAATTACAACGATGGCGCCTACAGCATGCTGTCATTAAATGATTCGCACTTTAACCGTAACACATTTGACCAAAAGGTCGCCCGAGCACTTAAGGCAAAAACTATAACATACTTGTATTTATATGTATGTATGTGTTTGAATTCTGCAAAGAAAGTCATCCATAGGCTAAGTGCTAGTGAAATGTTAATATGTGTCGTGATCATATGTATGTATGTATATTTATTGACAAGACGTCATTGTTTAAGAAGTAATTATGTATGTACATTAGGGTGGTCCTTAAATGTAGAGAGCACATTTTTATATCCGATTTCCTAAGCTAAGGGTAGTACTTAAATGTAGGGAGCAAATTTTTACATCCAATTTCCCAAGCCTCAACCCCCAAGTCGATGCTACTATAGTCGAAGATATCACATATAAATTTTGGTCCCGTTTGGAGACGGTTAAGTTGTGTCGCACAGTGGGCAAAGTTCAGATTACCCTATGACGACGTCTTAACCGACTTCAATCGGAACTAAAATTTATATGTGATGTTCTCGACTTTAGTAGTTTCGATTTTGGGCATTAAATTAAAAAACTTATTTTTAATTTTTAGAGTCCTTAGAGGCTTCTGACCTTTGATCCCTTTGCGCCACGCCTTAATCGACTCCAATCGGGACCAAACTTTATAAGGGTATTAGATGAAAAGAAAAATTAATTTGAATTTTTTGAGTCTCCATAGGGAATCTGAACTTTGCCCCCCCCCCCCCCCCCTTTGCGACACGCCTTAACCGCATCCAATCGCGACCAAAATTTATATGTGATATCTATGACAGTGGTGTTACCCATTGAAGGGGTGAGACTGAATTAAATCGGTCATTTGATTTTTTTAAGGACCACCCTAATGTACATACAGTGCCGCTCAGGTAAATAGTACACACATTTACAATATTCAAAATGTTTTACGTAATCGATTTTTTCGTTAATTTTTTTTTTATAAAAGCCTAGCACATTATATAAAAAGCACAACACAAATCCACATTTCAAACTTCATACAAAAACAAGTAAGAAAGTCTAAGTTCGGGCGGAGCCGAACATTAAATACCCGGCGCAAGTATTAAATATATGTTTTTTCACCCTTCCGAAACCTTCCGCTAGATGGTAAGCCGAGGTGTATCAATTTTGAGTAAATTAGCGTCCTTCAATTTCGAAATATTGAAGTTTCAAGCATTTCTTAAATTTACCGTTATATGAGAATCGGCCGTTATTTTAGTCCGATTTCAATAATTTTCAACGTTTTGCTTACACGTGGCAAGTACAATAACCATACCGAGTTTGGAACAAATTGGTAGAACGGTTACCGATATACTTATATGTGATCATAAGTGGGCGGTGCCACGCCCATTTTCCAAAATTTTACCATAAACGTATTTCTTGGTAAAGAATTGTTGCAAGCATCAATTTTGAATAAATTAGCTTCAATATTTAATGATTTATCGAAGATTTTGTATTTCTCTAAATTACCGTTATATGGGATGTGGGCGTGGTTATTGTCCGATTTTAAAAAGTTTCGGCGGTTTTTTATGCTGTACCAAGGCCAACAACTGTGCCAAGTTTGGAAGAAATTGGTGCAGCGGTTACCAAGATATACACATGTAACCATAAGTGGGCGTGGCTACGCCCATTTTCCAAAAATTTATAATATTCTTATTTTTCGTCTAAAACTTATTATAAATATCAATTTTGAGTGAATAATCTTCAGTAGTTACTAAAATATCGCAGTTTTCGTATTTCTGAAAATTACCGTTATATGGGAAGTAGGCGTGGTTATTGAGCCATTTGGTATGTTATGCGAAGGCCAACAACTGTGCCAAGTTTGGAAGAAATTGGTGCAGCGGTTACCAAGATATACACATGTAACCATAAGTGGGCGTGGCTACGCCCATTTTACAAAAATTTATAACATTCTTATTTTTCGTCTAAAAATTATTGTAAATATCAATTTTGAGTGAATTATCTTCAGTAGTTACTAAAATATCGCAGTTTTCGTATTTCTGGAAATTACCGTTATATGGGAAGTGGGCGTGGTTAAAGTCCGATTTCGCCCATTTTCAATACCAACCTACCTTGGATTAAGGGAAACCTACATACCAAATTTCGTTGAGATATATCAATTTTTGCTCGAGTTATCGTGTACACGGACAGACGGACAGACAGACATGGCTTAATCGATTTCTTTTTTCATCCTGATCATTTATGTATACATTTGTCTATATCTATCTCGATTCGTTTTGGCTGTTACAAACAACCGTTATGTGAACAAAATTAATATACCCTTGTGCACAAGTGCGCTCGGGTATAATTATAAAAATTCAACAGACTAATAATTTCACCCAAAAATTTTAAACTTTTTATTCAGAATAGTTAGAAAAAATTTAGGTATAGAGATTTATAGCTCATTAAATTTTAGTAGGTTAAACTGCAAATTACAAGATGCTAGAAAATCGCGTTGATTTCTAATATATTTTTTTTTTAATTTTTAATAAAAAGGCTGGACTAGTGATGAGCAAAAATTTACTCTCAAAGTTGCGCTCAACAAACCAACCAAAGAAACACAAATTGAGCACTTTCGGGCACCCGCGGGCAAAAGAACAGACTTATGCTGGATTTCCACTAGGCATTAAATGGCAAAAACTGTAATGATAAAGCTTCGCATTAAAAAATATTTGAGTCATTACGTTAAAAAAATAGTCATTAAGTTCATTTCCACATGGAATTTTTTAAATGGCCGCAATTTTTCGTCATGTCGATGCCTAGTGGAAATTCGGCACTGAAAAATCCCGTTGATGTTTGATATATATATTTTTTTTTTGTTGACGGTGTCACGCATTTTCTTCCATGCAAAGTATGTTCAAATATATTGTTTATGTGGAAGAAAGTGCACAATATGTGAAAATATATGTGTGCTATTTGCGTTAGCGCCACTGTACATACTAGGGATGCCAAAATATCAGAAAAATTGGGATCCCTGGATTTCGGGATATTTTTTAGGTAATCCCGGGATTTATCCCGGGATTCAAATTGAGTCATCAATTTTATGAATATGAGTAAAAATTCGATATCTGAAAGCATTTAAACATACCATTAAATAAAACTATTTAAACTTTACGATAAACTGATTGTAAAACTCATATATCGCTAGCTTAGAGTGAAAAGTTGCTAACTTCACTTTTAATGAAAAATTATATTTTGATATAGGAGGCTAGATAAATTAAAATTGCATCGTTTCGAAAAGGGTAAAGGTCCTTGTTTTATGTATTCTCGTTTGTAATAAAAAAAATATAAAACAAAAATATACAAAAACAATTTCTCTAAACATGTTTATTCTACTCTATAAAGAAATGGCGAATGGAAAATTTTTTGCCATTTTTTTCGCAATTTACTAGAAATTTTGAGGGTGTACGAGTCAAACGGATCTCAGAGTCGGATTCAGCGGGTCGAAATACATGTTGGTAGTTAGGTCTGGTTAAAAACACCCCCCTTTTTTTGCCGGTGTTGGTATTAATGCACTTAAAATGTTTTCGTAAGAGCAGCAAAGCATTCAAAGCGGAGTCTTCTAAGCTTGACCTGCAGTTTTTACATACAAAACCTACTGATGAAAAACATATTTCGGCATCAACACTTTTAGGCTGAACTGTCAAAAGGTAGACATAATCCATTTGAAGATAATGACCCCTATCTCCTCCATTACAAAATATTTGAACTTCTTTTACCAGTACGTCGGTCAAATTATAAGTTTTTCGATTTGAGGAAGTTTTGAGTAGATTGATCTAAAAAATTATCTAACTTTCCCTTAAAACTCTCTGTTTCGTTTACATTAGTGACTCTATGAGTAAATTCATTGAAATCTTCTTCAAAAAAGGCTCAGACTGCAATTTAGAAGTACAGTTTCAAGCTTTTTGTTAACTGCAGTCAAAACGGCATTTTACAAAAATCATATTTCATGATCATTTCGTAACAAGTTTCGAACTACCCCGAAATGATGCCGAGCTAGTTCCAAAACTGTTCTCAAAAACTTCGGAAAAAGTCATGAACTTTTCGCGAAACGATCTCAGGATCTCAAACCAGACATGAAAATGTCCCGAAATGGGCCCTTTGCTAGTCCCAATATGATCCCCAACCACTCCTGAAATAGTCGTGAGCTATCCCGAAATGAACCCAAAGTAGCCTGGAAACGGTCGAAAAATGAACCCGAAATGGTTCCGAGCTAATCCCGAAATAGGCCTAAACTAGTATAGGAATTTTCATTTGTACAAATAAGAAGCAATTACAGATTTTTACTTAGATTTTTGTAAAAATTGCAGATAGATTATATTGCATATAAGCCCTCGGATATGTTTTGACAACGATCCAGGTTCAATTGTACAAGGATGAAAATCTCTTAATGAGCGGGTTGATGTTGAATCAGTCTTTGGGAAAGCTGTAGCGCCAGTAATTCTCAAATAAGACATTGATGTGATATATTTAGTACATACATACATACATACATAGAATTTTAAAAACATAAATTTAGTGGCATATGGTTTGACCATCACTGTAACTATAAGCCATTTATTTGCAAGTAAATATTTTAGGAATTTATCTCATGGCCAGTGTTGCCAGTTTAGCCGTTTTCCAGCTAGATTTGGCCAGTTTGGTTTAGCCGCCAGCCGATTTGTTAGCCGTTTTGAAAAAAATAGCCTATTTTGCTATAGGCCTTATTTTCTTAAAATTTAAATACAAAAGTTTCCATTTTTACAAATTTTGCGACCAAAAATCTATTAGAAATGCCTAGCCTTATCTCTAAGAAAATTTTCACGTCGGACTGTGTTATATAAAATTAAAAGAAATGTTTTTTTCTAATCCGAAAAGTCTTAAATAAAATACTCGGCCGATTTCAATGAGTTTTATTTTAAACTAATATAGTACAGTGACCCAAATACATGTAAACTGTGACGCGACATTCTAGCAAGTTTTGGCTATTTTTCTTCAGTTTATTTAGACACCATTTAAATCCAAACTTCATGCTTTGTGCAAAAATTATGAAAATTCTACAATTTTTTACAAAATTTTTTAATTTTTTAACCAGTACAAATATAAAGTAACTAGCGCACATACCGCTGAAATTGTCGAACGAACTTCACGAACGGCAAGTCCTACTTCAAATTTGCACCATATTATACTAAAATTTAATAGACTATAAAACTGCATACCATAATTTTTCTAAAGATGCTGATTAAAAAGTTAAAAATTTTGGTGAAATTTTGCAGAATTTTAATAATTTTTGCACAAAGTTTGAACTTTGGATTTATATGGTTTTGTTAAGTAATCGGCTATATTTTCATACGAAAGATAAACATAACATAATAAATAGCGCGGATTTTCTTCATATAATTTTTGTTACGAATGTTTTAAATTTAAGTGTGAAGTTTTATTCGCAACACTAAGCAAAAGTGCAATATAAGAAAGCAAACCTTTTCAATAGAAAAGAAAATGCTATAAGTTTGTAATTACTCTTTTTTTTTGTATTTAAGTAGCTAATACAAACATGACTTCTGACGTAAAGCTACGTATATCGACAGTTTCCTTTATTAAACAAGAAAAATTCGTAATGAATTTACCAGATTCTGAGATTTATTTAATTAATTTTAGTTGAAAAATTTAAGTCGTTTATAGCGGCATTTTTTTTTTGCCAATTTAACCGTTCGGCCCAAAAAGTTCTGGCCACACTGCGCATGCCACCATAATAATCAGCAAATCAATCGGTATGTTGGGGTTGTCACAGCCCACACATTTATATTAAATAAAAGATTTTACCATTGCTGAATACCTATTTTACTCATTCAACCAAATTCATATCAAATGAGCGCATTATAAAAATTATCACATCATCTAAATGATGAAGTGACAAATTAAATTGATATACATACACACATATTTAGCTGCTGTGCCAAAATTCAGAATGGGAAAGAGTAAGCACAATTTGTGGTATACCAACTGTATTAAAAAAAAAAAAAACATAGGCATTTTTTTAAATTAATAACAAAAAAATTAATAATAGATAAAATGAGGTGTTTAGATGAAAATAGCCTGGTACGTAATTATATTTATTCGGTGTTTGAATGTGAATATCAGCAGGTGTTGAAATTATGGCATAGTTATTTTTTCAGTTATCCGAACATATTGCGTATTTTTCAAAATTTAATTGGTCCATCAATAAAAATATGACCAACCTTTTTCCTTGAACTGGAATATACATATGTATGTATGTATGTATGTTGCCAGGAAGCCGGTAAAGTTATTAAGAGGCCCTCAACGAAAAAATTACCCTAACTAGAGTTTTGCAAAGAGAGTGTAGCGATTTTTTTTTTCATAGAAAAAACAACAAAAGTACCGGGAGTCTATGTACTTATGTACTCTGCATTGCGATTCGAAAAGCAAGTCATTCGGATTCTAATACTTGACACTATGACTTTGTATCAGTCCATGTCGCCTTTCGAATCACAATACAGAGTAGACACTAGAGTGGTCCAAAAAAATTTTTTATTTTTTTTTTGAGATAGTATTTGGGGCACCTTCCAAATTGTTTCCTCTTGCCGAAAGAGGCGCTAGTACCAAACATTACGTTTCTAAGTATAAATTTAGGGGATGCTCTTAATTTACTCTAGAAGTATTATGTAAGTGCTTATCGGGCCCTAACCGCCAATTTCTTCAAATGTTTCTTTTTGATGCAGAAATGCATCTAGATGCTCTAGAAATATTTCTGCATCATAAACAAAATTTTGAAAACAATGTCGCTTACGTTATTTTGGCGGTTTGGGCTCAATATATTAATCAAACAATAGAACATTTCAAATTTAAATTATCTAAAAAAATATCACAAGTTTCAGTTGTCATGGCAAGAGTAGATTTTACTTGTACCATAAAAATTAAATGAAATTCCAAAAAATATATATTTTTTTATTTTATTAATACAATAAATACCCTAAATTTATAAAAAATACATTATATAAAAAAGAAAACCTCCTGTCCGAGGACTTGCACTTCGTACCTCAGGAATGGTACGCTAGTGCGTTACTCTGTCGTCTATTGCGACTGTTGGAGCGCCGTGAGCAAACCCTGCAAAAATCGCGACTACTCCATGCATGCGTGTAAAGAGTACTCCCTAAGGACTAAGGAGTACTCCAAAATTAACCACAATTCATATAAAAAATATGGTCCAATTAACATTGCGATGTCCTAGGGCAGGACCATATATTCCATCCCTGCATTACATCAGAGTAGCACAAAACTACTCCAACATACTAACAATGGCATTGTTGTTATATTTTTTCGTTTGTACACGCTTTTGTTCTTCACTTCTCAAATGCTTTTTCGAAATTAATAAAAACCAAGACAAAAATTAAAAATTACATGTTGCCTCTGACGGCATTCGAACCCGAACATGCTGGGAGCTAAGAACTAACAGCGAGCATCTCTACACGTTCAGCTACAGTTAGACATGCAAATGTGCTTTCAAATGCTCAACTTCAATCACGTTTCGTTAAAACACGAGCAGTGATCGGATAACAAACAATAAGCTGGCGCAGAGACACGAGTTGGCCCGCTACAGTATGACAGAGGAACACTTTTGTAAGTACTCCAATTTACCACAAATAGACTACATGGTCCAACGATTTTTGCAGGGAAATTACAAACTTATTCCTTTTACGGCGGATGAATTGCCACACTATCCCGTCAACTGGTATGATGCTACTAGTACATCTACTGGTATATACTGATGCATAACCAGACAATTGACATCTCGTAGGACATCGCCACGTTAAAAATACCAGCCGCTATCATTGAAAAAAAAATTTAACTTCAACTAGTTGGGCTGAAACGTAAACTGGTAGGATTCGAATTCACAACTACATAGTAGCTGATCACATAAATTTGTT
This sequence comes from Rhagoletis pomonella, assembly GCF_013731165.1. NCBI lineage: Eukaryota > Metazoa > Arthropoda > Insecta > Diptera > Tephritidae > Rhagoletis > Rhagoletis pomonella. The sequence continues at coordinate 29,322,651 of NW_023458565.1, read as the reverse complement.
CGAAATTGTAGAACTGGTACTGTTTGGCTTTTCGCTGCAGTGAAGCTTCAGTAGCACAGATTGTGGCACGCGCTCCTTACAATTATGGGGACGTTAATTATATTTCTGTGATTATTGCAGATACCCTGCAGAACATAGCGGCACGTTTTAGGTTAGGAAATAATCCAGACGGAATGGAGCAAAACGGACTTCAGATTTGTGGTCGGCGCATTAAAATAAATAAAGAAATAATAGTCGTAACCCCGAACCCCGACACTTTTTTTGTATGTATGTGTAATTATTATGGAAAAATTTTGTAAAGGGCACTTTTAATTAATATTATTTTTTTTTTACTTATAAAGTTAGAAAGAAGGAAATTCGAGAATGTGATCGAGTGTATAGATATTAGTTCTTAACATATAATTTTTTAAAAAATAATTACATATATATTGCATAATTTCAAAGATATCCCAAGATAAAACTTTAAAAGGACATTTTTATATCTCAGCGAGGAATAAACGGAATTGAAAAAATTAAGAAGATTTTGAAAGGCGAAGAACTGCACTTTAAATTTGTGCCCATATTTAAAAAAAAAAAATTATTCTTGATTAGGGTTTGAAAATTGTTGGCCTGTGTAATTATTATCAAAAGACTTTTATAACTCCTTCGAAAATTAAGATGCCTGTTTTTTTCTTTAAACTCCACCACGAAATAATTATTATGCTGGGTCTCTGCTTTATAAAGCATGAAACGTAGTATGTATGTATGTGTGTATGTGCGCTGGTTTGAAAAATTTCCGTAACGGAAAATGCCGTTATGTATAAACGGAATTTCTTATATACTTAAGTATATACATACTTATACATGCACATATGTATGTACATACAGTGACTCAAACAAGTGACCACGTGTTGATTTTTTTTAACTATTCATAATGTTTTTTCGGGTATTTTTTTTTTTTGTTATTTTTCTATACCATAAACCATATAGATCAGAGTTTCAAACTATAAAAAATTCAAGAAAACTCAACAAATTTTCGTCAAAATTTAATTTTTTAAATCTGAATCTTAAAGAACATTTTTTTTTTTTTGGCAAAGCAGTTGTATAGCCCATACAATTTTTGTCGAATGAAGTGCAAGTTTCAAACGGCTAAAAAAATCCCGTTGATTTGTGAGGGTTTGTTTTTCTTGGTGACTGATTTTTGCACTTTTTTCCATATAAGCATGAATTTCTTATGAAATAAAATGCAGGAGACCGTTCGCAACTTGATTTCATAAAATCAACGCCAGTTTTTGTAAATTGAACTTTTTATATAAAAAAAAAAAAATAAAAGCAGTCTTCAAAAAAAAAAAAAACCAAAAAAAACGCAATTTTTTAGCCGGCTGAAACTTTCACTTCATTAGACTAAAATTGTATGGGCTAAAAAACTGCATACCCAAAAATGTTCGAAATATTCAGATTAAAAAGTTGAAAATTTGTTGAATTTTCCTAAATTTTGTATAAAGTTTGAAACTGTAATTTATATGTTTGTCAATTGGGCAATTCACAAGGTGTTGTGAAGTTATATTTTCCTAACAAAAGTTGTGTTAAAACACGACGGTTGTGAACACCTGTTACGATTATTTATTATATCTCAGCACTTAACCTCACATAACACCGAATAAACATAGGTTGCAGAGTTGTATCGTCATGTGTTATTTTTCTTCACAAAACAATAACAACATTTTTACAACTGTCATGAAATATCATGACTTCACGACAAACACGACAAATACGACAAATACGACACCTTGTGAATTGCCCAAATGTTATTGTGGCTTGTTAACATTTTATTTTTAATATTTTTATAGAGCTTTGTACCACGATTGTTTATTAGGGAAAATTGAAAAAGCAACAAAGTCTAAGCGGTAGAAGTTATAGCACTATTTCGGAGATCACCACATCTCATCAGACTTCTTTTTTCTACACAATAACATTGACAAATACATAGTTTAGGAAGAGCCTGCCTAAAACTATACAAAAAAGCAAATAAGCAAATGGATGTATAGAATTGACAACAACAACCACGCTGTCGAGTTTAAATAGCGGCAAATCAGCTGCACTTGATAGTAGTTGGTTGAATAAGGAAAATTAGCAACAAGAGTTTACGGGATGTATGTACATAGCTCAGTGGTTAACGCTTCTGACTTTGAACATCGAATACGCAGGTTCGATCCCTGCTGAAGTCTAGAAAAAAGAAGTCTGATGAGGAGATGTGGTGATCTCCGAAATAGTGCTATAACTTCTACCGCTTAGACTTTGTTGCTTTTTCAATTTTCCCTAATAAACAATCGTGGTACAAAGCTCAATAAAAATATTAAAAATGTAATTTATATGGTTTTGGTTAATGCTTGCTCGGTGTATGATTTTTATAGAAAAATAACAAAATAATTAAGCTCGAAAAACTTATTATGAATATTAAAACCAAACACGCGGTCACTTGCTTGAGTAACTGTATGTACATATGTAGTACGTTTAGCTTCTGCTGATCTGTCGAATGGCCGACACCCAGTTAATTACTCATTATGCGATCTCATTAAATTAAGCGTAAAGAATTTTCGAGTGCATTGCAGGAATGATTGGCGCCTCGTTGCCAACATTTCTTGCTGTCAACACTATTTAGTATGAAAACATAGCACATTACATTGTTTTCGTTTGGCATTGCTGTTGCAACAACAAAAATAACGACACTTAACACCCTTCGTACATACATACATACATACATACATATGTATATATTGTTTTGCTAAATGTAAAGGAACTTTAAGGAATGTTAAAGAAAAGGAATTTTCGTAAGCAGATTGGATTCACCACAGGCGGCAGCAAGCGGCAGCAAGCGTGCTGAAGAGGCTGAGCTGAGCAGAGCAGTCAGTTGGCCAGCAGGAGGAACATGTGTGCATGCGTGTAATGGCAATATGCGAACTTACGCATTGCATATGGGCAACATGCTGAAGATACAAATGCATATAAACATACATACATACATACATACATATATGCTATCCAGTAAGAATCTGTGCTCATTTTGAAAAAACGTCAACACTCCAACGAAAGACACTGATTGCACTAAGGCGTATGCAAGCATTACATATGCACGTACATACAAGCATCATGTGCATCAAGAATGTGATCACTCTACTCAGTCGGTTGTATGTACATATGTCCATTGTGCATACATACATACATTCATCCTCATACGCATACGTCGTCTGCCTGTGGCCCATATGATGCGCCCAAAATACCAATGGGAAAAGTACTACTTAGACGCACTTGCTGGCAGCAATGTAGGCTGACTGGCTGGCTGGCTGGCAGCCTGTAGGCATCACTCACATTCCATTCATTCGTCGTTTGGAGCGCTGAATAACTGCTAAAACGACTACTGACGCTCGTTATTTGGCGCCAATGATATGCGCGAATCGAGTACATTTTTCTTCTTCTGTGCTTTTTTGAAAATTCTTTTTAATTAACATATACCAAAGGGAAACAAATAAGCTAATTCCACCTCAATACGCTCAATTACCACCAGTGGAAAACGCGATAGCCGTCCGCATTAATGACGCAGTTCGAATTTTGTTAACAACGGTGGCGAGACAAAACAAAAAAATCTTAAGAATGTTAATTCAAAAATCAGGAACAGGAATTTTAATTGCTACTGGTATTACCCTCTTCTGAAGTGTACTACTTAAGGTTTACATACAGTGGCGGCAGAAATAATAGACGCAGCATACTTTGACCAGTTTTGGATATACTATTTCTTTCGTTTATTGAATTCAAAAAATGTTTACCGAAATTTCAGATGTTTTAGAAAAATTTTTGATTTGCAGTTTTATATAGCTCCATTCAGTTTTAATATAACAAAGTGCAAGTTTCCGCCGACTACAAAATACTGTTGATTTTTGGCAATTAATTTTTTTTGGCGGTGCTTTGTTCTTTAAACATTTTTTCGAACATACAGTCAGTCAATAAAGTTTAGGTACAACGAAGTTTTTCCAATACCGATAACTATTTTTTAAATTTTTTATTTTTCGCTATTTTTTTTTTAAATATGGTTAATTCTATAACAAAAACCCCAAAAATCAGACCATGTTAACCGATTTCTACAATTCTTTTTTTAAAGGAAAGTTTGTACCTCAGATGTGGTTCCATACTAATTTGGTTTAGATCCGATCATGGGATCATGAAGAAAATAACCATACTTTTAAATTTGGATATTAGAATTGAAGTCGATCTGGTTTTTTGCTTAAAAATTATTCGTTTTAATGATTTAAATCTTCCATTTATACAATTGTTTTGTTTATTTATGTTACCTATTTCGTTCCAAATGAATCGTTTGTTCATTTATATCTAGTCAAATTAAAAAAACCTTTAAATTTTTAAAACTTTTTTTTTTGAAGGTTACAGTTTTTTGGTCGAAAATACAGCTTTCCCGAAATTTACAGTTTTTTGAGAAAAAAATCTGCCAACACAGCCCAACTCTCTTCTTATCAACTTTTACTAAGCCCCTATTAATTCAATTCTATTGCATGCGCCCCACGTTTTTCATTTTAAATTTCATAAATTTTTTATGACTACTTTTTAAATATATAAGAAATATATAAGAAAATGTAAATGTTTAAGAAAAAATTTAACAGTTCAATAATTCAACAATTTCAACTTATATTTTATGTAGGTAATATATCTTATCATTTTTCAAATGACCCGGGAAATATCGATTCAAAAAACCGATTATCAGACCACGAACTATCGATTTTTGGAATAATCGTTAAATTATCGAACATTCCTAGCCCTAGGCATAATAGCACTTGGACTATGCCAAAGTCAACTTTTATAAAAATTAAATCGTGATAATCCCTGAGATCTCCTCATAGAAACTTACCCTTCAGCATAAGCAGCGTTGCCAAGTTTTTAATTTAAAAAACCACTAAAACCCCAGAAGAACTTTGTATGCATGAAAAATTGTATTGTAGGGATGCCGATTTAATTTCATAAAAATCAATGTTTTTTGTTTGACGGTCGAATTTACTGTTTTCTATAAATTCAAATATTTTCGTTCAAGATTCTTGTTCTTATTTTTTAATTTGCAGCTGTGTCCAGCATTGCCGTTTCGCTTAGATGTAAGCGAAATTGATTAATTATTCCTTCCTTTTTGTTAAGATTTACAGATTTGGTGTCTTCAAAATAAAAACAAAAGCACCAAAAAACGCACCAAGCACTAAACTCTAAAATTTTCGCGTTTTGAATAAAGAAAAGCACTAAATTTAGTGCGAAAAGCACCAAGTTGGCAACAGTGAGCATAAGGTCCACACTATCCACCCGCAGTAGCCCCTCATCTAAAATTTCTACAGCATGATTTTTATGACTAAAATATATAAGAGAGGTGAAAGAACACCATCTTATGAGGTGTCTCTATTTTTTCTTTAAATCAGTGGCCAGAAAGTTCACAAATTCAAACGATCTAATGGCTGGTAGTGTGTGTGTCGAAAGCAATGCTCAGTTGCCGCTGTTTTTTTACCTTCCTTTTATTAACTCGGGATGTAACTATGTAATATTGATGCGCCTAAAAGATGCAGCGATTTCTATGCTCAAGTTACATACCTGATGACAGTACGAATGGCAATTATTATAGGGAGGTTTTAGTTTTTTAAACTATAATTTTATTTAACTTAATGGCAACCGTATCTGTCATTGTGGTTGAGAAAGCTCAATGAGCTTTGGTCTGCCGATCACTGCTTTAGATAAACTAGTAAGCCATGTTTCGATCCCAAATACATCTAGGGGATTGGAAGTTATTCGGGGCTATCACTGAAACCATTAGGTTCCATTTTTCGTAAAGTCTACAAAAATGTTATCACTGAATTTTAACTGCTACGAACGTCGCATGCACTTTGAATTCGTACATACATACGCGGCGAATCGGATTCAGTGATCGTATTTTCGTAGATTTTACGAAGATCGGACTATGATGGATTCGGCGATAGCCTCGATGAAACGGCTTCCAAAAATAGTTTTTTTTTTTAAATACATATATGCTTCGCTTCCTCTATGCATTGCACTATGATTTGCAGGACAGTTTCCATCGACCTAAATTTACTTTCAGAATTTTTAGACTTTCATGGGCGATCTCAAGGAATCCCATTTCCCACGTCGGTCTTAGAACCTTGGTTCGATCCCTGATCCGAGCAACATTTATATTAGAAAGCTTGAGGCGGTCGCCCCTCGGCAGCCAACGGCAAAATCTCCGAGTAGTTTTCTGCCATGAAAAAGATTATCATAAAATCCATTTGCCATTCGGAGGCGACGAAAAATTGTAGGTCCCTTCATTTGTGTAAAAACCAAGATGCGTACGATAACTTGCAGGAAAAGCTCGGCCTAACGCTTGGAAAAGTGAAAGCGCTGAAATATTATTATTCCTAAATCGCCAGAAGAGGTCTATTCGACACCGCAGCTCGTTCGTGCACTAAATAACTTCTTCGAAAAGATTCCAGATTCAAGAACCAGACCACGTGGATTGACGGAAAGAGTCTCCTTCAACTTGTTAAATTTCTAATACGTAGCAAGCGTTTTGATATTGCCCTTCAACCATGTAGATAGTTCGTTTACCTGAATAGCTGATGGTTTTCGTGGGAAATATTCTCAAAGTGAAAATGTTCAAAGAAATTTGTTATAAATTATCGATAAGCGATTGCTGCCTGAAGATATCCAATAATCCAACGATACTTTACCACATGGCTTAACTAAATATTCATCAAACTCAATAAGCAATTTCTCATGCAGCTGATGTGTTTTTTTTTTCAGTGTAAGAGTACTATTTCTTTATTCTTGCGATCATCGTTCCTCATCCAAAGGGTGCCTTTAATTTTGTATGTTTTTGTAATGTGAAACCGAATTGACTTTTTACACGAGTACTTATTGTAAATATACATACATCTACATATGGACACAATAACAAAAACATTGGCATACGTTGCACATGCTTTTTAGTGACTTTGCGTGTATTTACAGCCAATCAATTACAACGCCTTATCTTATACAAATAAATATACCTAAATAAATATATAGAATATGAAAATACTGTGACAGAAAACGTGATAATCACAATGAATGTGACACCAAAGGCATACATAGATATGTACATATGGTATGTAAGTACTGGAATGTTTATATGTGCATCCATATGCATACATATTTGTAGACATGCAATTGTTATCAGCAAAGTTGAAGTGGCAATTGACAACATGTTAGATGTTGTATGGCGCTAAAGATATTTGTGTACATATTTATGGGAATTTGTCGGATTATATTCATGTGCGTTTGCACACTTTATATGTAAGTTGTTTCAGATGGTGCTACGAATCTCTTTTTTTGTAATATTCCATTGAAATTGCTCTTGTTATCAGTTTTTTTTTTGAAGATAATTTATTGAATAGTAGGAAACTTTATCTGCCCTAGTATTTAATATTTCGAATTTTAATAACGTTACCTTAATATATGTACATTTGTACATATATACTGTGAGTGTCAGTTAAAATCGTAGAGTAAATTTTTTACCATTTCCACGAAAAGTTTTTTCCCCCTTATAAAATGCATGGAAAAATTTGAGCGTTTTGAGCGACCTCTAAATAATTTTTGATTTGAAAAAAAAAGTAGGGCATATTTATTTCGGTATAGAACAATCCTACGGGGTGAGAGGTTAAATATTCCGACATTACTTTTTCACAAGTATTTTTTTGGACCACCCTAACGTGTGTACATACACATTAGCGTGGGCCGAAAATCCGCTTTTTTAGAATTTTGATTGGTAATAGCAAAAATATGGTTAATTACGCTCTAAATTAAATCTGTGTGAAATGTGAAAATTTTTGGTCACCCATGTCCACCAAAGTTCAAGTACTAAAATTTTTTTTTTTAGCTAACTTCGATTCTCTACGAAAAAGGTCCATATACCAAATTATGTAGGACTAATACTTTCGAAGACTTTTGAAGTTTAGTAAAAAATTAATTAATTAATTAATTTTTATTCTTTGAGCATATTGAACTTTGATGGACTTGGGCGAGCCTTGGATATTGACCAAAAAATTCCAAATATAAATATTTTATTTTATTTTTTTATTTTTTATTTTTGTACATAGAAGAACAAAATTCATAAAGTTCAAAGTTCCTAACTTTGGTATACATAATTAAAAAAAACGTAAAAAAATATATATATCCATATAACACGAATTAAAAGAAAAAAAATTTCTGATTTTTTAGAATGGAAATTTGATGAGTCATTTCCAAAAGTACATAAAACTTGCAAAGTTGATGACAAATAAAAAAATACGTAAGCGCTTATTTTCTAAATAGAATAATATACTAAAATTCCAAGTGATTCGGTGCAGTCGGCTTGCATGATTTGAGATGGAATTGGCCTGATGCGTTATATAGAAGAAAATTCGCAGCACCGTCAACAAAAAAAAATTGTCAAAAATCAACTGGATTTTGTAGCGACCTCAAATTTCCTGAATTAAAAGTGTGAAATTTTGATGCAAAGTTGACGATTTTTTTTTGTCTTATTACATATATCAAAGTTAGAAACTTTGAACTATATTTTTATTAAAAATTCATAAAATTTAAATAAAACAAAATATGGGAAAAAATTTACTGTACGATTTTGACTGACACTCACTGTATACGTAGAATATAAATTGAAGATGCATACATATATACATACTTGTGTACGGGGTGGTTCAAAAACGCATGTGAAAAAGTAATGTCGGAATTTTTAACCCTTCACCCCATAGGATTGTTCTAAACCCAAATAAATATACCCTTATTTTTTTATTTTGAAATTAAAAATTATTTAGAGGTGGCTCAAAACGCTCAAAGTTTTCCATGTATTTTATATGGGGAAAAAAACTTTTCGTGGAAATGGCATTAAAGTCTTTAAAATACATTTTTTCGATCGGTTCTCTTCTCTTCAGAAGATTTCCAATAATAATACCTATTTGTTTATTTAAACATTCTTTCATAGTACATAACTATAACTTATAGGTCCGCCAAAAAACCCCAAACACTCCGAATAATGCAATGGGGGGACCAATAAAAAATCGTTAGTATAAAAAAATGGTTAAATAATCAATTGGGTATGTATTATTATTGAAAGCCTTCTGAAGAGAACCAGGGCTCGAACCGTCACGTAAAAACACATTTTTCGGATTAGGACATACGTGAACGTACTCTTTGTCCCATTCAGCTTATACTGCCTGTCGTATCACGTAATTTTCTTTCGTTCGTTTTCGATCCGTGAATGGATGTTAAGATTCGAGCCCAGAGTTTTCCGATCGAAAAATATTGATTTTCAAGAATTCTATGCCATTTCCACAAAAAGTTCCTTTTTTCATATAAAATACATGGAAAACTTTTCGCGCTTTGAGCTATTCGAAACATTTTTTATTTCGAAATAAAAAACGGTATACTCTTTTTCGATAAAGAACAATCCTAGGGGGTGAGAGCATTAAAGTTCCGACTTCACTTTTTTTGACCATCCTAATGTACATGCTTGTGATGTGCGGTTCCGAGTATTTAAATAACCGGTTCCGTCTAGGCCTAGTGTGCTTCGTGGCGGATTTTCGGTTTTGTAGTAACGGACTGAGGCTGATCGACTTCGCCGGGACGGAAACATGGTAGTATCTATGCATCTTGACCCAAGGGTCATTTATTGAACAGCAAAAACTGACTTTAACAAATTTTTTTCCCAAATTTTTTTGTTGCTCAATAAATGACTATAAGTGACCATCGGGTTTCTCGTAAAAAATAATTAAGTGCTTTAACCACTATTTTAATATCAAGTTTCCGAAGCACAATTTTAGAGACAATGAGAAAAGCAGGACAAACTTTAGTGAGAAGAGAAAGTTCAAACTGTTCTAGTGAAGAAATGCAAAAAAAGGGTGCGTTATACTTTTCATCTACTACGCAATAGACCTTCCCCTTGACAAATTACCATGTTTTGCAACAGTCGGACAACTTTGATTTTTGGAATATTGGCCAGCTTTTTCGTACTTTCTCCCACTGTGCGTCGTAAAGCTGCAACCACAACAGACGGCCAATTTATTCGCCACTCGTCTCTTACACCTGCTCTCACTCTTCAAATGCCAAAAATTCCCGGTAAGTCTAAACTACTTCAAATCTCCACTTTATTGTATTATTTAAAAATGAATGGGCTGCAAAACCGCATACTGAACATACATACATACATATTTCTAAGAAGTCTAATTAAAAAGTTTTTTGATATATTTTTTAAAATACATATTGTGCAAGTTTGGAACCTGGATTTATACGGTTTTTGTTAAAGAATTAACTATATTTTTTTACAAAAAAAAGCTAAAATTAAATTTAAAAAAAAAATTTAAACAAGTGGATATGTGGTGCGCTTATAATTATGACAAGGAGTGTATGATTTTAAGATGTTACACAGACCAGAGATGGAACCTTTAGATTGGTCTAAATTTGATAGAAAATTTTACCGCACCAATGCCGTACTTCAGCCTTTCCTTCAGGGTACTACAAATATACTATGTGTGACCGCACATTTGTACATACACTGCCCTGCAAAAGTTTGGACTCACTTGGAAAAATCGTTTTGGTTTATATGGACGGGTCGCTGCCAAAAAAAAAAACATTGTTGCGACCGGTAAACGTTCGTAAACGACTCAAATGGGCAAAAGAATAAAAAATTTGGTCTATCGAACAATGGAAACAAGTGTTATGGACCGATGAATCTAAATTCGAAATTTTTGGTAGCTAACGGCGATTGTACTGCCGCAGAAAATCGAATGAACGGCACGCACCTCAATGTATAAAGCGAACAGCTAAATAAGGCGGTGACAGTGTGATGATGTGGGGTTAATTAAAGTGTTAAATACAAAGTGAGTCCACACTTTTTCAGGGCAGTGTATAAACTTAAGTACATCCTTCTATTTAAATGGGCATGCAAATGCGCTTTTTAATCACTCCTTGAAAAGCTGCCGATAATCGAATTTGCCACTTTAAATGAGATAACACTACTTAAATAATTAGCAACAGTCGGCAAAAATGAATGGAGACTCCAAAGAGCTGTGTGTGTAGATAGAAACAATAACAAAACTGTTTAAATGCCCAGAAGCTGTTGCTTTCTACTGTCGGACGTATCGCATATAAAATTAGCTAAATAGTTAATGCATTGGCTATACGATGTGTTTAAAGCA
>NW_023458565.1:29307815-29311311 GCF_013731165.1 Rhagoletis pomonella | reverse complement strand
TTTAGCTAATTGTACATGCGATACGTCGGACAGTAGAAAGCAACAGCTTCTGGGCATTTAAACTGTTTTGCTATTGCTTCTACTATCTACATACATATGTAGCTCTTTGGAGTCTCCATTGATTTTTGCCGACTGTTGCTAATTATTTAAGTAGTGTTATCTCATTTAAAGTGGCAAATTCGATTATCGGCAGCTTTTCGAGGAGTGATTAAAAAGCGCATTTGCATGCCCATTTAAATATAAGGATGTACTTAAGTTTATACACTGCCTTGAAAAAGTGTGGACTCACTTTGTATTTAACACTTTAATTAACCCCACACCATCACACTGTTACCCCCTAATTTAGCTGTTCGCTTTCTACATTGAGGTGCGTGCCGTTCATTCGATTTTCTGCGGCAGTACATCCGCCGTTTGCTACCAAAAATTTCGAATTTAGATTCATCGGTCCATAACACCTGTTTCCATTGTTCGATAGACCATTTTTTTTTATTCTTTTGCCATTTGAGTCGTTTACGAACGTTTACGGGTCGCAACAATGTTTTTTTTTGGCGGCGACCCGTCCATATAAACCAAAATGAAATTTTCTAAGTGAGTCCAAACTTTTGCAGAGCAGTGTATGTACAAATGTGTAGTCATGCATATGTATGTTTGTAGCATTAGTGCAGTAAATTTTCTATCAAATTTAGACCAATCTAAAAATTAAAAAAAAAACTCCACTTTAATAAATTTATGATACTCAAGTTGTGCTGTCACCATCCCTAGGTTCCATCTCTGGTCTGTGTAACATCTCAAAATCATACACCAAACATATCCACATGTAAAATTTTTTTTAGTTATTTAATTTTAGCTTTTTTTTCATAAAAATATAGTTAATACTTAAAAATAAACCGTATAAATCCAATTTCCAAACTTGCGCAGAATGTATTTTAAAAAATATATCAACAAACTTTTTAATTCGAATTTTGTTCTTTCGGGTTCGCTGAAATCCGACTACTTCTTTGGTGGCGGTTCTTTATGAGCAGGAAATTTAGTTTCACTGCTCGCGTACGTAAGTCGGTTTGTTGAAGAGTACTCTCAGAGAGCAGGTGTGAGAGTCGAATGGCGAATAAATTGGCCGTCTGTTCTGGTTGCAGCTTTACGACGCACAGTGGGAGAAATTACGAAAAAGCTGGCCAATATTCCAAAAATCAAAGTTGTCCGACTGTTGCGAATCATGGTAATTTGTCAAGGGGAAGGTCCATTGCGTAGTAGATGAAATGTATAAGGCACCCTTTTTTTGTATCTTCTTCACTAGAGTTTGAACTAAAGTTTGTGCTGCTTTTCTCATTGGCTCTAAAATTGTGCTTCGGAAACTTGATTTCAAAATAGTGGCTGAAGCATTTAATTATTTTTTGCGCGTAACCTGATGGTCACTTATTTATTTATTTATTGAGCAACAAAAAAAAATTGGAAAAAAAATTTGTTAGAGTCAGTTTTTGCTGTTCAATAAATGACCTTTGGGTCAAGATGCATGTTTCGGGCGAGGCGAAGTCGATCAGCCTTAGTCCGTTATCGGATGTTTCGTCGTGGAGGCCGAATTTTCCGACAACGGCGTCAAAAATCCCTTCCCTGCCCACCTTGGAATTGAAATCGCCAAGCACGGTTTTCATAGCAGAGGCTTACAGTAGAATTTAATCGCAAATATATTTGTAAAACATTTGAACCCGTTATACCCCTGTAGTATTTGTATTGTTTTTTTTGCGTTTTCTAAAAAAGGGGCAAAAAAAGGCACACCTGTTGAGGAGTTAGAGGGATTAAATGTTCTGTACATAAATATGTTATTGGTCATATTTTACATAAATCTGCTGAACACATCGTATGTCTAAAATGGCAGGATCACATAGTTTCCTAAGCCGATTTCCCATATGAAAGTTTTGTACAAATTGGATTTGAAAATGAAATGTTTTAGGAAAGGTACCTGTGATGCGCATAACCGGGGAACCGGAGATCCGGGTAATTTAGAGAACCCACCGGTCCAGTCCCACAAACACCAAATAACGGTTGCGGATGAACCGAAACTTGATTCCAAAAGAACCGAAAAAATAAGTAAAAAGAACAGAAAAACCGTTCCAAAAGAACAGAAAACGGATCCAATAAAACCGAAAATCCGCCACGAAGCACACTAGGCCTAGACGGAACCGGTTATTTAAATACTCGGAACCGCACATCACAAGCATGTACATTTGGATGGTCAAAAAAAGTTCAGTAGGAACTTTAATGCTTTTATTTCGAAATAAAAAATGTTTCGAATAGCTCAAAGCGCTAAAAGTTTTCCATGTTCTTTATATGCGAAAAAAACAACTTTTCGTGGAAATGGCATAGAATTCTTGAAAATCAATATTTTTCGATCGGAAAACTCTGGTTCACTTCAGGAGACTTTCAATAATAATACATACATTATTTAACCCCATTGCATTATTCAGAGTGTTTGGCGGACCTATAAATTATAGTTATGTACTATGAAAGAATGTTTGGGAATCTTCTGAAGAGAAGAGAACTGATTGAAAAAAAATTTATTTTAAATAATTTTATGCCATTTCTACGAAAAGCTTTTTCCCCATATAAAATACATGGAAAATTTTGAGCGTTTTGAGCGACCTCTAAATAATTTTTGATTTGAAACTAAAAAAATAGGTGCATATTTATTTCGGTATAGAACAATCCTAGTGGGTGAAGGGTTCGACATTACTTTTTCACATGCATTTTTGGACCACCCTAACATATATACATACACATGTATGTATATATGTATGCATCTTCAATTTAGATTCTACATATACAGTGAGTGTCAGTCAAAATCGTACAGCAAATTTTTTTTACATGTTTTGAAAATATTTTGTTTTATTTAAATTTTATGAATTTTTAATAAAAATATAGTTCAAAGTTTCTAACTTTGGTATACATAATTAGAAAAAAAATCGCCAAATTTGCATCAAAATTTCACACTTTTTATTCAGAAAGTTTGAAGTGGCTACAAAATATCGTTGATTTTTGACAATTTTTTTTTGTTGGCGGTGCTGCGAATTTTCATCCATATAACGCATGAGACCAATTCCATCTCAAATCATGCAAGCCGACTGCACCTATCTCTCCGAATCACTTGGAATTTTATTATATTATTTTACTTGGGAAATAAGCGCATATGTATTTTTTTATATATTTTTTTCTTTTAACTTGTATTATATGCATTGCGTAATTTTAACTGGGATTCAGATTACAATCTCCCCCCTTACACAAGTCGTCTAAAGCTCATAAATTTGCCTACACTCGCAAGTCGTAGAGAAATGCTGGGTATAATATTTATCGTAAAATTAGTGACAGGCTTGATTAATAGCCCGGCCCTCCTGGCTGAGGTAAATTTTAATGTTCCTTCTCGAATGTCAAGACACTTTCGACCTCTATTTTTAAAACCATGCAAAACTAATTTTGAACTAAACGAATCATTCCGTGGTTTATG
>NW_023458565.1:29306607-29307715 GCF_013731165.1 Rhagoletis pomonella | reverse complement strand
CATATAACGGTAAATTTAAGAAATGCTTGAAACTTCAATATTTCGAAATTGAAGGACGCTAATTTACTCAAAATTGATACACCTCGTCTTACCATCTAGCGGAAGGTTTCGGAGGGGTGAAAAAACATATATTTAATACTTGCGCCGGGTATTTAATGTTCGGCTCCGCCCGAACTTAGACTTTCTTACTTGTTTTTTACTCATCTTTCCTCTTTCAAAAATATACAAAATTTCAATGTCCATTTATGTCTAGATGCTATTCAATCGTTATGAGCGAAAACGTTTTGTGTATTGTTTTATGTATGTAAATACCCTGCAAACCATTTTTTTAGAGTATTCTGGATCGTAAAGAAATTTTAAAGAATTCGGAAAGATCCCATCCGATTTTTTTCCGAATTTTCTAAAATGAAATAAATTACGCACACTTCCATTCTTTTCCGAAATGAAAATAATGCTGCTATGCAAAGAATTTCTTGCAGACTTTTTTCAGAATTTTCTTTATTTTTCGTACAGAAATTTCTTTACGAGTTCGTGTCAACTACTTCATATAATTTTCTTTGAAGATTCGGAAAAAAAATCGTTACAGAAATCGGATACTCCTAAAGATTTCGTTAAGATTTCGGGAACTTTGGTTTGCAGAGTATTGTTAATTTTTGCTTTTGTTAAATACATACTGTTATGAAAAAAGCATCCTTTGATTCAAAAAAATTTAGTGATTTTAGTGTGGTAAAACGCTTCTTTCACAAGGTTTTGGTGCTTTTTGAAAATCAAAAGTTGGCAACACTGGTTGACATTATAGACAATGTCTTTATGTAAAAAAAAGTTTAAATGCCATAATAAAAACAATCAAAAAGAAAAGTGTTTACTAAATTTTTTTATTATTTTTAATATAAATGTCGAAAAGAACGACGAAAGCAATAAATTCTTTTCATCAAGTTTCGTTAAAAGTTTCCAAAATACAGCACTTTAAAGCAGAGACTGAAAATAAAAGTTATTTTAAAATTTTTGATATCAAAAAGGCATAGTGATAAAATTATGCTATAGCTTTTTCAAAGGTACCTTTAGACTCGTCTCTCATTGTAGATTCTGATTCCTCCATGACTTTTAA
>NW_023458565.1:29303400-29306507 GCF_013731165.1 Rhagoletis pomonella | reverse complement strand
TATCTGCTGTCGATTAATGTTCCACCGCATCTGTAAGCTATGCTCTCCGCACCATTTTGATCTCGTACTCGCCAACCTATAGCAGCCTGCATACAAAGGAAAATAACTTCGTATCTTAACTTACTACCACGAATATTTTTTTTTGAGCCAACTACTGAGTATTTGTGTCTAATTCAATTAACTCACCATGTATGGAAATTCGTTGGGCTTCGCCACCACACCAAATGTGATGAATCCATAGGGCGAATGAGCTTCTAGACATGCTGTAAATGTATATATTAGAAATGTATATTAGAAAGGAATGTAAGTATTTTATGCATTTTGCAGTTAAAATTTATTTTGAAGCTTATGTTGAAAAAAAAAGATGTAATTAAACTATTCACAGAGTTAAAAAAACATGCTTTGGACAATTGTAAGCTTTCATAAAAGTTTCCACTAAAATCGTGTTCTAAATGTGAGTGTTACTGTTTGTGATCCAAGTTTGAGCAACATCCGAATAATAGCAAACACTTTTTCTTATAGCGGTCGCCCCTCTACAGGCAGTTAAAAAAACCTCAAAGCGATTTTGGTCGAGTTCAATATGGAACGACCTGATCTACTTCTTTGAAATTTAAGAGGGACGAGTTTGTAGAGGAACGAGTGCGTTCGTTCACACCCAGACTCATTACTGAGTAATTTTTTCTGCGGCTGTTAGTACCCTCTTAAACATCTGATCAACGAAATTACCCGAAAGGGGTCACTCCCTTGTTAGAAACCTCGTTTGGTATCGAACCGCTTATGTTCGTATTACTTTCGCGGATATCGCTTTGGAACGTCGTCTATCGAACGACCGAGAGAAGGTGGGTGTCGATCCATTACCAGCGGGTCTTTCTCAAGACTTGAGGTTCGGCAGATGCCTTGTCTATAATAGATTTACCAGGACAAAAGCCAAACAACAACAACCAAAAAGGAAACAAAAGCCAAACTTAAAGTGTTATTTGTGTAACTTCGTAAGATTGAAAGAAAACTGAATTTAAAACCACTCGTCGGTTTGAGCCTTTGCCACCTATCGTCAATCAAAATTTTTGTTGTGTTTTCTTCTCGCTTTATTATTGCTACAGGCTATATTAGGAATAATTTAATTTTTTAATAATTCATTTAGTTTTTGTATAGATATCAAATGGCGATTCCTATTCCTATCTTGGGCATAAATTAAGTGCTTTTAAAGAGTATTGTTGACGCGAAATTTATCAGTTTGGGAATTTTTTATAACTTACAAATTATTCTTAAAATGACATGAAAGAAATGATGTGGACAATTTGTCACCATGGCAATAAATCGTCGCGTCGCCAATTTGTTAGCTATTTCCGATGTTTTGTATGGTGGGTATATACATTAGGGTGGTCCCTAAATATAGGAAGCAAATTTTTACATCAAACGTCCTAAGCCCCTAGGGATCCCGATTGGAGACGGTTAAGGCATGTTGCACAGGGGGCAGAGTCCAGATTCCTCTATAGAGACTCAACAAATTAAAATATTTTTTTCATTTAATACCCAACATCGTTACTTCTATAGTCATCACCAGGGAACGGATTTTTAGGACCTAAAAACCTATAAAAAATGCAAAATAAAATAACAAAATAGGCTGGAAAAGGCAAAATAAAATAGCGAAAAAGGCAGGAAAAGGCACTAGGTGTTGCAAAAAAGGCAAAAAAAGGGAAAACAAAATAGCGAAAAGGCAGAAAAGGGCACTAAAAAAAGACAGAAAATACGAAGAACAATCAAAAAATACATTTATTTTAAAAGGGTTTATATTACCAGTAAAAAGAGAAAAACTATGAACTAGTTTCATTATATGAAAAATTTGTACTTAGAACCTTTGACTATTTTATCCTTTCGAGTTTCTAACTCATAAAACTTTAATCTGTATAGTTGTAGTAACATTGAACCACAAGATGCATTTTGAAGTTTTCTGGCAGCATTTTCATTCGATTTTCGCGAAGAAAAGCCTTGAATGTACTAAATGTGCGCTCGACGTAAGTTGATACAAGTGGAGCCCAATTTAAATATGGAACGTTTGACCATACGTTCATATTATTAGAAATAAGGGCGCTTTCCTCGCCCTTTACAATTTTATCCACACCACTTATTGTCTTCAAGCCTACGTTAGCTGAGAAGACGGCTTTGAATTTTTCCAACACCAATTTGGCAAGAGGTCTCTGCGCTTCTATAAGCCGCATGGGCAATGTGTATATTTTTTAATCTTAAAAAAAAAATTGTAAATGCTATAATCACTTTTTTAAATGTACAAGAGGCAAAAAAGAGGCAAATATCTTAAAAAAGGCTAAAAAAGGCAACATCAAATGTGTATATATGGAATCAGGGAAAGCTAAATCGTGGACATTCTTAATCGAATATAGTCTATCTCTTTAGCAGAAAAAAGGCAATTTCCTTAAAATCCGTTCCCTGGTCATCACATATAATACTATAGTTAACCCAATAACCATGTGAACTTATTTTCTTTTGGTGTGATTGAAATAAGATTAACGAAAAAAAGATTAACGCTAAAACTCTTGGCTACTCACACTGGTAGAGTAAACGATGCTTCTCCGGCTCATCGCGAAATGCGCAACAAATAAGCGTAATATTACCATCCTGACAATGCCCCTCACATTGGGTTTTCTGCTTTTCGGTTAATCTGTGCATATCCTCTTTCCTGTAATAATAGCCTTTAAAGTTGCGAGGCGTATAGCATTCCTGAGTATCATAACAGCATTCGGTTAATTGTAGATTTTCTAAAAACACCGCTGAAACGGCACAAGACAATCAAACTCGTAAGTGATATGGCTGTAAAAGTTTATATTTTTTTGTTTATCCGTATTAAGTATTTACCCAGTATTAGTATTTGAAAGCTTATAAAACTTGGCAGGCGGCTTGAGTTTGCACGCCAGCGCTTCATCTTCCCTCAAAATGTTGACTACTTTGTTGCGAAAACAAAACTTGAATGTAAAAGTGCGTTCTGTTCTCTAATTACTTGGCTACTTGCTATGA
The DNA here is from genome assembly GCF_013731165.1 of Rhagoletis pomonella. Taxonomy (NCBI): domain Eukaryota; kingdom Metazoa; phylum Arthropoda; class Insecta; order Diptera; family Tephritidae; genus Rhagoletis; species Rhagoletis pomonella. The sequence goes on along the minus strand of NW_023458565.1, from coordinate 29,303,477 downwards.
GTAGCGAACTGAGAGTTAAATGCATACACTTACAAATGTATGTTTACTAAATCCGAAATTTAATATATGCTAATCAG
>NW_023458565.1:29301996-29303300 GCF_013731165.1 Rhagoletis pomonella | reverse complement strand
GTAAGTATAAACACTTGAGCGAAATGTGTACGGTGTCAATGCGCTTTAAATTAAGTCGATTATTCTGTGCGTATAAACGTAGTATCTGAGTGAGAGTTAAAGGCACAAATACACTGCCGTATAAGCAGTTTCCCTTTCCGTGTTTCCTCCTCGTACCTAGTAAAAAAAAAAAAAGAATTTTAAACTTTTGCACAATCGAGCCTTTTAGAATCAGAAATTCGTCTGTTCAAACTGACTTTCATTAAGTAGGAAAAAGTATACAGATTTGAGTAACTTCCTGGAGACTGAAAATATCTCATAAGTACCTTTCTCTGCTTTATATATTTTACTAACTATTTTTAGGTGACCAAAACATACAACTAACATTTTTTTTACAATCATTTCTACATTAACCCGAATCCAATCGATATTTTCACACACATAGTATGTGCATAAATATATGTATCTATATACATATGTATGTACATAAGTATGTACGCAGGCATAAAATTGCAATAAACGCCAATTTAATGCAAAAAAAGGAGGAAGAGGCATCATACGCTTTGCAACATCGACTACTAAAGACGCATTAAATGAACGCAGCAGATAAATTGGCAAGAAACCTGTTGCTAAACAAAACGATTATCGGCAAAAGGCCACCAAAGCCACCGACGCATTCATTACAACAGTCAGGAGTGCATAAGAGTATGTATGTATGTGTGTATGTATGTATGTATGTATGTACAATGCAGGCAGTAGTAACATGATGGCAGCAAAGTGCAACCCCAGCTGTCGAGGTGGCGAATGCGAACAAATGGCAAAGTGCAGTGGAGTGCATGTTAAAGACACGTTAAACAATGATTTAATGCCAATAAATAAGTTTAAACATTTATTAACGATAATTAATGTTTCTGTAATTTGGCGGCAAAAATCGCTAAATGCAGAATAGCAGCGACTGCAACAACTGCAATATTATTAACATCCGCGAAAGAGTGCGTGGTGGCGGCGGCGGCGGCGTTGTTGTTGTAGTACTTCCTCGTAGCAGGTGAAAAGTGAAACTCCAATTATGTGCCACAATGGAGTGTACAACGTTTTGGCGGTGCCAACGAGGCATGGGGGTTGTGCTGTCTTAAATCTTTTAATGGACGCCAGCTAGCTAGCCAGGCCACCACAGCCACATCCACGGCCACAGCCACAATCACCACCACCAACGCCAACGCCGCAGAAACTTATAGCCATGCTGGTATCAAACACTTGCTGCTTATCAGCTACTCGTATGCAGTAGCCGGCGCATGGTAAATGGGATGCGATGAGTTGAGTTGAAA
>NW_023458565.1:29249995-29301839 GCF_013731165.1 Rhagoletis pomonella | reverse complement strand
TTTTTTTTTGCCGCTGGTTTCTTTGGACTTCTTTCAATTCTTACCGAAATGGTAAAACTCATTTCAATAAGTGAAAATCGCACAATGCCCAAATGCAGCAGGCCGCGGCTGTGTGTGTATGTGTGTGGCTGTGGCAAAGCATGGAATTGTCATCAAATGTCGTCGAATACTGCCAATAATGTTCCACAAGCACACCAAAAAAAATCTACTGTATGCACTTAAGCCTTTACGTATGTATGTATGTATGTGTTTATATACATATACTATGTTCATTGAATTTATTTCAAATTCTGTTAGCAACTTATTATTTTATATCTAAGAGCAGTGGTTCTTAACCGTTGGTCCAAGTTGGTTTCATTAAAAATAGTGCACTTAACACTCGTATTTTCAAACAATCCTGTTTAAACTCTCAACACGAAACTCTACTTTCCTACAGGGAACACACAAGCCACTAGAAATGGTCGGTCTTACGTCAGTTAATTAAAACTAGTGTACGCCCATCGGTTGTAATTCAACCACTAAAATTCAGAGGAGTTCGGGTGAGTTAAGGTGAACTGGGGTGAGTTGAGTTGAGTTAAGGTGAAGTGAATTGAAGTGAAATGAGTTCAGGTGAGGTGAGTTTAGATAAATTATGGTGAGATAGGTGAGTTTAGCGGAGGTGAATTAAAGCGAGGTGAGGCGTATTAAATTGGGATGAAATGAGGTGAGCTTCGGTGAAGTAAAATGCTTTCAACAGCATAACATTCCAAACATAACAGAACCTAACATTACATAACGTAACATAAAATAACGTACCATATCTCCGTTACTTTCTCTATCTTCTTTTATCTTTGTTTTTGTTTTGAATCATTTTGATCTTTATCTTTTCCTTCAATTTTATCTTATATTTTTCTTCATTCATTTCTTCATCTAAATATTTTAGGTTTTTTCGTAGTATTCGTACAGCTGTGGGACTTTAAAGTCTATTTATGTGCTATTTACCAGCATTTTGAGCAAAAATACATTCAGTGAGGTTGAGTGTTCTGAAATAAAAAAGCAATTACGAATCTGTATTAGTAAGACAGTCGCAAAGTGGCCAGATTGTAGAAGGTCACAGGCATTAATTTTAAAATCATCACAAGGATTTTTTAGATAGCGAAATAAAACTATTGAGTCAAGTATTCTAATGTATAACAAGCCTTCTTTCAGATGTAAATTTACATGCGGTATGTTACACAGTGGTTCTGATTAGGATTCGCAGTGATATTTTAATGGCAAAAAGGCTCTAAATTAAATTTAAAAAATAAATTTCAATATACATACATGAATATATTGAAAAAAAAATTCTAATAATATGTCTTAACCTTTTCAGACCCAGGGGAAATATATTTCCCAAAAAGTTATTCCACTCATAAGGAAATTGCTTAAGCTTTAAGTAGTCTTGTATTTTCTATTTTTAGAATGCGAATCGTAAGCTAATTTTATCAAGATATTTTAGAAAAAACGTGTATTAGTCAAACAAAAAATATCAAAATAAGATTTTTTCGGAAAGTGTTAGCTTTTGAGAAATTTTTTTTCCTGTTAAATTTTCCTTTGAGAAAAAAAATTTTAAAAAAAAAAAAATAATTTTGAAAATATTTATTTGACTAAAAAAAAAAAAGAAATATGTTTACCCAAATCAAAAAAAAAATATAATATATATATTAAATATTAGAAACAAAAATTATTTTTGCCACTAATTTATGTACATATGTTTGTCGGTAAAAATTATTTTTGGGAATAAGATATAAAAACATAATTTTTTAGGATAAATATGCAAGCGAAATAAGTAGATTTTATAAAAAAAAAATCATTTTAGGGAGAATATATTTTTCTAAGATTTCTTAGGAAAAAATTGTTTATTTAAAAAGTAATGGACACCAAAATCATAAAAGCTTATGTATGAAAAAATAATAATTAGTGGGTTGAAAATTTCCAGTGATAATGAATTCTGCATTTTAACTATCATTGAATAGTACAATTTAGTGGTAGTGCAAAAATGCCTAACCCTGATTATTTGGGAAAAAACCATGCTTGGCAACAATATATTTTTTTTTTGGGAAAAAGCGCTTTTAACAAGAAAACAATATTAGAAAATAATTGTAGATAACATTATTTTAACGAAAAGAAATTATAAGCTTAATAAAATTTGTTTAGAATAAAAAAATTGGGAAAATTAGTTTTTTACGTGGATTTTTTAATTTTTTTGTTATATGCGAAAGGTTAAGAACCACTCTTTTAGAGGAATCGTATGCTCCTATATGCATACATGCATACATACATATGTATGTATGTACAAATGTGTATATGTAATCATGTGCATGTAAGTACACGAGACAAAGTTCATCGCATGTTAAATGAAATTCAAAACAAACAAACTTGCCAAAAATAAAACACACGATTGCTCTAACATCGTTAGCAAAAGGAAAATTGAGTCAATCCAAATAAATAAATGGTTACTTGAATACATGCCAAGCCAAACAAACAAATGGGTCGGATCGATGTTATTTTAAGTGCACTTAGAGAAAATATTGTGTAACGAAGTCAAAAGGGTTTTGCAATGCTCATGTCACAGCTGTAGTCTGTTTCAAAGCCAACAAGTTGTTTGCTTTTTTCTATTCAATTTTGTATATATGGAAGTAGGCCTGTTAATAAAATCAATTAAGTCCCGGAATAATAATAAGGAATGAGAAAATTTAAGAAAATTCTCGAGTATGCAGTTTTGGAGTCCATTCAATTTTAGTACTTTTGCCCTTTATTGCAAGTTTCAAGTCGCTAAAATTGATTTTTTAGATTTTTTTGTTCATTCTCTTCCATATAGAGAAAAATTACGGTAGTTTTTAGCGACTTTAAGCTTTTACTTTATCATATTAAAATTGAATGGGCTGTAAATTTTCTAAAAATCTTCTGAAATTTTCTAAAAAAGTCTAAATAAAAATTTTGAAATTTTGATCGAAAATTTTTGGAATGTTGATTAATTTTTGTTGACTTTATGTAAGAGTGGTCAATTTTATGATTTTAGATAAAGTTTTTGATTGTTGCGTACACTCTATTGGATACGCTATTTTGAATTCAAGCATGAATTTAAGCATAGTCCCTAGTTCGTCAGTTTACTGTGAAAAGCAGCGGTAAAACACCCGAAAACAACTTTTTTTTTTGTTTTTACACCCACTTTTCTCAAAACCATGAGGTGATGGGTACCTTTTGGACCCCATAAAATATATCGGAAGCCACTCTCATATCAAACAAAACAAAAAAGAGTTATGTACATATGCCTGTGTAATTTAAAAAAAAAAAATCATTTTAATTTTTCACTAAAATTTTTATGAATTTTCTTTCTCAGTGCAACGAAAAGTCATAGATCCATTGTAGCAGCAAATGAAATGCATTGTCCGCATATCGGCAAAGAACAATAAAACAATGTACAGACAACACCGAGAAAATCCTCCCTTGGTGCGACATTTTCTGCGACTTTTCAAGCACCAGTTTTCCACAATTGCGCTTACATTAGTTGCTTTGCTCCTAGTTTTATTTTATTTTATTTTCTTAAATTTTTTTTTTACTTTTCATGCAAGCCCATAAAGAAGAAATCGCTCAACACTGCTCCTCAATTCAAGAAATGTGGGTTACTGGCGCTTGTTTTGGGCTATAAGATCATGTCATGAGATTTTTATCGTATCTATAAAAATAAACCAAGCAAAACAACAAACAAACAGAGGATGTCGTAGGTATACTTACGTACTTACGTACACACTATGTATGGTATGTATGCGCGTCTGTTTGCTAACAAAAAACGATCAGATGGCGGGAAGGTTGTGAGGGCAGGCAAAGCAGCGGGAACGGCAGCAACAAACAACTGACTCACAGTTGGTGGGCCACTGCAACAGTGTGTTGCTTAGCCGCAAAGGGAAGAGGGTGGTGGACACACTCAAAGGCACAACTCGACCGAATCGATTGGCGGCGGCACATTGAGCAGCTGGAATTAGAGCCGCCAGCAGTGCCTGACAATGGTCGTGGCCGAGGCGATCGCAGTGACATAAAAAAGGGTTTTACGCCACCAACCACCGACCAACAACCATCAACCACCAACCACCACCCGGCAAACAGTCAAAGTATTAACAAGCGAATGAGTGCGCGAACGCTCGTACTAGAAAAGGTGTGGAACTTTGTAGAGTGGGCGGGGGGGAAAGGGTGGCGCGCGCATAGGACAGTCGCAGCAACCACTTGGTGGAGGCAGTTTGAAATGAAAATTGATAGCAAAGCAAATGGAAAACAAAAGCAAAAGCGTACATATAGCTGGTTGGTGGTGTGACTCAGTTTTGGCGGCAGTGGCGTTTGCTACACAAGTTTGTTTACTTTTTATGCTAACCTTTAATCTTTTTTCTACATTTTTTCGTATTTTTATTTTTATTTTTTAATATTTTTCCTTTAGTTTTCCTTTGTTGGTGTTGCATTGTTTTCGTCTTGGTTTTGCTCTTTGTTTAATTCCCTGCTTGATGGCTTTTCATTTCAATTGAAACGCCGTTTTGTGCGCCGCTTTTTTCGATTTGCCAACATAAATAATGCACTTTGACAATTTTTGCATGTCGTCGTTGTAGCGACAACCAAAACGAAAAACAACAAATTTTAAGCGCGGAGACAATGGAAGTAAAACAAATATACACATATTTTCTTTGGTGCAAACAAGACGGGGCAAGATTTTTTTTTTATTTATTTTTTTTTTATCAGAAAAAAAAAACAGTAACACTCTCCCTACACAGCGGCAGTGCTGATTTAAGGTTTTTTTTGGTTTTTTTTTTTATAAGAAAAAAGTATCAAAAATAGAAAAACACAACGGTAACAGAAAACGAAAATGAAATTAACAACAAAATAGTCACGGAATTTCGACCTGTGGTGTATTCGGACTTTAGGTACTTGGGACACGTTTGTATGTGCTTATGTATGTATGTTTGTGTGTTCGCTCACAGGGTTGAAGATCTTTGTTCAACGATTTGTAAACAAACGTTGGTGCAAAGAAACAGGAAAGGATTAGTAAAAAAACAAAAATTTAGTATATAATCGTTTAAAAAGTGAACTTCTTCTGTGTTGTTTGCCGGCGCCGCCACAAAGTCGACACGCTTCATTAGGCGACCGAGCGGCCACGCGATGGCTATTAGTGATGGCGCAACGACGTACGGCAAAAGAGCCAAAAAACCCATTGATGCAAGGATGATCCTCCACTCATGCAACGGAACTGAGGAAGCCGTTTTGTTTTTTGTTTTTTTTTTAAGGATGTAAAATAGATAAACATAAATTGTATTTAATAATAATAGAATAGTACTTCAGAACTTTTTGAAATGTGCAGCTCAAAATGACAGCATATGGCACGACTTTTACGTTTGCGAGAATTTAGCTAAATTTTTTAGAATATTTTCAGTTTCATTGCTTAGTGTATGGCCCATTGTTTGCAAGCACGACAAAAGTATTTTTTACATTAACTGAAGGTGGCTACAAATTTAACTTTCTAACGAGAACTTCTGCACAAAGAAGCTTAGTGCAGGTATTCTCTGGAAGATACGCTACCTTTTGATTCCATAACCAAAGATATCAACTAGCGCACTTAAACTTGAAAAAAAGGAACAGTCCAGCGCCTTCGTCTTGGTCTGCAGGCTGTATCGGAGAAACATACTGTACATACAGTCATGTGAAAAAGAATAGAGTCACGGTATTTTGACCAGTTTTATCTATTTGTTTGTTTAATGCTTGCTAATTTTTAATTAAGGTCTAGTTAATTATAAAATACTCAAATATCATATAAATATGCATATGAAACTTTGTAGAAAAAGTCAACAAATTTTCAAAACAAAAATTTTTAATTCATAATTTTTAGAAAAATTCTAAGTTTTCAGTCTAGAAGCCCATTAAATTTTCGTATAAAGGGCAATTTTTACGAGGCTAAGAATTCTCGCTGATAGCAATTTTGTATGGATGGAAAAAAGTGAGTGAAGGATCAAGCGTGGAAGGCTTATCGATTCAAAAGGTCAGAATGAGGGGATCCTAGAAGTCCTATTTTTATTTTTTTTAATTTTGTTGCTGGGTAATTAAATCGGTGTGGTTGTGTTGCATATTTTATTGTCTCGAGAACACAAGAAAATTGTTATTTTCAATCAAAAATCTTCAAGAAACTACATTTTTCCCACAGATACAAACTACGCTCGGAATACTTACATATAAATATGTATGTACATAGGTATAAATGGTCATAAAAAAAGTTAAGAAACAAACATATGCAGCTACAAAACAATAAATGCATAGTTAAGCGTGTCGGCGGTAGACAACATGACATGTCGCTCATTTTGTTCAAATTTGCATATAACAAATACACAATTTGATTGCTCAGTATTTATTTTTTTTATTTGCAGCTACACACACATCTCTGCCCTGTCTACACATTCGTTGTGTCCACTTGTCCAAATGTGTGGTCAAATGATTAAAATCTCTGCCCAGGACGCAACGCCACATGTTGCTGGTGGCACATTTGTATGTATGTATATACTCGTTCGTACTTGCAACAATTGCAGCGCTGTCAGGGCTAACCCCTGTGTATTTATGTAGCTTACGGTTGTTAGCAACAGCTTCCCGCCGCCTCGCACCGCCACACTCCTCTGCCATTTCAGCGTTTCGGCTGTGGCGGCGCGTGTTTGCATTGCGTGTTGCCAGCGATGGCCAAAAATTATAAATTAAACACCCACAAGTACACAATTGGCCAAAAACATTTACATGTCTCTGTTTATTTTTTTTTTTTTTTACTTTTATTTCCCCGATTTGTTGGCGGATTTTGATTTTTCAGCATTTAAAATGTTTTCATTGCTTTGGCTCTTTGTCGGATGGGTGAAAGTGTTATTGCAATTTAAGTGTTATTTTCTTTTGCATGTGATTATGTTGCATTGTTAAACGGCTTGTGGGCGTGTGAAGGTAAGGAAGAAATTGCAATTTCTAAACAGTAAACGGCGAAAAAGATGTTAAAATTTTAAAATTGTAAATTACAAAACAATGGAAATTAAGTTTTCGCTTTTTTCCTGAATACGTACAAAGTATGTACATATGTATGTATGTTTGTATGTACACTGCCGGAACAAAGTATTGGCACAGCAAATTTTTCACAATATAACTATGCAACAAATTTTATTCTAATATTTTTCCGCCAATTTCGTATAAAAATATTGTTCATTCTACAACAAAATGAATATAAATATATAATTCCTAAGCCTTGTGCAAAACTTGCGAAAATTCAGCAAATTTAGTCAGATTTTTCAGAATTTGTTTGAGTATGCTGATTTTTATCCCAATCAATTTTATTATAATAAATTACAAGTTTTAAGTAGCTAGGAATCCAAATGGCATTTGATTGTGACTGCGCTGATCAACCTCAGATATGGAAATGCGAATATGACGCAGGATCAGTGAAGACTAGTTGGTACGAAAATCGTAGAGGCCATCTTCTGAGAGAACAGGTTGGTTCAGAGGATTGAAGACTCTCAAATGCAGCGAGGACCTAACATTAAAGTGAGCAACGGAGTGTTGTTGCGACTGCAGATTGGAAAATGTTGCATTTTGTAGTTGCTCGCTTAGAACTTGCATCAGCATACTCTATAGTGCCTTCAAGATTTAAAAGTAGGTTGTTAGCGGTTAGTTTCCAAAGCATAGGGGACAGAACACCCCTTTGAGAGGTGCCTCTGGTAATATATTTAGTTATGGACCTGTCTCTCAGTACCGAAAGAAATAGTTGTCTTTTCGAGAAGGAGATTAATAAGTTCCATCAGTCCGAGTTTCATCCGCACTGATTAGAAGAAATGAGGCAAGACTTAAAGGGAGTTCTAAATTCAGAAAAAAAACTTAGAAAAGATTTTTTTGGGTATATTACTGGTTTATTCGAAATAGAAACCATTCCCATTAATTATGGAACACGATTTCGTTCATGTTGCTGCCTCCTGGGGCTTCGTAGTAGCGCATCCTATTAATCCAGTTTTCCGAGGCCTTAAGCGCCTACGGCGTCAAATAGCAGCTGCGGAGTGGCCAATTGACAATGCCGAGACTCATATGATAAATCAATTTATTTCCTAGAGTATCTTTTCAACATTTCGAAATGTTTCTTTTAAAAACTTTCCAATTTATTTTCGTACATGTCCCTTTTCAGAGTTTCTTAATTGTACTAAAAATATTTGCCTAATTAATTTCATATATTAATTTCGAAATTATATATACATACACATCTCATATGCTACATTTCCACAATCTCGAAATTTTATAAAAAAGAGTACTACCAAATTGATTTCTTATACCGCTTTTTCAACATTTCGAAACTTTACTGAAAAAACTACCCAATTTATTTTGGTACTACTTTTTAATTTTATAAGCAAATATCTATGCATATTCAAACTTTAATTATTCACAGTAATTACCATTTACATCTACAAAATTAACGCAGTTGACAGCGTAGCAAATATGACTATGTATGTTAAGCTATCTTCCTACAAAAAAGTACTTTTTTTAGAGAACCTTGTATTTATTTGAATACGCCATTAATAAAGCAAAAAAAAAAGATATTTGAAATTTTAAAAACAAATCTGCCCAATTTAATTCAGAATTTTTAAATTTATGCAATACTCATGTGATGGCCGTGGCACCGCCCACTTTTGATCACATATATGTATCTCGGTAACCGTTCTACCAATTTGTACCAAACTCGGTATTTTTATTGTGCTTGTCACATAAAATTAAAACGTTGAAAATTGTTGAAATCGGACTAAAATTGTGGCCGCTTTTCATATAACGGTAAATTTCAGATCTGCTTGAAACTTCAAAATTTGGAAATCTAAGGACTCTAATTTACTCAAAATTGATACGCCCCGGCTTACCATCTAGCGGTAGCTTTCGTTAAGGTGAAAATCATATATTTAATACTTGCGCGGGTATTTAATGTTCGGCTCCGCCCGAACTTAGACTTTCTTACTTGTTTTTAATTAAAAATATATTTTTTAATATTTTAATATTTACATTTTTATCTTACTTTCTGATTTTTTTTCTTTTAGTTTTTAGTTTCTATTTTTTTAATAAGAGAAATATAGATGTATTTTCTTTTTAATTTTATTTCATTTTTAAAAAACTTAATGCTGAAAGACAAACAGTATAACGTTACAATCTGCTTAATGAGTCTTTTAATTAGTCTCTCGAAAGACAGTAAAGAGCTTTGAGGATAAATGCCAGCGCTAATAATTGTCTTACCAAAGGCTTTTTTCTTTCCAGAGACTATGTTGAGTTCAAAGAAATATGCCAGAATTGCGCTGTTAGTCACATTTCGTAGTATATATATATATATGTATACACAAAAATCGGTTGGAATTGTGTCAGAGTTAATTGACTTATCAACTCGTGCAATCACCGTTGTACCTCATAATTTACCTTGAATGCACCAATAAATTTGCATATAATTAATTATAATAAATATTTACAAAATCTCGAAAAAAAAACAAAATCAGTTTACATAATACTTAAAAGACACGTAACAGCGAAATGCAAACTCAACCATAAATCAATGAAAATCAAAAAGAAAATCAGAAAAAAATTGTTTCGCCACTTCTCCTCACCGCGCCTACTTTCCAAATATGAGCGGCTACTGTGGCACTGTGCCGGAATGTTTTGAATATTCGCCGGGCGCATTCGCTGATTGCAAACGATGCAGCGATCTGCATGCGCTGATAACAATTTTTTTCGCTTTCCTGTTTCCTGCTTCTGCTGCAGCTAATGCGATTGCCGGGGCTGTTGTTGTTGTTGTTTTTGCTGCCACGGTTTTAGTCACCACTCACAAACGACTTGTAATTTGAGGTGTATGTAAGCAGGCAAATGGAAGGAATGCGTCAGCGGTATTCGCAAGAAATTAATTGCATGCCAATGTGGCGCGAATGTAATATAGCTGCTTACCGAGGGTGGGCTGAGCGGCGACCGCTTACCATGCTTCGCATCGCCAATTTTTGCTTGGCTTACAGCACCGCTTTAGACGAAGTGATTGCGTAAAAATTCGCAAGCTTTGGTTTGATGCTGTTGTTGTTGTTGTTGTAGCGCATAATTTACAAAATAAATAAATGCTTGGAAGTAATAATGTGTAAACACAATTTTGGCGCGGAAAGCTAAAGCTACGAACAGCCATTACCAAGGCAATTTCTCACACACGCAAACACACACACACACACACACACGCAGGCACAAAATGATAATAATAATCAACATAAATAATTTTCATAAACAATACGAGAGTGAGGGAGGGGGCGCCTAAAGCCCAATAGAATTTGCAACCTACGCTACCCCAACAATGTATTGTTGGAGTTGATAGCTTGCTGGTTGTAGTTGTTGGCACACTAGCACCAACAGCTGCAAGCTCAGCTTCCACCTTCCAGCTTCCAGTGCAGCATGGTGAATGGTAGCGGCAATAAAGTTTAATATTCAATTGAGAAAATTATTTATACACCTTTGTGTGGCACAAGTAGATGGACGGACGACGGACGGACAGATAGTCAGTCAGTTGAACAAGCATGCTGACATCACCATAGTGCCACCACCAAGTCAAAGTCACTAGATACTGTGGCGAATACTATTCGATGTTTGTATAGTATGTATGTAGGTGTGTAACGTGCGGTTAAGTACATAAGTGGCTACCTCAAGTTGGGTTTAATGTCAAGGCACTAGCAATGGCATCGAAGGCGACGCGCCAGGCGGCACTTGATGAAAGCTTAAAGCGAATGCAAACGCAAGCGCATGCGCACGGTTGCCATTTTGGCTGAAATATAGAATTTGTTTGTACATTTTTGCCTGTTTAGTACTGAAGGCAAATCGAGCGCTAGAAGTTTTCCGAAAATTTAGGAGAACATTTAGTATGTAAGACCTGGGTCTCTTAGACCGTCTATGGTATTCTGGATATACATACACTGGCAGCAGAAATAATAGACTCGTCGTACCTTTAGGAATATTGTCTATATTTTTTTAGTATACTTTATGTTTAATATTTTTTTATAAAATCTTAGGTACAGCAAACATCATATAAATCCGCTTTTCAAACTTTAAACAAAAATTATAAAAATTCAACATATTTTCACCAAATTTGGTATGCAGTTTTGTAGCCCATTCAATTTTAGTATAATAAAGTGCAAGTTTCAATTGACTACAAAATACCATTGATTTTTAAGAATTTTTTGGTGTTTGTTGTACTACTACTACTAGGCCTTTATAAAAAAAAATATGAAACATAAAATAAACCATGGAAATATAGCCAAAACGCTTCAAAGTAAGACGACTCTATTATTTCTGCCGCCAGTGTATGTAGCTTTAGTCAGACCAATCGTCGCGTACTCTGCTGTAGTATGTGGCGTAGAGCCTTGGTCAAAACCACGGTTTCTATATTAAACGGGCTACAAAATAGCCTGTATACGGGCATTACGGGCGCCATTAGGGTGATAGCAAGACAGGAGGGACGACATCTTTTTTGGAAGATGAGGATTCTACAGGAGAGTTTCTGTGTCACTGTGCGTCCTTCGCCAAACATAGTTGGTACATTTTTAGGTTGAATATATTGAGAATGGACGAGCTTCTTTCCATCGCCCGACTGCTAAAATTCATAAAGAAACGGTTTATAAACTATGTATATCACCAATGTGTTTTGTAAAATATTTGAATAGTGAAATCCATTTATGTATGTATATTAGACTGCATCACCCGCCATACAAAAAAAATCGGTACTATTTTTCCATTGGAATTATAAAATCTATTATATTTTAAGAAGTCCACCAAAATATTTCGGAAAAATATTAAGATTTAAGCGAGCTGGACCGATTTGAAAATACCTCAAAAAATTCGAGTTTTTTATGAATAAAAATAGTTTCTTAAAGATTTTTTTTGAAAAAATGCCCTCAAATGACAAAACAATTTAAGCTTAAAATACTTGCATAAGAATATTAAAAAAAAATTTAAAAAAAAAATTTGAACGGAATCGTAATGATGAGATTTGTGATGCTGGTTTTTAACTTTTTTCAAAGATTAGTATAAGAAAAACTTGAATAACTGAACCTAAACTCTTCCGATTTAGACTTAAGAGGTGTCATTGGAAAGGTATTTTCTCACCCTTTCTTTGCTAATAAACTCATTCAAAGGATGGAAGAGAAAGGTAGGATGAACGAACGTCATTCAAAGTTGAATTAGGATGTGTTGGTATTCGAAAAAACAAGATTGGACACGAATGACGTCTTTTTGGCCAGAAATAAAAACAGTGCGAAAATACCTTTCTACTGAGATCCCACAAGTCTAAAGCAGAACATTTTTGGCCCAGATATTCAAGTTTTTCGTAAACCAATCTTTTAAAAAAGTAAAAAACCAGCATCAAAAATCTCATTCTTACGATTCCGTTGAAAATATTTGTAAATATTTGTATGCAGACTTTTTAAGTTTAATCTAATTTGTCATCTGAGGGGTCTTTTTTCAAAAAGTTCTTTAAGGAACTATTTTTATTCATAAAAAACTTCATTTTTGGAGGTATTTTCAAATCGGTCCAGCTTGCTTAAATCTTAATATTTTTCCGAAATAATTTGGTGGACGTCTTAAAATATAATACATTTTATAATCCCAGCGGAAAGACCGCAACCTTTTTTGGTGATGCAGTCTAATGTATATGTTAAACATATTTTGGTAAAATTTTAACATTTTGGAACAATTTTTGGAACAAAAAAAAGGAATTAAGTGGCAACCGTGATTACATTCTACATGAGTGTGCGCAGGGCTTCCGCGGTAATGTTATTATGCAGTGGGCGTAATTGTGATTGTGATTTCCTCGCAACAATACTAATGCAGATACATACGCACCCACATGCATACACATTTTCGTACATAGCGGCATTGTTTATTAGTAATTTGTATGTGTTTATGTGCTGGCTCAATTGCCGCCAGGTGAGAAACTCTATTGATGATATTTTTTCTTAGACAAATTTTCATTCTTGTATCCGCTGCAATTTAATGCTGCTGCCGCTGCTGCTGCTGCTGCGGACAGTAGAGAGCAATTGCGTTAGTTGTTGCTGCTGTTGTTGGCTTTTGCTGTTGACACGTGCGTTGGCAGTGTTTCATGGCTCTTACTTACACTGAAGCACAATTTGCTATGCATTTTGTTGCTGTTGTTGTGATTGATTGTGCTTTACGATTGCATTTTATTTACATTTTATTACATTTTCAAGGTAAGTGCCAATATGGAAATTCTTTTTGGTTTCAACAACCATTGTTGGGCGGATGTACATACATGCATATGCATGTCTATGTTTACTTGTGGATGAATGTCTAAATCCATATATATTTACGTACATACATATGTACGTACATATATTCTTTCTTGAGTAATCGCATGTCCGATGTGGATTGCATTAAATGACGCAATTATGGCTAGAACTTTTAAATAGTAATATCTCTTACAGCCGTTTCTTTATATCAACACTAGGCCGTACCATGGCAGAATTTCTATATGCAAGCCTTACTAACATACGTTGCGATAGGATGGGTTAAGTTGAAGTGGTGGACACACCAGCACACTTGGACCCTCAATCGTGCCAGTTGTTATACCAAAGGGGATCTCTACACAGTATTTACATAAGTTCTTCCATTTTACCTTTGCTTCTGAGAAGGGGAATACTTCTATATAGAGCTTGCAGGTAGCAAGCGGTTTGTCCAATCTGCTCCAAGACGACTAATGTGTAAGAGAAGTGCCCTTCTTTGCAAGCTCGTCCGCCATCTCATTGCCTCGTATACTTCTATATACGATTGCTCTTGTACGTAAACATCCGACAGCTTCCTCCAACCTTGTTTACCATTCTAGATCCGTAAGTGTAAAATCTAATTGTGGTGGGTAACGGAACGTGATGGGCCTATTGCTCCTTGCTATGGATTTCTACTTTATAACGTTTGTCGAAGTTTGTCATAGGCACGCAATAGTCATAGTACATTATTTTAGGCAGTGACAATTAACAAGATCAACGGAAATAAGGTCAGTTGACACTATTTTGTATACTTATGCGAAATAAAGTCATTTGACTTTATTGCTCTTTCAAACATTCAATTTGCACCCGTATGCGAAATTGTGTCAATTGACCTTATTTCCGTTGATTTTTTTACCTATCACCATTTTAGCCAGGCGAATCTTCTCGGGAATAAGGCTACGTCTTCAATTACTACTAGAATTGACCCAAACAAAGGACAAAACGACCCACACGGTGAGAAACGTTGGGTTAAAATGTACTACAAAATTATGCGTCATTAAACTATAGATCCTTAAAGACAAGATTAATGGTAATTGTAGTTTTACACCAGATTTTTTAAATAATTTTAATCAACTTGATAACAAAAAAAAGGAACAGTCCAGCGCCTTCGTCTTGGTCTGCAGGCTGTATCGGAGATACAGCCGCTATATTTAAACGTAGAATACGTGGTATGGTTATTGATAACCAGGGCTAGGATTCTGTTGACTTGTCAACATTTTTTTGGTGCTTCGGAGACGTTTCCTGTATATTTATAATCTTCGTTTATTTAGTCTAGATTTCAAAACCGAAAAGTTTTTAGGTCAACTTTTTGCTTTTTTCCCCAATTTTTTATTAATAGGTAATTTTTCATAGTTTTGAGACATTTTTGGGATACTTTTTACCATTTTTAGGTCATTTTGGCAACTTTTAAATATATTTTTATAACTACAGACATTTTCTGAAGTTCGCTTTGCAACACTGAATTACACATACCCAGATTATTATTTTGGTGTGTTGTGACGTTATCTTTTCCGCATAAGTTTACCGTTTTCAGAATACATTTGAAGTTCTGAGAATAAAATGCCAAAACAAAAGCCATCGAAAAGCAGTCACTTAAATAAATTGGTTGATGAATTTGGCTCCGAAATATTTTCGACTGATGGCGTAATATTATTTAGTAAAGTTTGTGAAGTTAAAGTTTTGGCGGAGAAGAGATACACAGTGCAGCAACAGGCCGCGAAAGAACAAGCGTGGTTAGGAGCTTTTGGAAAAAAGAAAATCCAAGCAGTTACTTTTGATTGAAGCTGCATCAAACAGTTGCAGACACAACGACTTTTTCAGGGAATTGTGCGATGTATTGGTTTCAGCTGATATTCCGATTAGTAAAATACACAACATTAAACTGAAAAGTTTTTTGGAAACTTACACAGGGCGTAAGATATCCGACGAATCGACTCTGCGAAAAAAATACTTACCGTTTTGCTATGAGGCAACGATAAATAATATAAGAAACTGCATTGCTGGCAAAAAATGTGTGTATCAATGGACGAAATAAGCGACGTGGAAGGCTGTTATATTGCCAACGCTATAGTGGGCACCATTGAGCAAGAAGAACCATGCCAGACATACATGTGAGATGATCGAAAAAGTTAACCACACCACCATATGCCAGCTTTTTCATAAATAAATGACTTTACTTTGGCCAGAAGTTACGAGTATTCACGATGTACCTTTATAATAGGTTTGATTCTTTTAATTTTTGCTTGTAGGTATTCGACATGATGACGTCTTGCTCTTTGTGACCGATGCTGCTCCCTACATGGTCAAAGCAGGAAAATCTATTCACATTTTTTATTCTAAAATGATACACCTAACGTGCCCAGCTCACGCTTTGCACAAGGTCGCGGAGGAAATACGATCAATATTTCCAGTCGTTGATGGGCTCATATCAAAAACTAAGAAGGTTTTTATCAAGGCACCATCACGAA
Source organism: Rhagoletis pomonella (assembly GCF_013731165.1). Lineage (NCBI taxonomy): Eukaryota > Metazoa > Arthropoda > Insecta > Diptera > Tephritidae > Rhagoletis > Rhagoletis pomonella. Next base: position 29,286,031 of record NW_023458565.1, on the reverse strand, counting down.
AAGATAAATTTAAAATGATTGCATCTAGTGTGCCTGTAATCATCCGTTGGGGTATGTGGTTAAGTGCATGTGCATACTACTGCGAACATTTGGAGGCAGTGAAAAATGTTATAAATTCGTTTAATAGCCTTGATGCTACGGCCATTGGAGAGGCGCAGTTACTTTTTTCAAATGAGGAACTGAAGGGTCAACTAGCATATATAAGAGCAAATTTTTCATGTATTTCAAAAACGATAGAATCCCTTCAGCCGAAACATTTATCTTTTGAAGTGGGTGTAAATTTGATTCAAGATCTTAAAAGCAAATTAAGTACTGTGCATGGCGTAGCCGCTAACAAAGTATATTGTAAATTAAATCAAGTGCTAGATAAAAATGTTGGGTACAAATGTTTAAAGTCAATTGCTAATGTTTTGAATGGTGAAAATTTTAACACAACACATTTTAATGCTTTGGCTTTGAACGACATTTTCTTGTACAAGTATTCTCCGTTATCTAGTGCTGACGTAGAAAGAAGTTTTTCTATGTACAAAAATATATTAGCCGATAATAGAAGATCATTCTATGTTGAGAACTTAAAAATGTATCTAGTTATTTATTGTAACTAAAAACTATAAAATTCAAAAAAAAAAATGAAAATTAAAAGCGGTTAAAAAAAAATTCTAAATGTATAAAAAATTTAAAATTTTTTAGGGCATTTTTTAATTTTTTGGGTAATTTTTAATGATTTTTAAGGTCATAAAGTAATTTTTTTAAGGTAATTTTCCGCTAGTTTTTAGGTCAACAAAATCCGAGCCCTGTTGATAACAATATCAATAGAAAAATCGATAAAAATATTGGTAACAAAACCAATAAAAATATCGATAAAAATATCGACAACAAAATCGATAAAAATATCGGTAACAAAGTCGATTATAATATCGATAGCAAAAACGATAAAAATATCGATAACAAAACCGATAAAAATATCGATATCAAAATCGATTAAAAGATCGATAACAAAATCGATAAATAATCTATAATAAAATCGATAACAAAATCGATTAAAGTGTCGATAACAAAATCGATAAAAATATCGATCATTATATCGATAAGAAACGGAAAATATCGATAGAAAAATAAATAACAAAATCGATCATTATATCGATAAGTTCCGAATGTATCGATAACAAAATCGATAAAAATATCGATAACAAAACCGATGACAAAATCGATTAAAATGTCGATAACAAAATCGATAAAAATATCGATCTTTATATCGATAAGTGAAAATATCGATGGCAAAATAAATAACAAAATCGATCATTATATCGATAAGTTCTGAAAATATCGATAACAAAATCTATAAAAATATCGATAACAAAACCGTTAGCAAAATCGATAAAAAAATCGATAAAAATATCGATAACAAAACCAATAAAAATATCGATAACAAAATCGATAAAAATATCGATAACAAAATCGATAATAAAATCGATAACAAAATCGATAATAAAGAGATAACAAAATCGATAAAAATATCGATCATTATATCGATAAGTTCCAAAAATATCGATAGCAAAATCAATAACAATATCGATAAAAATTTCGATAACAAAATCGAAAAAACCAACAAAATATCGATTATATCGATAAGTCCCGAGAATCCCTAAAATCCCAAAATAGTTCCGAGAGTGAGTCTCTGTGCCTTTATCTATATCCTTTTCTCTACAACTACCTTTATTTTAATCTTTCTTCCTCTATCTTCATCTATACTTTTATCGGTATCCTCATCCGCATCTTTTCTTTATATTTATCTTTGTTTTTATTTTTATGTTTATCATATTCTTCATATACATATTCCCCTTCACCTTTGCACTTATACATATAAGTAAAGTGTTTAATTTTACCTTGGTCTTCATGTTTGCCTTTATTTTTACTCAACTTTGTTTTTGTGTTTATTTTTACCTTGGCCTTTATCCTTTTCTTTATCTATGTACGTCCTCACCTTTACTTTTATTCTTGGATTGGACTTCTTCTAAATGTTGTTTCACTTCGAAAAGTCTTCGCGTATTATGCATACATGTGTTCATATATGTATGTACATATATAATATGTATGTACATATGTATGTATAGACATACATAGATTACTAAAAATAGAAACAGATCCACATTAACTGCAATCAACATATGTACGTATGTATGTATTTACATATGTACACACGCTGCGATTAGGTTATAAATAGCGCGCCTCTGTTTATCAAAAGCCGCATTACATACGCATACATACTTTTTGTCTCCTTCCCACACTTCCAACATATGCACGTGTTTGCAAAATTATGACGAGGTGATTTTGTATGGAAAATCATTTATGCCCATATATTTGAATAAAATAAACATATATAGAAGATATCAACCAATACTTCCCATATACCAAACGAAAGGAAAACTCTTGAATTTTTGATTAAAGTAAACAAAAACAAAATCATTCGAGCGGTTTTTGAGCATTTTGGTAATGAAAAAAATTTGCAAATTTTTTCAACAATTTTTTGCCTTAAAATGCTCAATATTTGTTAAATTTATATAAAATTTGTACCCGATAATATTTCTACTGCTCCAAAGAACCTATATCCCGAAAATGAAAGTTATATATGCCAACAATAAGTTGCTAGAGCACTTTAAAGGCTCAAAATTGACCCCGAAATAAGGCAATGTTTACCGTTGTTTTTACGACAGAAACCGAATTGGTTATTTACAAAAATGAATCTGTCGACAGGTTTGGAATTATATCTTTGAAACGCCACACCTTTCTTTGAAATCGCTTTCTTAGTTCTCGTGCAATAAGCGTTTTTGTGAAGCTCTAAAAATTACAACTACAACATTTGAACATAGCCCCCATACCTTAAGGTTAGACGTATTCTACGTCAAAACATTGTGACGTTCCAATATTCTATGCTTCCGCTTTCATAACTGCCATAGCGCTTCGTTTTTCTTTTTGCTTGCTGTCGCACAATGTTATAGATGAAACATGTATTCAATATATTTCCACAATAACTTAAAGCTTTCCGAACGCTGCAATGCAGCACATACATATTTTAGCCGCCAACTTCAGTTTGCTTAATTTTAGCTTAAAAGCCACAGAATTATTTTGGCGCCATATTAAGAAACAGCGCGCTATTTGGCGGTGAAAAAAAAACGAAAAGCCACAAAGTTTCATTCCAAAAGGCGCCAGCCGAAACAACAGATTACCAAACAACGCGCTGATCAAATGTCAGTTCGAGTCACTGGTGGGCGGATGAAAGCAAACCAGTAGTAAATATTAACGGAAGTACCATGTCGCGTTATTTGGCTTCCTGTAAATTTTAACGGTATGACTACATGTAACAACAAAAATTTACCACCAACCGCTACTCGAGTAGCACTTGTCTGGTTTGTTTGCATTAACTAGAAATGGTTTTATCATGGATTATTTGATTTCCAACTGATATCCGATGTGTGTTGGTAAATTTTGCTATGTATATACATACATACATATGTGCATAATATCAATTTTGTATTTTCTTAGTTTACTGAATTATAGTCTAGTTATTTATTTTTCTGTGTTTTTTTTTTTACATGTACACATGTTTGTACAAATGTAAAGAGCAGACCCTCCCTAACCGCTGGCTGATCGTTGCGGTATTCTCAGCAGAAATAGTTAACGGGCCAGTGCCGTGTCGTCACCGTCCGTTTTAAACCCTGGCGGGACTGAAAGTACGTTCCGTACAGGTCGCCGTTGAGTTAGTGGTGTCGGTATGACCGAGTTGTCTCTCGTATACCAAGGTAGAGCAGATATGGGCTTGATGCAGTATTTGGTATTTTTGGACTCCGGACGAAGCGCATCCTCCACTGCGATCAATATAGCAGAGATCTGAGACTAGCTTTCCCTAATTCAGCAGACGATAACTCAATGCTTTCCTAGAACCCCCGGCATAAACCTGTTGCAGTTTTCATTTCTACTTGCAGAAATGCTTTGGCGAGCCAATTATAGCTAAGATTCCGTAAGAAGAGATATTTCTCAAGTGAACGCTAGATTTCTCTGGGCTAAACGCGTCAAGCAGACGACTCTTCAATCGAGACCAGAGAACCAAGTTGTATTCTCGTTTGGAACTCTTTACAGCTGGACTGGGTATCTATAGGTCCGAAATAATTTACAAAGCATTAAACTGGACTGAATGTGATCAGTGAGAAGTCCCCGTCGCACAGTGCCGCGAAGGTGGACAAAAATACAAAAATCGACTGTCTTGAAACTTAGATGTTTTGATGTCAAGTTACAGCTAAATCTCCAACTAAGAGAAGTTCATAAGTTATTTTGTGATAAAAACAACTTTCAGCCTCACACACCCCCTCAAAGTACACCTATTTTCTACATACCATTTCATTTCGGCGATTCGCACATAAAAGTGGTCGCAGTTAAAAATTTGTTAAAAATACATTTTTATTCCTAGCAAGATCAACTTTTGCACTTTGATAAAGATATATGCGACAAACCAAAAAATGTATGGTTCATGGAAAAAAATTTATACAAATATTTTTTTTTTATTAATAAATAAATATATGATTAAACATACCAAAATCCGAAAATTGGTAAACTTTGGAGACAAAAAAAAAACATCTTGAAAGTTCGTGAAATTTTTTTTTTGGTTATGGTAGTTTGGACCTTGTACTAACAGAAACAATCGAAATCTCTTCCAACTTTTTCCAATATTTGAAAATTTTCAATTTTGAAGAAGTGACTAAATGCCTTTTTTGGTATTATTTTAGCTGATCTATATTTACAATACTTTTTCTGAATGCCCTAAGATCTAAATTTTTGGTTCGCTTTTCAAAAATAAGGTGTTGAATTAAAGCTAAAAGTGCCAAAAAAAAATTAAGAGGTACAGGGTGCTTTGAAATGAAAAAAATTATCAGCTAATTAAAATATATTAAATATGCATCACGGTATGGGAGCCAAAAACAAAGGTATACGAAGATTTACATATATATATATATACATATATATATATATATATATATATATATATATAGAGCAATGACACCAGTTTACAAAAAGAAATATAAAACAGAGAAACAAATATTTAAAGGGTTCTGATCTCAGCTTTAATAAATACATTGTTGAAAGTGACGAAGCAGACAAAAGCATGGAATCATTTGAATCAGTGATCACTTCCTCCTCTTCTGAGGACTCTGAAACTGAGTGATTATAACAACTAGTTCGGTTTTTATTAACATATTATATGTTATTACCATATAACAGCTATTATTACTTACTTACTTAACAGTGATTATGCTTTATTTTAAATGAAATCAAAAGAATTTTTTTTTCTAAAGGTTAACATGTAAGGAAAACCGACTTAATTTTTCAAATTACCATAATGTATTTACTTAGGAAGTAAAGTTTAGACGAATTTTGACTATTAAGACTATTTTTCTGAACACTTAGCAACAATGATATGCCATATTTCATTTTTAAATAATTATGTGCAAAAACTCGGTGTTTTTTTAATGGGTACCCGTTACAAAAAAACCGATTACTTTCTTAAAATTAGAGTAATATAGACACTTCAGATGTAAAGTTTCAATAAATTCTGACGACTCCTTCCTGTTTTCGTAAACACCACAATCAGCAATGATTATGCCTTATTTGTCTTTCATATAGTAATGTAAAAAATAATATATTTTTTTTAATGGGTACCCGGTACCGAAAAATCGATTTCATTTTTGAAATAAGCATGGCTTAGTCCTTTTAGGTGTAAAGTTTCAACAAGTTCTGAATATTATTTCGGTTTTTATAAACATATGTCTACGATTTTTTTTTAATTAAATGGTAGCAGATGCTGAAAAACGTTTTTTTTCTTAAATTGCCGTGATATAGTCCTTTCAGGTGTAAAGTTTCAGCCCATTCTGATGCCTCCTTCCACTTATATCAACACATGTCCACAATGACTATTTTCATATAAAATGCAAGAAAAACTCGGTTTTCTCGAAATGAGTAACCGGTACAGAAAAACCGATTTCATTTTTGAAATTAGAGGGGCATAATACTTGTAGGTGTGAAGTTTCAGCCAATTCTGACCACTCCTTCTATTTTTGTCCATCATTTGTATGGAGTCACGGCACTGTGCGTCGGGGCAAAAAAAACCGTATCTGCATAATCGTCGCATCAAGTCGCCGGAGCACGTTGGCGATTACTACGCTTTTCAAGAGAGTATTTTGATCCCGAATGGCTTCCTGGTAGGAGAGCTCATGGTATATGTAATTCCTTCTATACAAAACTTTAGGTGCATATCAGTAAGCAATAGAGCCCGTCCTGATGATGTACTCATAGCGTCCGCACACTCTTTTGTAGCCTGTTACAGCCCCAGGGCTTCGAAAGGTTCTCCGAATTTGTACGAAGACTTTCAGCGCTCGATTTACCGTCAGATCGGCGTTAGTTTTCCATGTGAGCTTTGTATCTTTCTTTTTTTTCTTCGTCCATTAATCCAAAGCGATACATACGGCATGTCCTATGCATGTGCGCCATCTGTTTCGGTTTCTGCCACTCACTTTGATTCGCTTTCGGGTTTAACCCGCTTGGCCTCCCGCTCAACTGTTCATCACATCGTTTCACGCGGGCTGCCAGGTTGCCTGCATCTGGAGATTAGGAGTTTCTCTTCCATGGTCATGATAGCTTTTCTGAGCAACTCCTCATTTAGTTATTTCAATGGTGACTTTCCAAGTGGAGCAACCGTACTGAAATGTAGATAGCACATTAGACTTGAAAAGTCTGATCTCTAAACTGGAGCTCAGATTGCTGTTTCGCCAGAACGTGCGCGCATCCTTCCAAAGGCCGCTTTGGCTTTTCAGGTCGATCTTGGTCACAAGAGTTGATTCACAGCACTATCTATTTTGGTATGGTATGCATATTGATGACCACTAAGGTGGATGTCAACCAAAACGTTTGATCTTAAGTAGTGTTCCAGACCTTGAGGTCCTGGCTGATTTACGTAATAGATGTTAAACTGATTGCGAGAAAGGTTTTTGATAGCGTATGGTCATCACTCTACAATAATGGCACCATGTGACCATTCTCCAGCTATCTTTCCACTTCTCTTTCATTTTTCAAACCACATCGATTGTTTCTTCTTCTACCACGGCTGGAGGTCGCCAATGATCACCTCTACAATCGACTACGTCAACTTTTAATGAACACTATTTACATACAATACGAAGGGAGTTAATTTGAATAAATCAATGACAAATTATGGCAAAAAGTCATCATTTAATTTGTGGGCAAACGTCAAAGCTCGCCTACCAACAGCAAATGGCGTTATGCACCTGATAACAAAAACAGCAATTACAATAACAGCAGCAACAAGGTTGTCGAGAAACTAATCAACAACATTGCAATAAAATTACAACGCACTAACAAAAATAAAGTTCGAAAATCATTTATGTGCATTAGGGTGCCTCTCCAAAAAATTTGTAATTTTCCACAAGAATTATGAAATCTATTATATTTCAAGACTTCTGCCAAAATATATCGGAAAAATATTAAGATTTACATGAGCTGGACCGATTTGAAAAAAACTTTTAAAAATCTCATTATTTTGATTCCGTTCATAAAATTTTTAAACATTTATAAATAAACTTAATAACAGTTACAAGTTCTATTAAAAAAACCGCTTTTTAACGATTATTTATTGACTTCTATTTAAATAATATTTAAATAATCGTTATTTCTTACCTTTGTTTTGTAAATCTAAACTAACCATTATTTTTGATTTTTATCTAAATAATCTGCAAACAGTTATTTTTGATTTTTAAATTATATGTCTTAGATAACAGTTTTCGAAGTCTTTCAATTATAAAAGTCATAAATAAAAATCAGTCACTGAGCTTAATTTTTTAAATCATACTTATAAAAACATTTGTATATGACGCAGTAAATTTTCTTTCCCAACACCTTAACTGCGAAAACTGGAAAATGTTTATAAATAAAAGTCTTCAATAACTGTTATCTAAGACATATAATGTAAAAATCAAAAATAATTGTTATTTTGGATTTATATTATAAAAATCAAAAATAATTGTTATTTTCTTTAATTTTGCATAAAAATTGGAAATAAAAATTTATTTTCAAATTTGATTCTCGGTAAAAAAAGCAATCGATTGGTATGTATCACTTAGTTGTAAAACATATCCTTCATAATGAATTTTCCATTATGGTTTTCATCAATAACTGTTATGTTCGGTCCCAGCTTAATAAGATTAATAATATCTACACTTACACATGCGCATGTTAGTGTTTGGCCGGGCTTCTCCTTCGATTTGTGGCGTGCGCCTTGATGTTGTCACACAAAGGGGAGGGACCTACAGTTTTACGTCAACTCCGAACCGCGATTGTATTTTTATGAGAAGGGACACCCTAATGCGCACATTTGTTGGTGTATCTATGTAGGGGGCGTTTGTCAGCACCCATACAAATTGCTTTTGCCTACATTTTGTTAATAATCGCGTTTTCATTGTTGTTGTTGCTGCTGGATTTACTTTATTTTTTGTTATTTGCAATTTTTGCTGTTGCAACTACTGTTGGTGTTTTACTGCACTGCTGCTGCAGCTACTTTCGGACTTGAGTTACTGTGCATTGATTGTGTTGCATTGCTGCCGCATTGGTGCACCCAGGATGCAGAAGGACTTCCTCATTTCGGCTGCTGGCAACATTTATAAATTACTTGATCATTTGACATTCACACTAGCGCGCGCACACAAACACACACACACACACACACACACTTGTGTAGGCATTTGTTGACAGAGGCTTTCTTCGGCTGGACGCTTTAGTTGCTGCTGCTTGTTGAAGGCTGGCTTTCATGCCACAATCAGCAAGCCAATAGGCAATAAAATAATCAGCGGCATCAACTAGCGAACAACCAAGCGACAACCAACGAGTGAGCGCGGTGAGCGTATATTTTTGACAAAATACCCACCTGGCGCGCAAAGTGTTAAAAAGATCACAGCAAACAATTTATCTTCATTTGCATTTGGCGGCAATTAACACACAAGCGATCGCAACGTCGTGCAAATTGTCATAGATTTTTCGGCAACTTTGTTTGCTAAGCGTAAATAGGTATTGTTGTAACACTAGTGGCTGCTAGTTGACGTTGTAGTTGCTGCTGCAGTTGTGCCTATAGTGGGGTTGAGGGCGTAGGCACGCTAGCGGGGGTGCTGTTGGAGACACAACACGCGCGATACCTAAATACTTTAGGCAACACCTTTGGCTGTAAATTAGCGCGAAAAAAGAAATGAAATTCTCTGCATGCTACATTCAATATGCAGCGCTTACGCCGCACAGCTTTCGTATTTTCAACATCTGGTTGTAGCCCGCCAAATGACCACCAACACAACCGCCCTCCCGGCCCTTTGCGCCTCCGCCCGCAATGCCGTAATTTGAGCGCAACATTAATTTAGCACCGAATGCCGCTTGCAACACATAAGATTTGTTGGTTATCTTTGCCGCTGCCGCTGCCGCCGCCACTGCTGCTGTTCCTGCTGCTGCTGGTGCTACTACAACGACTATTGCCATTGCCACTGCGGCAACTGTGGTACTCGTACTTGCAATACTGCACCGAAATTTCTGCTTTCCTACCTACAATTAATAATTCCTTTTTCGTCTTGTCTGGCGCTGATAAGCATAGATAAAAGGGACATGAAATTCAAATTTAAAATTTGACCGCCAACAACAACATCAGTCGGCGAGCGCTCCAAATGGGCATTCAGCCAACTAACCTAACCTACCGAATTTTGCAGCAGCGCTCTCAGCAATGGCAATTGTGGTTTGCCGCCAACGTTGCCACCAATTTGATTAGAGTGAAGGAAAAGCGTGTAGACAAAATAAAAGGCACAAAATCGAAAGCGCTTCCGTATTTATTAGCTTGCTGGCTGGTTGGTTGGCTGGCTGGCTGGAGCTAGCAGACTGTGGTGTGGGGCTGACGAGCCGATGGGTGGGTGGTTGGTTGTTCGCTTGTACGGGCAGCATGGCAAGCTTTGGACAAGCGTGCACTTGAGTTATGTGAGAAGAACTAAATTACATGATGTGGCTGGCGCGTTGATTGAGCGCGGCGCTTAATGGTGGGAAAGAAATCCTGCAAATTTGTTTGTTATTGTGTTACAGAGTAGCAGTAGTTGTTGTTGCTGCTGTTGTAATTTTTGTAGCTCGTGCACTGCTAATGGTAAAAATATTTTCAAAAATGGAAAATCTTTTAGGAAAAAGCGTAAAATCGTTTTTAGACAAATATGGAACCTCGTAAATTTCAACATTGCGGTAGTGTTCTATGAACCCATTTCAAAAAATTGTGCTTTGCATACCTTGCAGCTAACTAAAATAACAAATATGTAAATGTTTTAAATTTGAAAAATACATTTATTTATTAAATAAAGCAAAGTTATAAATTTATCAAATCGAAATTAACAAAGGAAAATTAACATTAAATCAATAATTTAATAACACAGTTTAACAAAATGAAAAAAATATTTATCTCTGAGGTCTCATAGTGTTTTTCTTAAAGGTCCTGAAAATGAGAGACCAAACATTTGTATCAGTAATTTTTTCATTTTATGTCATCTCAAAGTTTACAGTACTCATTTTATATGAAATTCTGAGATATTATGGCAAAAATCGTATCTTAAACCATCCAAAACTATTTTAAATATTTATAACTGTTATTTTTAAATGTTGCTTATGTCTTTGCCTTTAATTTGAGCTGCAGAACTGGAAAATCCGCTTAGCAGTTTTGGTTTTTTTAATGACTAATATTTTTTTACAAAAGTATAGCTAATTATACAACAGGCGCCATGTAAATCCATATTTCAAACTCTGTACAAGAATTATAGAAATTCAACAAATTTCAAACTCTTTATTCAGAATTTTAGAAAATTACAGGGACGGTAATCATTATGAGTAAAATAATTTAAATCAGCATTTAATCATTATCTTATGAGTTTTATTTGTTCCGCTCTAAAATAATAATTATTATTGTTTTTTTATTTTTCTGCTCAAACAGAAATGACTATTATTTGTTTTGTTATTTTTTCGATCAAAAATAATGATTATTTTTTTATTTTTATTTTTTCGCTCAGAGATAATTATTATTACTGAGTTTTATTTTTCCACCTAAAAATAATGATTATTTATAAAATTGAAAAGGCTATACAGATACAACTTACTGAAATTTTTTGATTTTTTGGAATGATCATTTTTCTTAAGTGAAAAAATAAAAAACCAAGTAATAATAATTGCCTTTGAGCAAAAAATTAAAACTCAAATATTAATTATTATTTTTAACCTTTATTGGTTAAACTCGAAAAATAAAAATCATTGTAAATTACAGTGGGACGTATGAAAACCAATACGTGGGTATAAATCAAATTGTTTTACGGTGATTACAACTTGTTGATTTTTTTTGGTTAAAATTTAAAAAATAATTATTATTTTCCGTCCATGGAAAATTATTTAGTTTAGGTACAGTTTTATAGCACATTAAATTTTAGTAGATATTTTAGTGTAAGTTTTAAGTGACTACAAAATACGGTTGGTTTTTAATTGAGTGGAATTTCTTCCCTTTTGTTTTGGTTTTAATCAATGAAGAAAATATTTTTTCTACCGGCTTTTCGAGACTTATAAACGATAGTTATCATCCGCCGCAGTAAAAGAAAGGTCTCTAAGTTATTGAACTGATGAAGTGAGCTCAGGAATTTTTACTGAAAATCTAGGCGGAGCTTAAGCTCACTTTTTATACATGAAACCTAATGTGTAAAAGGCCGAAGCTTATTACCAAACCAGCTTCCGAACTTGCATATCCACCATTGAACAGATTTCCAAAGCGAGCGTCGAGCTCTATATATCGCACACCGTCTTCAAAAGTGCCACAACTCAAAATTAGGCATTTTTGAAATAATGCGCTAAAAATGTACACAGAGCTTTTATTTACCTCTCAGCAAAAGCTGGAGCAGATTTTTGTTATAATTTGTTAGAAAAAAACCTAAGGTATAGTCGCCCTTGCCCATATGATTAGCATGTGCTACGAAATAGATTTTCGCATTTTCTGACGAACGTATTATTTTGAGTCGTGACTCTTTTGAATACAGTGTGCGATATGTAGATACACAAATCGATTTCAAAGCCAGTTTTGAAGCGAGAAGCTTTTTCTACCAATCCATGTCTAACTTTATAATCCCTTTTAAACTCATGCGACTCTGTAAAATGCGCTTAGCAACATTTTTGGCTCCCAGCTGTTCCGACACAAAATCCGGTTTCATACTAGGCGCCTGCCTTCGAATCAAATTGCGTACTGTCCATTTGAACCACAGCGGGATGACTTCGTATGCTTAGAAGTCACTATTAACACCAGCCTGGAGATTAAGCGAACTTTTTTCTTTACGGTGCAGGGGGATGAACGATGTCGCAGGCTTGAAAATATCGTGCGTCCGATGTCGCCTACTTAGGTAAAATTATCCTTCGACTGACCACCCATGTAAATATGTACCAAATAAGGAAGGGCTTCCACGAATACAATAGGAGTGCTACTATTTTTTTTTTAAATAAAACCATAACTTTTTAATTATTCAAAGCCTTACTCAGACACTACTTACTCAATAACACACTTACTTATGCACATGCCGCTCTTTACATAAAAAAATTTTACCAAATATGCAGAGTGCAAGTATTCCTTAACGACGCACTTGCACTTTTTAAATAAGTCCGTAAAATTATGCAGACTCCACATATAGGCAATATCTACGTATTGCCAACACTTTTTTGTGCAACACCAGTATTCACACCGAATATGCGACTTATTTATAAAAAAAAAGACTTTCCACTTACAGCTATGCATGTAAGCGTAATGAAGTAATTGACAAATGCATTAGATTGAAGTGACATGACAGACAACCAGTATTTGTCAACGATCAGAAGAAATTGTCATTAAAATGAAAACGGCAATAAACATACGTAAAAACGTACAGACATACATACATTTATAAATACTCCTAAGAAGGTGTACACTGTTGTAAATAAGTAGCATAAAGCGCACCCGCAGAGAAGGAGGTATAAAGCTAAAACAAACAAACAAAAAAACAAATACATTGGAAAAAAAATGAAAATACAAATAAAAATTTAAAACGTAAATCATAATAAAAAACAAAATAGCTGTCAACTTGGACGAAAACATTTCACAGTTAGATGTACACCTACATACAAATAAATGCTACAGCATTTGAGTACAGTGGTGGATTGATAAATGCGATACGCGATGTACATTTTGTGACATTAATTAGAAAAAAATATTTTACGGTGATAGCTGGCGCGGAAAGTTGTAAGGCTGATATCATTTCGAAAGAAATTTTCAAAAGAGACGAGATATTAAAATTTTCTTTAGTAATGTTGAGATCGATCGGTACGTGGAAGTACAGTAAACTCTTTAAACGAAAGAGCTTTCTACGACACATGCAATTAAATGCGTGTTCTTTAGGAAAGCGGAAGGCAGGAAGAGGCGGATATATGGAACAGACTACCCAGAAACTTGGATCAGAAGAACCCCTAAGACTGCAAACCTTGCGAGTGGCCATCGAGTAAGGGGTTTTGGTTTTTCCGGCCACACTTAATTCCATTCCATTCCATTCCAAGGGTCAAAGCGCTTTCTGCCAATTTTACAAAGTGATAGGAGTGAACTTTAAGAGCCGTATTACACGATATGTATTTCCATATGTAAATACTACTTTTCTAATATATGACACATACGAATACATGCAAAAAAGTAGCATTTACATGTGCAAATACAGCTTTTTATTTATGCATCTGCGACTTAGTCCAATTCAACCGAGTATTTATCAAATTACGGTGGAATGAAACCAATGAGCAAAACTGTGCGCACTCCACTAAAACGGCATCGGACTAAGCAGCCGTCATGATTGCACCATTAGTTTGCTGAAGGGAAAAAGTTCACTTTAACTGTAATGTAAATAGTAAGTGCCATTGGGGTGGATTCTCAAACTCAACAAGCTCTACACCAACACCAAATTTAGGCTTGTAGTTCACTATAGTATTTTCCTGTTATTAAATAAGCAATCTGTTGGCTGCTCAATTGTGCGTCGTCTACTCTGATAGTCAAGTGGCAGTCTGGAAATTGGGCTTGGTCACGGTGCGCTTAAGCCTTCGTAGTATTATCACAAAGGGCAGTCTAAGTTTTCCCCTGTCTGGGTCAAGCACCTTGGCCTAATCTAACCTATTCTCATAATAGATTACTCGAAAAACTGGACAAAAGATTCTCACGCTTCGACCATAAGAAGGAAACTTACAAATATTCGAAACGGTGTTTCCACCAGAATCATTCAATCAGAAACATAATAGCCACAGTCCTGGAAAGCCTCAGGAGTCCAAAGTTTCGATTAAGCGCTATATTTCTCCCACGACGTAGTTACGTATGGAGTGGAATTTTTTATTGGAGAACTAATAGAGGAGTGAAGTAAATTTATAACCTCTCCTTTCTAAACAACAACATCGCCTGGAAAACTCGCTTTCGTTTAGGTCAGCCAAACTGCTACCAGGGACCTTAGGTCGGTAACGACTGATTCGGAATGCTGTTAAGAATACCGATACAATCTCTTTAGCGGCATATAGTTAATATATCTATACCGGTTAGAGAGACATGATGGTATTCCGTGAAATAAGGAAGCAGACGAGTTCGGTAGATAGGAATATTGGAAGCGGTTCAAAAACATAAAGCCTCTGTTGTGATTCCTTTTCTCACGAGTTGAGAATCTGGATCAGCTAGCAACAGTGACTGTAGACGAAAGAAAAACGCGGAGTTCGTTAAGGTGCCTAAAACCTTAGTTACAGTTTCTCAACGGGTTACTAAAGGGACGCTAGGCCATATAGCCATTCAATTCGGAGCCCCAAAGATATATGTAGAAGCTTTTAGAAGAAGAAAAGATAGAATCCATCCCGCGCACCAGAGAAATCGCCTTGAATTTCTGGGAAACTACTTTTTCGACAACCTAAAGGCTGGTCTACTGGAATTCACCTGAAAACCGGAATGGTTTACTAACATTTAGGCTCAAGTCTGAATGGGCCCTATGCGGATTTCCCATTGCCTACTGAAGGCGACTCCGTTTAGAACAATCAATTTTTTAGTTACTGCGTGGACCTTAACCTTTGGTCGAACCTTGGCTCGCTTCTCTAACCTCTACGTCTGAAATTATGATATGGGGTACTGGCTGTACTTGGAACCTATGTTTGTCCATTGTTTCTTATTAGATCAGTTACTAAGATAAAGATAAGTTTGCCATGACAAATTGCAGTAGTACAAACTCGCTTAGAGTGTGTAAGCGCAGATATCTGGCATTAATGACACTTATCGCAACGACCTCGTCTACAACCATAACTGAACCAAGTTTGTAATTGAAAAGCTATGAAAAGCCAGCTGCTGCCACCAGCACCAACAACTAACAAGGCAAGATGACACCAAACAATGTAAAATCTTAATACGAAACGCATGCAATAAAATGCAATTCTATGGCCGCTATGACACCGTCACAGATATGCGGCTATGATAGCCTTGTTACCGCTAGAGCTGCTGCGCTTGCTGGCGGTTTGTTGGCCGCTAACGGCACGTTGTCACTATTGTTACTATTAATAGTGTTGCTGTAGTTGTTTTTATTTTACATATACGCGTATGGTGTTATATTGTGGTTGTTGTTATTGTTGTCGTTGTTGTGGCAATGTCAATTGCAATGCCGCCAACTGTCAGTGCCGCCACCGCTGACAAGTGAATCTGTTTAAATAAAAACGAAAGTTGTAGTGCGTTACGAGCATGGACGGACGGACGGACAGACGGACGGATGGCTGTATGCACAGTGCAATATATGCTAGTAATGCTACAACAACAATAACAATAAAAGGAAAACTACAAGCACTCTCGCAGCCAGCAATATTAACTAACCAAAAGGTAAATAAAAAATTAACAAAAAAAAAAAAACAGAAAGACAAACATACATATGTGGACATAAAACAAACGAGAATGAAAGTTTGTAGCTCGCGCGTCAGAAAGTGACATATGAAAGAAAGCACCGGCTGGTCGGCTGGGACGAGCCACATGACATGCAACACTGCAGAAGCAACAGAAGCTGCAGCAGCAACAGCAATAAGAAGAACAATGCGCATAACGCTTGTAGAAACTGACAAACCAATAAACAATCAAATTGTGTACAACGCATCACATCAGACGGCAACACAAAAAAAAAGCAGAAGTCAGCCGCATCACCAACTGCATGCACGCAGCAGCAGGGAATGCATCAATTAAAAGTATGGCAACATCCATGCCTCAAAAGCCACAACGGCTGAACGCATCTTAGCCTGCCTTACGGCAACTCATGCACCTACATACATGCTCGTACGTTAAAATGTCTGTCCACCTAACTGTTCAACGCTTAATTTCTTTATGCGTTCGCATTCTATTCATACTTTTAGCTTCAGCTCCCGCATCATTAATGGGAATGAGCGATATGCTCTTTTAGTGCAACATTGTTGCGCTGTGTCAGTTGCAGCAGCAGCGAAATTCGTGGCAGCCGGTGAAGGTAGAAGCGTTCAACGACCGCCAAGGAAAGGCATTAAATACTGAACTTCAGGTGCGTACATATTTTAGTAGGTTTTTTATGATTTGATGCACACACTCCTGTGCGTTTATATGATTTAACTAGAGAGCTACAGTGGAGCACATAATAATATGTACACATGTGGGGTTTCATATAGAGGATAATTGTACTGGCATCGTTCAACTTAATGATAGGGCCAACTTAGAGAAGGTGACAAAATAGGGTTGATCTACACAGCGGTGAACGAAAATAATATATGTACAGTGTCTCCTGGCAATATACGAAATGTCACCGCGTATTTGAACACACTTTACTGAATTGGGAACTAATGAAGAACCTTGTTTATTCAGCATAAAGCGTCAGCCTGTGCTGTGCCATTTTTGGCTCGGTGTGAATTGACCTCCTTCTACTCATTATCCGTATAGCTTGCCATACTGTTATCTTAGTCTTAATCTCAATCCCAATCATGGGTATAATCTTAATCTAAGTCTTAGTTTTAACCTTATTCTTAATCTTAATCTAAATCTTAATCATAATCTTAACTTTAATTTTAATTTTATTCTTAAGCTTAATCCTAACCTTAAACTTTATCTTAATCGTAGACTTAATCCTATCCTTAAACTTAATCTTGATTTGATTCTTAATATTATTCTTAATTTTAATCTTATTCTTAAGCTTAATCCTAATCTTAAACTAAAGCTTAATCTTAATATTATTCGGAAACTTAATGATAATCTTAATTTCAATATTAATCTTAATCTTAATCTTAAACTTAATGGTAATCTCAATTTCAATAATAATCTTAATCTTAATCTTAAACTTAATGGTAATCTCAATTCCAATATTCATCTTAATCTTAATCTTAAGCCTTAATCTTGTTCCTTGTGATGGTGTTGTTCCAAAAATAAGGATTTTTTAATACAATTTAATTTTTAGAAACATATTTATCATTTTTTCTTTTTTTTGTACTTAATTTTTTTTATTTTAATTTTCTTCAAATTTTTAATTTTTATAGCTTTGAAAAGAAAATAATATATTTTTTAATTTTCTTAAATTTGTAGAAATTTATTTAATTTTCTTTTCTTTTTTAATTCCTTTTTTTTATTTCATTTTCTTTTAGTTTTTAGATTTTATGTTTAAAATTTTAAATTTAAAACAATTTAATTTCATTTATCTTATAGGAAACTATTATATTTATTTCATGTTCTAATTATTTTTTTTCAAAAATTGTAAAACTTTATTGCTTTAAAAAAATTTTTTATTTATTTAAATTTTAAGAAATTTTAAGTTAATCTTTTTCAATTTATTAATTAAATTTTCTATTAACTTTGAGGTTTTGAAAAGAAAAGTTAACTTTTTTTATTTCATTTAAATTTTGCAAAACTCATTGCTAAAAGACAAACAGGCTAATGTTAAGACCTCCAGATCTTTTAGTTAGTCTTTCAAAAGGCAGAAAAGAGCTTTCAAGACAGTTGCCAGAATTGCCCTGTTAATCGAGCCTACCACCCACGCTATCCCCTCTCTGCTTTTGTCGCTTTTTCATTTCATTAGAGTCCAACAATATACATATATAAAAAAAATAAGAGTGAGGCAGTAATATGTAAGTACATAGACCTTGAAACGACAGCTGATAAGAAAAACGCTCGCAAATTTGATTAGAAAGTTAGGTGCTTTACGGAAAATTTCAAAACCAGTGCGAATTCTTCTAAGAACAAACACTGCTGAATGATAACAGCACTGGATGCAATTTAGAAGGCGAACTTGCGTCCCCAGTCGATGACGACGGCACTGGCCGACTGTGACGAACGCAGAACGTGTGCCCGTCAATTGGGATTTATGTCAGTGTGCTCTGCCCAATACACAGGAAAAACTGCCTAGCCGAATGCGCCAAAGCCCCTTTTTTTTGCATCCCGCACCGCGATCTCTGGATACGGTATCCATTCTCACGAAATTAATACGACAGGAAATGACATCACCGCGCCATTCAATATGAAACAAGATTCAGAAGTGACACCGACATCAACGGACCTAACATACATAAAATTTTAATTAGTGTCCCCATTACAGTGTCCGTTACTGCATTTCCGTTCACACGCCTTTCCAGCATCCAATGCCGCACAAGAGCCACCACAGCCAGCATCTCCAGTCGCAACATGCAATTTATGCCTCGTTTTCATTTCGTTTTCATTTTCGTTTGGAATGAAAGCAACAGTTACCCACTGCCCACGTTTTTGTTGTTGGTTTTTCCGTTGTATATACATATGTATGTACGTAAAAAAAATGTCCAACTTATAACAGTAAAAATACCGCGAGGAAGCGATTGCGGGCAGCGTGTGGCCACAGTAAAATTTTCGACTGCTTCATCTTTGTGTCGCACAAAAAGTTGTTGATTGATTTGGTGGCAGCTATGCGCCAGCACTTAAATTGACGAACTTTAATGGTGCTTTGTTGCCCTGACCCCACTCGCTCGCTCGCTCACTGGGGCAGCGCATTTACTACGCTGGAGTGCAGAAATTGTTTTCTTTTGCTTTCAACTTGTTGCAAGTGAAAATACTCGTAATGAAATGATATTCACGCACGCATATGAACTGACACACAATAGACGCTTTGGCAGTTTCGTTTATGGTCAACGTTAATGATGTGAATTCGCCAAGGAAGAGGGTGTAGAAATGGCATAGGTGCAGGGTAGAGGGGAAAGGTTTTTGGTGGATTTGTTTAGCTTAGCTTTGACAATTTGCGTAGGGGAAGATAAAAAAGTCTACTAACTAGAATTAATAAACAAAAAATTTTTAAGCAAAAAACCAAACCGACTTCAAGTCTCATATAAACATTTTAGAATACCGTTAATTATTTCATGATCCGATGATCGGATATAAACCAAATTAGTATGGGACCACCTCGAAGGTACCACCTTTCCTTTAAAAAATATATAGAAATCGATTAACGTGGTACAAAGTTATGCAGTAACATACATAAAAAAATATTCCGACGAAGTAATAATATCCTCCTTTTTTGAAGTCGGTTAAAAAAATAAGCCTGAACTGTTTAAGAAGGATCATGCTAAGCTATGCATAGTTACGGTGAGCCGATCTGGACAGAAGATCCTAAACTTGTTCATGTTGGCTTTCACTTCCACAACTTTTGCAGCAACTGTCTTAGGCTATACATAATTTTCTGGCATAGCAGCCAACAGTTCAGTTGGTAAGATCTGAGAGGAAACTTTCCTCGTCATACTTCTCCAATAGATCTGACATTCTCTATAGTTCATATTTGGGTCTGTGCTCTGCATACCGGTATCCTAATCCATGACTGCTAAAGGTAATTTTACTTACTTACTGGGGTTGGAATCCGCTACGATTTTCGTAACGATCTAGAGCAAATTATCTCTCTGGCCCTGCCGCCGGGTACTTTTTTTCTGAAGGCTCTTCTGTACACTAGGCTCTATCTTAAGCTCCTTATAGTGAATTTCGTAAGAAGCTCCACCATCTTTGCAACATCCACTGTAATTTAATTTAATAAGGATGTGTACTAGCGTGGGCCGAAAATCTTCATTATGCTTTAAAAAAAAATCTGCTCAATATGCCAAAAAACAAAAACTAAATAATCAATAAATTAATTAATAAATTTTTTTGGTAAAATTGCAATAATCTCCTCGAAAGTATTAGTCCTACATAACTTGGTATGTGGACCTTTTTTGAAGTTAGCTAAGAAAAAATTGTTTGTAGAACTTGAACTTTGATGGACTTGGGCGGGCCTAGGATATTGACCAAAAATTTTCACATTTCAAACAGGTTTCTTTTAGAGCATAATGAACCAAATTTTGGCTATTACCAATCAAAATTCTAAAAAAAACAACGGATTTTCGGCCCACACTAATGTGTACTCCATTAATACAATACAAAATCACGTAACCGTTCGCTGTATTATCTATATGTCACGAAAATGCTATCAGCCACTAAATATGGTGCTGGCGGGCGTTCGTGGCTCTGTTCGTGTAAACTACGGATCGGTACACGTCGATATACCTATGCGAGCTTTCAAATGACATTGGTCAAAGCGCACAAAAATACAATGGTCGAACAAGATCGAAGGATCTTCGCTCGAATAACATAACTGGCAACTCTTCATTGATAAGAGAGGCCATTGGAGAATTTTAGGGTTACGACCTTCACCGACAAATAAATTTAATAAAGTATAACTCGGACTGATTTTCTTTAGTCTAATTTGGCTAATATCTACATTTCAACTGGAGCTAAAATGGTGTATATGTACTAGAGGTATACGCCGCCGCCGCCGCCGTTTTTTGTCATTTCTCACGCGCCGCCGCCAAGTTACGTAAATATCGGCGCGGCGGCGGCGGCGGCGGCGTTCGGCGCCTAAGGAATTTTGTACAAAATTTTCATGATGTATGCACATTAAAATACATCGTTTGAAGGAACTAAATACTACTCGTATAAAGACACTATTTTACGAAAAGAGGATTAAATTTTGAAAGGAGTTATTTCGCATAATTTGGGCCACTGAACATTTCCAAAAAAGCGTAACTCAGAAAAAACATAGGTAACACGTTATATTTTTCTATTTGGCACATTTTGGCACTTTTTTATCCTCAATATGGCACTTCATAGCTAAGTATAGTTGGAAGCCCTGTTCCCAAGTGGTGGTCAAATCCCAGGAGGCGTTTGCTCCCGCGCATCGCAATGTCTTCTACACAGGGTTAAAGTCCCCATTTTTCGTAAAAATTACTATTATTTTTCATTACATTCAGTTCTCCTTACAAAAATTTGGCGCTTAATATTTTAGTGGATATTTTAGCTACCTATAAGTGGCCAGAAAGGCCCGTTCTGGTGGAAGTTGACCAAACCTTGTTTTCAATATACATATGACCCGCAAAGAATCGTAACAACTCCGTAATTTAACATAACGGATGATAAGATTATTGCAAAAAAATTTTGATAGCGACATAAATTACCCCAATAACTTAACATTTTAAATTTTTTTATTTCTTTAAATTTCAGTAGTATACATATACGGATTTGTAGAGAACATAGAGATATATTTATTTATATACGTCGGACTTTCTTCTGTTTGCCCATCCATCAGCAGCAGACACTCAACATTTTAATTCAAGTAGAAAGTAACGTAATTTTAATTTAAAACTAATTCAATGAATTAATTAAATACAATTACAATCTGAATTGGTATGGCCAATGCCTAACGCTGACGAGATGACATGATAAGATTAGTAGCTTTATGTCCCTTTTGGATCTACCTAATGGGCAGTAGCGCCGGCGTTTTCAGACGCGCCGCCGACACCGCCGCCGCCGATTCTTTTTCAAGTTGACCACGCCGCCGCCGCAAAGCCTGTCGGCGTAAACCTCTAATATGTACCGTGTGTAGCTTCAAAGCAACTAGGTTACAATTCGGAATTTAATCATGGCTGCGAATATCTAACATTTCTATCAATTATAGTTTAGAAATCAAAGAGGCTGACCGCTTTGGCTTCATGTAGATAGTTCTGACCATAGCCTAATGCTGTTGTGATGTTATGGGTTACAATGCTATACAAAATTAAATCGTAGCAGATCAATTCATTTTTAAAAAATTTTTTCTAACATCGATTAATTCTTTCAATTTCATCCAAACGAAAAATACCAATACTTTTTTTGATATGGCATGTCAAGTATCTGAATGAAGTGCCGTCATATAATCCCGCATCTTATCATTAAGACCACAAAGGCACTGACTGCGTACTGCCACCTGTTCGGACTCAAGCCGAGATATTGTTGTTAATAGCTGCTAAGTGCCTTCTCTCATAGCTTATAACAAGATCAATAAATATGATAAAAGTTATTATAATCAAACCATAATCCTTCATTAAGTACATATGTATGTGCATATTCATTTTCTTATCACCTGCTGCATTCTCCAAAGGTATAAAAAAGCGCACTGCGATGCACGATCGATGATAAATCGATTTACAAAGCAAAGCAAAGTACTATCATAATGAAATTAGCAGTGCTCTGTCTCGCCTTTGCATTGTGCCTGGCTGCCGCCACGGTCAGTAGAATACGTCAAATACTCGTAAGAGCTTAGATATTCCTGAGTAGCAAATATTTTCCTAACCTATCATCCTTAGGCCAATACGGATTACATCGTCGATGACGAACAACTAACAGAATTCATTCCCTTGGACTATGCTGAGGAGAGTATCGACCCAGATATCTTGGGTGTATTTGGTCCTTTATACTTTACCATCAAAGCCAGCTTACGTACCTTGAAAGGTGTAAATTGCACCATCAAAAGGGTAATGAGCATTCGCAGTGCTGGAGTGGATTTCCTGGAAGCCATCGAAGATTGCAATACCGGCGCTTTAAAGGATTTCAATGCGCTTATTAACCAAGTTCAAGCTGTTGTGAATACCTGTAACGATATCATCAATTTGAACAGCAATGTGTGCAATAACGGCGCACTGGACGATGAGATGGATGCCAACAAGAAAACTCCAGCCCGTTGTGCTTCAAAATTGTTGAGCAAAATGATTACGCTAAAGAAACAGATCTAAAAAACTATTATCGAAGAAATTGCACTGCTCCAAATTGAAGAATTAAATAGTGCGTTATGGAAATTTTGATTGCAAATAAATGGTGGCTTGCAACAAATGAATATGATTTCTAGTGATTTTTTTTTCAGTATGAGATTGCCTTCTTCATAATAGCGAAAGTTTTTTATGGTTTCGTATATACACAAAACAACGCGTGGCTTAGTTAGTCCTCATCAAAAATTGGGTAGGTATACTCAGAAATCAGTAGGTAATGGAAAGATGTAGGCTAGGCAGAAATTACACTGTTGATCTTTTTAGAATGCGACGCTGTTTTGTGATTAGTTATGAAGGCAGAGTATACCTAAAGTTTTTCCGTCATATTTTTATCCTCACAAACATCTAATTGGTCAATCTACAATCTTGAGGATAAGAGGCATAACAGGTTGAAAGGTTATCTATAGCAAAGACAAGATGAAGATGAAGTGACCGAAGAAACTGCCGGTCCAGCTAACGAATAGCCCTTAACTGAAGCGAAATATTTTGATGGAAGGTGTAGGTTTAATCAAAATTTATAATTCACTTGGGAAAGGAGAACCGATTTTTCTTTGTCTTGAGCATGAGATAGTGTAGGTTAGGTTAGAATAGCTGCCACTGCGCAGAGCACGGAAGCACACGTAAGAGGCTGAGAAACATCGTTGTGATACCACTAGCAGTGGCCATTTATTTCTTTCCCACCGCTAATATTCTAACCACCGAATGCGTTTTATATAGCACAGAAAATCGAGTATGTTCGGCGAGTTCAGGTCGGCTAAATAATTTAAAAATTGTTTGTTGGAAAAGTGTTTGCGCAATTGGGCTAGTGTGGGCAGTGGTAGAGATAATATTCGATGTTCAGCACCATTTCCTGGTCTCTGCAGTTGGGGCAAAAATCGTTAGTTGGATAGCCCGATATTTTTCCGTGTGTGCCCATCAGGCAGTGTCCGGTGATTACCACGACTAATAATCTGAGGAGAGAACCTTCTCGATGAGTTCAGCCTGTAATCTGTGTTTGCAGAGGTATGCCCGCAATTTATACAGAATTGACCTAGGATATTTCCGTCCATCTCCTTGTCAACTCATCGGCTATGCAGTGGCCAAGAATTTCCCTGTGTGCCGGGACCCATACAGCAATCAGGGAGTCTTTTGATGCCAGCAGGTTGTGAATCCTTCTGCACTCTATAGCTACTTTGGAGGTTGTTGCGTTAGATTTTAGGGATTTAGGGCCACCGTATGGCTACACTGTAGCAGAAGATAGGTACATCCACTGTGCTATCTGTGGTTTTGTTCCCCATTTTTCCCTACAGCTACGGTGACCATTCGTACAGATTTTGGCGGGACAGTACCGATTTTGAGAAATTTTTCCGCTGAATATTTTTTAAAAGTCGGGACGTATAAGCGTCCCGATTTTTCATATTTGTACCGATTAAGTCCCGATTTTCAGGGTTTTTCTTTATTCATTCATTAAGACTCTCCCTGTACTCTGGCTCAAAAACAATTTTTCGTACAAGCGAGGCAGCACTTTCGTTACCACAAAGGACATAGAATATAAAGGAGCCATAAACACAGCCAGCATCCTTATTAATAATATAATTAATGAAATTATAAAAAATAATACTAATTCCCTCAAAAATTCGTGGATATGAAAAACATAAGCTGTAGAGAGAGTGGCAAAAATTTAAAAAGGGGAGCGGCATTTTAGCTTTCTTTGGCTATTCCTCTTTTGATTATATTATGTTTACTACGTTTTATGAAAGTGTGGCTCGTTATCTAACAAAGACCATGTAAGTCAAAATTTCAAACTTCGTACAAAAATTAGCAAAATTCAACAGTTTCATAAAAATTTTGAGTTTTTAATTAGATTTCCTAGAAATATTCTGAGTATGCTGTAGTTCAACACAAAGTGCAAATTCTAAGTAGCTAGAACTCACCATTGATATTTGGTAAACTTTTTTGTGGAAGGTGTTGCCCATAGAAATTGAATTGTTGAACATGTTGTGTATGGATGAAAATCAGCGAACAAAAAATTGCCAAAAATCAACGGTAAGTCCAAGCTTCTGCCAGCTGAGACACTACCTTTCTGATGCAAAAAGAATTATCGAAATCGGTTGACGTGGTCCGAAGTTATGCGGTAACACACATAAAAAAAATATTCCGACGAAATGATAACCTCCTCCTTTTTCGGAAGTCGGTTAAAAAAACACGATTTTTCCGATAAAAAATCCGGCTTATTCAATATTCGAAGAAACAAGGTGTCAAAAAACCGGTACAAGCCGGTTTGGAAAAACCGAATCTATCACCCTACTACATACATACATATTTATACAAATCGATATCTGCGTCGTAAAAATGTAGTCTCTGAGTGAGAGTTAAAGTCACAAATACACTGCCGTATAAGCAGTTTCCCTTTCCGTGTTTCCTGCTCGTACCTGGCAAAAAAACAAAAAATAATAATTTTAAACTTTTGCACAATCGAACCTTTTAGAATCAGAAATTCGTCTGTTCAAACTGACTTTCATTAAGTAGGAAAAGTATACGGATTTGAGTAACTTCCTGGAGACTGAAAATATCTCATAAGTACCTTTCTCTGCTTTATATCAGTTTTACTAACTATTTTTAGGTGACCAAAACATACAGCTAAAATTTTTTTTACAATCATTTCTACATTAACCCGAATCCAATCGATATTTTCGCACACATAGTATGTGCATAAATATATCTATATACATATATATGTATGTACATAAGTATGTACGCAGGCATAAAATTGCGATAAACGCCAATTTAATGCAAAAAAAAAGGAGGAAGGGGCATCATACGCTTTGCAACATCGACTACCAAAGACGCATTAAATGAACGCAGCAGATAAATTGGCAAGAAACCTGTTGCTAAACAAAACGATTATCGGCAAAAGGCCACCAAAGCCACCGACGCATTCATTACAACAGTCAGCAGTGCATAAGAGTATGTATGTATGTATGTATGAGTATGTACAATACAGGCAGTAGTAGTAACATGATGGCAGCAAAGTGCAACCCCAGCTGTCGAGGTGGCGAATGCGAACAAATGGCAAAGTGCAGTGGAGTGCATGTTAAAGACACGTTAAACAATGATTTAATGCCAATAAATAAGTTTAAACATTTATTAACGATAATTAATGTTTCTGTAATTTGGCGGCAAAAATCGCTAAATGCAGAATAACAGCGACTGCAACAACTGCAATATTATTAACATCCGTGAAAGAGTGCGTGGTGGCGGCGGCGGCGGCGTTGTTGTTGTAGTACTTACTCGTAGCAGGTGAAAAGTGAAACTCCAATTATGTGCCACAATGGAGTGTACAACGTTTTGGCGGTGCCAACGAGGCATGGGGGTTGTGCTGTCTTAAATCTTTAAATGGACGCCAGCTAGCTAGCCAGGCCACCACAGCCACAGCCACAATAACCACCACCAACGCCAACGCCACAGAAACTTATAGCCATGCTGGTATCAAACACTTTCTGCTTATCAGCTACTCGCAAGCAGTAGCCGGCGCATGGTAAATGGGATGCGATGAGTTGAGTTGAAATTAGCGCAGAAAAAAAGTTCAAAGTGGTGCAAAATATTTGTGATTTTTTTAATTTTTTTTTTTTTGAAAGACTTAACAAGGAATTCATTTTGGCCAACCTCAGTAACTGGGTAAATGTGCAGAGCAGCTATGCAGTTTGTTATTCCACGAAAGCACTAAAAGTGAAGAATGTGAGCGATGAATTGCGAAAATTACTGTAACAAATCTCGAGTCAGTAGGTAAAAAGCCAATAAAGCAAAATTAAAAAAAAAGAAAAAAGATGAAAAAATGCCTATAAATAATGGCAACCAAAAGTGTCGAAGAAAATGTTGGGGCCAATCACTTCACAACAATGTGCCTGAAAAATGTGCAAATCTACATATGTATAAGTGTGTATGTAGATATAAACATACAGTGACTCAAACAAATGACCACGTGTTGATTTTCTTCAAATATTCGTTATCTTTTTCGAGCAAATTTTTTTTGTTATTTTTATATAAAAACACGTTACAGTTTATAGTTTCAAACTTTATAAAAAATTTAACAAATTTTCCACAAAATTTAAAATTTTTATTCCGAATTTTTAGAAGATTTTTGTGTATTCAATCTTATAGCCCATACAATTTTAGTCGAATGAAGTGCAGGTTTCAAATGGCTACAAATTCGCGTTGGTTTTTGAGATGATTTTTTTTGGTGACGGATTTTTGCACTTTTTTTCATGTAAGTATGAATTTCTTATGAAATAAAACACTGAAGACCATCAGCAAGAAAATTTCAAAATATCAACGCAAGTTTTGGTAAATTGCGGTCGTTATATTAAAAAACCCAAAAAAGTATCCAAAAAAATCTCAAAAAATCAACGCGATTTTTCAGCCGTTTGAAACTTGCACTTCAGTGGACTAAAATTGTATGGGCTATAATACTGCATACCCAGAAATCTTCTAAAAATTCAAAATAAAAAGTTGAAATTTTGATGAAAATTTTTGAATTTTCTAAAATTTTGTATAATGTTTGAAACTGTGACTTACACGGTTTTGATTAAAGCCTGGACGATATTTTTAGATAAAAATAACAAAAAAAATGTATTTCGAAAAACCTTACGAATATCTAAAAAAAAACGACACAAATGACCACTTGTTTGAGTCACTGTACAAACACACGCATGCGTATGCACCTACAAATTTACGTTTGTAGGCAGCTACTTACTTTAACTGCACGCAAACATTTTTCGTATTTCGTATTTTAATTTGAAAACCTAAAAAAAAAAAACATAAAATAAAATAAAACAATGAAAAAAGTAGCCTACTCTAAAACAAAATACCAGTGACCGAAACGCGATTGGACAAACACTTTCGCTGCATTTGCATTTGACTTTGGTGTCGTGTAATTGAGAAAAGTGAAAAATCGCCGAGAGCCATGTAGCACAAGCGATTAATATGCAACACCAGCGACAATTGCTTGCAACAGCATAAAATACGGCGTACATATACATATGTACATACATACATAAATACACCTACAAGTGTGCATATTAAAGTATGTATATACATACATATGTATATTTACATATTTATGTACATACATACAAACTAATGTGTGCCGTTGCAACGTTGCGCCTCTGGTGTGTTGTCATTCGGTCAGTGGAGCAATCAATGTTGCTGCATTGCAATGTGGTGACAACAACAACTTTAACCCACACTAACAACATAGTAATGATGTTGTCAATAAACGAAATGCATTTGTTGTTGCTTTGCATGTGAAAATTAGAAAAGGTAAATGCCAATGTTGACAAGATCTTATCACTTATTTATCATTGCCAGGCGGGCAATATTTTCGAATATTTTATGTTAACGGAGAATGATATGTGCTAATTTATATTTTTTAAGTAACTTGCTTGTGTGTATGTTGTCTCCGTTTGAGTAAGTGTTGTCTTGAGCCATGGTATTACTATTCGAAACTAAGAGATTAAAAAGTGTTTACTTCAAATTTCTCCGACTTCGGAAAATTTTACAGCCTTATGGGTAGCCGCAAAACTTCACAAAGTTCTAGCAAGAGGCACAGTTCTCCCAAAAGCATCCAATAATGAGATCAAGAAAACTAAAAGTCAAAGCTTTAGAGCCTTCTGGGTAGGAATTTGTTTAATACCTGCATCCGCAAAACTTCTCTAATCCCAGGCAAGAGGAAGAAAAGCACCCAATAAGGAGATCACGATAACTAAGAGCGAAAGCTTTATAGCCTTCTGGGTAAGAATTCCTCTCATCGCTGGCTTCACAAAGCTCTGGCAAGAGAAAGAGTAGAAACTAAGTTGGCACTTAGACTACAAATGGATGCTGCAAAAGTAGCGAAGATTGACAAGACCGTCTTTGGCGGAATGGAGGTGGAAAAAACCCTTCCTACCCAGCAATTTGTGCAATGAGAAATCGTTTTTTTTTTTGATTTCCTAAGCCCCTGCAGTCTGATTTTTTCTTAAAGAAAAGATAAGGAAAAGCTATTTTTAACCGACTTGAAAAGAAGCCGGAGGTCATCAATTCGACGGAATATTTTTTTATGTATGTTACCGCATAACTTTCGACTACGTAAACCGATTTCTATAATTCTTTTTTAAAGGAAAAATGGTACCTCAGAGGTGACGCCATACTTATTTGGTTTGGATTCGATAAGTGACTTTTTATATCAGAATTGAAGTCGGCTTTGACTTTTGCTTAAAAATTACTTGTTACAATTCAATTTCTTCAAAATGTTTTTACAAAAATGTTTTTTCAACAAAAATTGTTTTTCTGTTTAAATCAGAAAAATCAGAATCAGAAGAAAAATTCTATAATTTTTTTTTTTATTATTTTTTCTGAGGATTTTTTTCTCTTTAGGTGTATTTTTTCATAAAGCGTATTTTTTCTAAATATGAGATTTTTTAAATACATGTTTTTTTAGGCAAAAGTTATTATTTTTTGTTCCATAAGTAGTTTTGTTCCAATTTGTTTTGAATTTTCCTTGTTTTGGTAAAAATATTGATTACTAAATTTTTTTGATAAAAATAGCTTAATAAAAATGTGGCACATAAAAAACAGACACCTTTGAAATAATTTATGTGGATTCATGTTTCCCTTGGTCCTGAGTGGGTTAAGAGCAGTCTTGCTCCATCACATGTTCCGGAGGTTTGGAAGAAGGCGCGATTAATCTTTTTTCAGAAGCTTGCCAGAGGCAATCAGTTTCCTCTCCTAATGTGTGCAAATTTACAAACCGTGTTAATAAAATTAAACACTGCCTGGTTACTGGCTAAAACATCGCATCG
Source organism: Rhagoletis pomonella (assembly GCF_013731165.1). NCBI lineage: Eukaryota > Metazoa > Arthropoda > Insecta > Diptera > Tephritidae > Rhagoletis > Rhagoletis pomonella. The sequence goes on along the minus strand of NW_023458565.1, from coordinate 29,255,972 downwards.
ATTTTTAATAATTTTATTTTTGTTGACAGCGTTTTGCACTTTTTTCCATATAGACATAAATATCTTATAGAAGAATATGAAAAAAACCGATTTTTAGCCGCTCACAACTTGCACTTGTTTTACAAGAATTTTATAAGCTTGTTAACTGTAAATCCAAAAAATTCGAAATCTAGATAAAAATGTGTGAAATTTTTCTAAGTTCTGTATGCAGTTTGAAAGTGTGATTTATATCGTTTTTGTTAAAGCATAAAAAAATTTTAGCTTGAAAAATATTGTAAATATTAAAAACGGAACACCATTCATCCACATTTGACCGCCACTGTACATAGAGCACACCGGCAAAACGAACTCTACTTAAATTCGTTGGAGAGGGATTTTACAGATGATTAGGCTCCCAGCTCTCGCTATCCACAACTAGTTAAGAATATTCCACTGCGGCATAAAAATAGGCGCTGGAAACTCCCGAGTGCATGGGAGCAGACGTCTATGGTGCCGAGCTTTTTTAAGGTAGAAGTTTACGCCATCAACCTGTGTGCGGAGATAAATCTGGGGAGAAACTATTTATCACAATGAGAGAAGTGTCAAGCGGTACTCAAAGCTCTTTCATCGCTCGAAGTGAGATCTGCGCTTGTCTTGGAGGGAAGAAAGTTAGCTCCCTTGCATATGTATACAATAGCTTCGCCATAGGTATTTTTGCAGGGCACTCTAAATAAAAGCGTCTTTTTTACAAACTACATATCGACAGCTGAGTGGAAGATCGACCTACTATTTCGGCAAAAAGTTTGATAACGCCTTATCTCAGAAAACTTTTCAATAACGCCCTATTTCAGAATTTTATTGAGGAAAGGTTTTCTGAGATAGGGCGTTTCGAACCGGCTGCCGAGACAGTAGGTCGATCAGCCGTCAATATGTGGGTATTTGATCAAACGATCTGTTCCGTTTGCAATTTTATTTTATAGAAACTCAGTTATTTAGGTAGCACCAAAATTTACCGGTTACAAAAGTGTACAGATTGTGAAATGGGTTCAAAACTTGACAGCGGTTACGAAATTTTTGTAACCAGTACAGAATTGGATTGTAAGAAGTAAACAAAAGTATGAATTGCAAACAAATATATGTCCATATGTACTACATATGTACATACATGTGTTCATAAAGCTTTGCAAAGTAAGATATTAAGGGAATTAATTAACCAATGGAGAAAATAATACTGACAGTAAGTAATGTATTCAACAAGTTTTACTTATGCGTGCATTTATCGTTAAAAACCGGTATATGTGCATACAAAACTAAAACTAAATATAAAGGTATTCGAATGAGTTTACAGTGGGCAACAAAGCAGCTCTTTGATTCTATAAAAAGATAATACCAAAATATGCCATTTAACCAACGCGTTTAGATCTATGTACGTATTAAATTCTGACTTCCTTTGTTCGTTATTGGAAGTCCTAATATTTCAAGTTTAATTAAAATAGGTACATATTTCTTCGACGACTACTGATGAAAATACAAGTTTTAAATTTTTTTTGCGCTCTAGCTCTTTATAATCACCCCACAGTGCGCTACTTTTCTGAGTTCTAAGTAAAAGCAAATCATTTCGCAGTTGCATTCAAGTGTTGATTTCCATCTGAACTGGTCAATAACTTGGCGCTAAAGTGTTATAGTTACTACAAATTGTATCATACAATGTGGCTTAAAGAAAATAATAAAAATTCAATTTTCATTTTAATTTTTATATTCGGAATATTAGTTGGTAAAATGCAAATCCTTATCAAAGATAACAACCTTTAATTGTATTTATTATCTTCATAGTATTCTTCGGTCAACAAATTGAGGGTTGCTATTCTGGACAATATTGTTTTACACCACGCAATTACAGCGGCCGCTTTGTAGACGAAGAACTTTATAATGCATTCAACGAAACAGCAAGAGGACTCTGTGATGGTTTTTGCCATCATAACAGTACATTGCGATTGCGCTGCTGTGCCTACGCGGCTAAGGTACATTCAGATAGGATATCTGAGCAAGGTAGGTCTAGACTACAGGCTTAGTTTGGTACACACTTTTATGAAGGAAAACAATAACTTCACATGGACATATACATAAATACATATCTACATATATTTAACAGTCTGCAGATACAATCATTTAAAACGTGGTTTCATCATACATGGAAAATTAGCTAAGGATAACGAATTTCCGTTTATGGTAAGTTGGTAAATTTTAAGTTTAGTGTCCAACACTCAAGAAAAGCAAAAATTCCATTTAAACAAAAAAAACAAACGCTGAACAACTGACGAAGAAATTTTCTTGTGTCAAATTTCCTTAAGGAAGTTTTTTGCAACAGAAATATATGCGCATTATTTCGTGAAGAAAGAGTGAGACAATAGGCTGTGAAATATCAGATGTCGAAATTTCTTAGACACTACTATTCCCGCGAACGAAACTTTTTTTTCTTTCCTGACTGTTTGCTTAGAACCTGGATACTAAGCTTTAGAATGGCAACAAATTAAAGTTTGATCGCTATGAAATGAAGGTAAAAGTGATAAGGGTGTTCTATGAATTAGTAGTTAGTCGCTATATTTCAAAAATTCATCTAATTTCGTTTTATCTTTAAGGCTGGGTTTCACCAGATTCATTTAAGTGAAAATTACTTTAATTTTCGAATTTTTGGTTTCGCCAATCAATTTTAATCTAATTATTTAATAAAATTAAGTAAAAAATTCAATTAAAGTTAATTTACACTTAAATGAGTCTGGAGAAACGCAGCCTAAGTCGTGAAAGTTACTTGACTGAAGCTACCTGGAGCTACCATGGCGAAATATTCTGAAAAATATTGCAGTGTTTTAAGCCTTTACCTTTAGGGAGGGCCGAAACGACGCATACGGGTGAGAGTTGGAGAGCTAATAGGGGCCGTGTTACTAATTTATATGCGAACCACTGCAGAGAATATCCCATTAGCCGCTCTTTTTTAACAAGGCTATTCAGGGTATGCTATGCGTTAGATGCCTACCGCTACAAAAAAAAACAGAAAAAGACAGTCCGATACCTCCCCAAGTTAGGGGGAAACGACAAAACTAACTGAAATAATACTGACCTATGAGCAGGGACCGTAACAGTTACAGCTTTTATTTAAAAAAAAAAATCGCTTTTTAACAATTATTTTTGACTTTTATTTAATTAGTCCTTAAATAAGTGTAATTTCTGACTTTTATTTTAAAAATCCAAAATAGCAGTTATTTTTGATTTTTATCTAAATAATCTGCAACAGTTATAAGGAGTGCTTCCGATAACCCAGAACATACTCTAATTGCTAAACGCTTCGGGCGCAAATGGGTTAAAATTACTACATGCCAACGGATGCCACCCTGCAAAAAATTGTGCGACTAATCTCTAAAGAGAGTATTCCGAGATTACTCTCAACCGGGTACAATTCGGCATTAATTAGTCGCAACTAGTCTCATACGGGGACTAATGGAGGTCAATTAGTCTCGACTCATCCCTTATGGGTATAATTGGAGATCAATGAGTCCTCAACTCATCTCTAACGGGTACTATTAACGATTTAATGATATGATTAGTCAATGAAATTTCATGTGCGGCGTTGGGACACAGAGAGGGTATTCGCCTAACAAAACTGAGCACCCCGGTTCGAATCTCAGCTGGCGCAAATTTTTATTCTTATTTTTTAAAAGTGACTAGTCGCTTTTTATACCCGTTCGGGTATAAAGGTGAACAATTAGTCTCTTCATAGGACATGCTCGAACAAAAGCGAACAGTTCATTCCATATAAAGAGATCAAAAGTGGTATTAGTCCTGCTTCTTTGCGATTGCTCCCGGAGTCATCCCGGATTAGTCCCATTTTTTGCGGGGCAAGTATAAAACCATTAAATAAACTCTAGGAAACGAGGGGTCAAAGCTACGAAGGGTGCCCCAAAGTATCTCTTACTGCAATGATGCACTTAAAAAGGGTTTAACGTTAACGCTCAAATGAGTAGCATAGCTATTTTCTCCAAGAAAGGAAAAGGGACAAACTCCTAAACCCATTCCTTCGAGAAGGAAAGAGGCATGATTACAAGAACTAGCCTGTCTCCTCCGAAGGAGGCTTTTAATTAAATGGTTATGCAAACTAATAACGCAAATGGCGCAAATATTTGCATTTCAGGCTGCTCTAGGATGGCGCATTAAAGACGATTCCACAGGGAACTCAACAATAGTTTACAAATGTGGTGGCACTATATACGATCGTGGTTATGTGATCACAGCGGCACATTGTCTATATCATTCAGCGTATGTTTAAAAAAAAAAATACTATTATTATTTTTTACTCCTTATTTCTCATTTTGAACAAATTTGAAAAAAAAAAAAAAAACTTAGCGATCTGCCCGTCGTTGTGCGACCTGGTGGGTTCGCCTTAAATGACACTGAAGCATGGGACCTGGAAGTTGAAGATGTCATAGAGCATCCCAACTATGAATATCCATCTGTTTACAATGATATTGCTGTTATACGCTTGAAGGCAATATTTAAGTGAGTAGAAAGACGTTTGTGGGATAAATTGAAAATTTTTTCAACTGAAATTTTGTTTTAATTTTTTTCAATACACTTCAAAGTGGCAATCCCTTCCATGATGCACCAGCATGTCTTTGGGCAAAGCCAAGCTTGGAAGAAAATGTTACAGCAATCGGTTATGGAGACACACAATTTGGTATGTACATATTAACATACATAAATACATATAGCGAATTTTCACTAGGCCTTAAAGCTGCAAAAAATGCATTGAGGCGATCAAAGTAGTCACTTATATTGTTTCAACATGGAATTTTTTTAATCAATGCCTAAAGAAAAGTAATATGCAGTAGTAGTCCAGCATTGTAGTATTAACCTCTTAACCATCTTTTCAGGCGGCGTCTCCTCTCCACTATTATTAAAGACCAATTTAACAACAATCAACAATCGTGAGTGTGAATCGTTCTATGACCCGGATAGTGGTGCTCTAACTGAAGGAATTAGATCGACTCAGATATGCGCAATGGATCCCGAGAAACTGCGTGACACTTGCCAAGTAAGAGCATGAAAATAGCTTGAAATTTTTGTGAAATACATACTTGCATACATTATCATTAAAAATACCTTTCATTTACAGGGCGACTCTGGCGGTCCGATTATAAAGTTTGTGCAAATGGAGGGTCTTAATTTAATGTCTTATTTGGTTGGCGTAACATCCTTTGGCATCGGTTGTGGCACTGGTACCCCAAGTGTTTATACGCGCATATCTGAATTTGTTGATTGGATTGAGGAGGTCACTTATGGAACTGTGGCGAGCTGAATATGTACATATGTATATACTTCTACTGACGAAAGACAAAATAAAGCTATAAGTCACATTTAATGGACAACAACAGTGTTGATAAAAAATATATGCATTAAAATAAATAAAGTTAAAATTAAAAGTTTTCTTCTACAAGTTTTCTTTCTACAAATTAAAGGAAACAAAAATTAAAAAAAAAAATTATAATTTTTAATCAAAAAGCACAACTGACTTCAATTCTCATAAAAATAAATGCGTAACACCATCAGCATAAAAAATTCCAAAAATCAACGCTCAAACTTGCACTTTATTATATTTACTAAAATTATATGGGCTACAAAACTGCACACTCAAAATCTTTCTAGAAAGTATTAAAAAAAAGAAAATGCATATAAAAGAACTATATTTTGAGAGATTTCAAAATGGAAAAACTAATTTTTTCGCCCCACACTAATCTACTATATTTAATTATCGATAACGTAAACCTCCGGACTAGTTACCATAACCATGCAGGTATTGCTATAAATACTGAAAACAAGTCCTTTTTTGTGCATTTATTTTGCAATCAACCAGTTCGTAAGCAATTCTCAACACAATTTTTTGTTTAATCTTACAAGCCTAACTCTCTTATTTATAGCTGATTAGCATATATTAAATTTCGGATTT
>NW_023458565.1:29234098-29249838 GCF_013731165.1 Rhagoletis pomonella | reverse complement strand
TTTTTTTTACAAACCGGCTAACAAATCGGCTGCCGGCTAGATCGAATTTTCTCCGGCTAGTTGCTATCAAAACCGGCTAAATCTAGCCGGAAAACGGCTAAAATGGCAACGCTGGTTATGAGTAGCGAACTGAGAGTTAATTGCATACACATACAAATGTATGTTTACTAAATCCGAAATTTAATATATGCTAATCAGCTATAAATAAGAGAGTTAAGCTTGTAAGTAAAAAAAAAAAAAATGTGATGAGAATTGCTTACGAACTGGTTTATTGCAAAATAAATGCACAAATAAGAATTTCTCAGTATTTATTGCAGTACCTGGATGATTATGGTAACTGACGCGCGAGACTTGCGTTATCGATAATTAAATATATTTATTTTGTAAACGTATGTAGTATATACATATGTATGTACATACATTTCGTCGCCTGGCTAAAAGACTGGCGTATGCTATTTTCGGCAGGTTTCGGGAAACCGCATTTGAAGTTTAGAATACAATTTATCAAAAATGCGACTATAGACGCTCTGCCAAAATCTCGGAGAATGTTACAAGTTCACGAAAGTTTTAAATTATTTTATTTTAACAATTTAACAATCTTAATATGAAATACGGCAAACGAAATCTAATAAAATACTACATAGACCGTATATGTATATGTACATCATTTTTCGATAGGTCTGATAGTTTCCGACAAATTAATTAATCATTCCAGGTTTTTTATTTATTTTTTAATGAAAATATGAAAAAAACACTTTAACCGGAGAAAAAAAAAAAAAATAACATCTTTTGTGTAAAACTTATGCCTTTGGGCTAAATCGCGTTCTATCACAAAAAAATCAAGTTACTAATGAAGAAAGTCGATGGATAAATAAAAAAGTAATGAGGATAAGGATAAATATAATATACATATATTACTTCATGAAATTAATGAGTCTGCGCACTCGAGTTTTTATGGACGGGAGAGGGGAAAGGGTAGAATTTTACCCCAGTAATTTCAGACGGAGAAAATTGCGGTATGACTTCGGTCACGCATACATAGAAAGTTAACTCTCTTATAATTTATTATTACTAGAACCAGTGTTACCGCTGTGCGCCTAATGTCGCAACGTGGCTATTTTTGAAAATCAATGCCCTTGACACCAGATTTTTGGAAATCTTCAATATTTGGCTTATTTGATTACTAACTCGCGCAAATTTTGATCCCTTATGACTTTGAAAATTTCATAGTCATATTTTTACACTCTTTCCTTAAATTTCAATACTTGCAAAAAATAATCAAGTATTGATGAATTAGATACATTTATTGTTTCAAAATACTACAAGGCACAGAAGAATTCGTCAACAAGATCTTAGTACTCAGTACGTTTCCCACTTTGATTATATTTTATCATTTTTACATATGCATATTGTAAAAGTACTAGTTATGAATGTGAGAGCTTAAGCAAATATATATCTATTTATAAACCTGTTCCTCGATCCAATCAAAATATTCAGAAACGCGTGTGTAAATTCCGGGAGTGCCAGTACCACATCCGATGCCGAAAGAAGTTACGCCCACAATATAAGCTATCCGATTGTAATCTTCTATATTTTCATATCTTATAAGCGGGCCGCCGGAGTCTCCCTTAAATAATAAAATTTTTAGATTTGAAATTATAGAGCTTTTTGTTAAAATAAATCTTAGAGGCCTTCTAAGCCATATTGGTACTAGGAACGCCACTTCTTCAGAATTTGGAAAATTGTAAGAGGTAGGTAACACCAAGTTCGCTATTTCAAAGGACATTTTTTTTAGCTCTCACCTGACAAGTGTCTCGTAACTTTGCATGATCCTTGGCGCACAGCTGTGTAGCTATTACTCCTGAACTCAGTAAGTCTTCATCCTGTTCGTAATACGTACTACATTCTTCGTTCGTAATTGCAAACAAACTCGTTTTCATTAAGAGTGGCGACGATGCACCAGCTTCGGGAAACAGTGAGTGGTGTAGAGAGAGAGAGAGAGAGAGAGAAATAATATAATTAAATAAAATACGTTCTCAAACCTTACCGAATTGTGTATCCCCATAACCTATAGCCGTTACCTTCTCCTCTGCCAATGACCCATGCCAGATGCAAGCTCTAGCCACGATGGGCGAGTCGCTACTACAAAGGAAATTTTATTATTCACACGATTGGTAAATACCTCCAGCAGATCTTACAGAAATACTTTTGTTATGCGAATAAGCGCTATGTCATTGTAAACTGCTGGGTATTCATAATTTGGATGTTCAATAATCTGATCGATATCATAATCAGTCGCATTGTTACTATTCAAATCGAATCCGCCTGGACGCACCACAACAGGCGGATCACTTGCGCGAAAGAATAACAGTAATATTATGTATGTAACTACAGAGGTGTTTGTTATTTTGAAATTCGCCTAAGTATTTACCTAGAGTGGTAGAGACAGTGCGCAGCTGTTAGCAAATATCTGCTGTCGATTAATGTTCCACCGCATCTGTAAGCTATGCTCTCCGTACCATTTTGATCTCGAACTCGCCAACCTATAGAAGCCTGCATACAAAGAACAACACTTTTGTATCTTAAATTACTACCACGAATATTTTGTTAGAGCCAGCTATTTAGTATTTTAGTTTATTTTAAACCACTCACCATGTATGGAAATTCGTTGGGCTCCGCCACCACACCAAATGTTATAAATCCAGAGGGCAAATGGGCATCTAAGCAGGCTGTAGGCTTATTTATTATGAATATATTATATATGTATATGTAAATATATGAGCTGTTATTTATGAAAATGGTATAAGTCCGTTTTTAAAGTGAAACTTCTTAATCGAGTTCGGATGGGTAGAACTTGCTGGGTAGTAAGTACTAGTAGAGTTCGGAGATGTTTGCGTTAAATGTTTGTCATGTCATCAGATCTGTATCGTTTAACCTGTACTTGTGCAATATGGTTTTAGTTTTTTTTGCCACCTACTAGAATATTAAATTAAAATAATTCAAATTGTTTAATAAGTAAAATTAGTTAATTCATTTGAGTATCAATCGAAGTGGCTTTGAAAAAGCTTAATTTTTTAACAAAATGAAGGAGTCTGCCTCCTGTTCAAATAGTCAAATTTAACTTAATTCGTCAGTTAGTTGATATACATATGTACATTAGACTGCATCACTCAAAAAGTTGCGGTTTTTCCGCCGGGATTACAAAATGTATTATATTTTAGGACGTCCACCAAAATATTTCGAAAATTTTTTAAGATTTACGTGAGCTGGACCGATTTGAAGATACCTCCAAAAATGGAGTTTTTTATAAATAAAAATAGTTTCTTAAAGAACTTTTTGAAAAAAGTCCCCTCAGATGACAAAACAGATTAGGCTTAAAAAATCTGCATACAAATATTTAAAAAACTTTTGAACGGAATGTTATCATGAGATTTTTGATGCTGTTTTTTTTTTACTTTTTTTCGAAGATTGATTTACGAAAAACTTGAATAACTGGGCGAAAGCTATTCTGATTTAGACTTATGGGATCTCAGCAGAAAGGTATTTTCCTATTATTTTTATTTATGTGCAAAAAAAAAGTCATTCGTGTCCTAATTTTTTTTTTCAAATACCAACACATCCTAATTCAACTTTGAATGATGTTCGTTCATTCTTCCTTTCTCTTTCATCCTTTGAATGAGATTCTTAGCAAAGAAATAAAAAGGGTGAGAAAATACCTTTCCAATGATACCTCACAAGTCTAAATCGGTAGAGCTTAAGTTCAGTTATTGCAAGTTTTTCTTATACCAATCTTTGAAAAAAGTAAAACAAACAGCATCAAAAATCTCATTATTACGATTCCGTTCAAAATTTTTTTAAATTTATTAAAAATATTTTATGCAAATTTTTTAAGCTTAAACCGTTTTGTCATTTGAGAGATTTTTTCAAAAAACATCTTTAGGAAACTATTTTTATTCTTAAAATCCAAATCGGTCCAGCTCACGTAAATTTTAATATTTTTCCGAAATATTTTGATGGACGTCTTAAAATACAGTAGATTTTATAATACCAATGGAAACGCAATACCGATTTTTATATTTTTTTTTTATGGGGAGTGATGCAAGCTAATGTATATACATTTGAATAGGGTTGCCACCCGTTTGAAAAGTGAAATTCAGATAAATTTTTCAGAAGCTGTGTACATGAAATATTAAAATTTTAATATCAAACGAAAGCGTTTTAGGCAATTTTTAGTTGGAACAACTAAAATATTTTTGAGGTTTTTAAGATGGTGGCCACCTTCTCAAAAATTAAAGTTCAAACTTTTAATTTGGCTGCGGATATGTTTGCGTTAAATATTTAATGCCATGGCGAAGGTATATATTGGGAAATATATTGCGAACTTCTTCCTTTCTGTAATTTCCTTTATTAAGTTTCACTTCTTCCGCGTGTAGTGACTACAAGCAGTAAGATTTTCTTTTATGTGATTGAAAAAAAAGTTTAACTAAACAAATTTTTGGGTACTTACATTGGTAAAGTAAACGATGCTTTTCTGGCCTGCCTCCAAATGTGCAACAAGTAAGCGTATTATTACCATCCTGACAATGCCCCTCACATTGGGCTTTCTGTTTTTCGGTTAATCTTTGCATATCCTCTTTTGTATAATAAAAGCCTATAACATTGAGCGGTGTATAACATTCCTGGGCTTTATAACAGCCTTCGGTTAACGGTAGCTTTTCTAGAAACACCGCTGAAACGGCACAAGACAATCAAACTTGTAAGCGATATGGCTGTAAAAGTTTATATTTTTTATGTTTATCCATAGTAATTATTTACCCAGTATTAGTATTTGAAAGCTTATAAAAATTGTCAGGCGGCTTGAGTTCGCACGTAAGCGCATCATCTTCCCTCAAAATGTTGACTACTTTGTTGCGAAAACAAAACTTGAATGTAAAATTGCGTTCTGTTCCCTAATTACTTGGCTACTTGTTATGAGCAGCAGAATCAGAGAACTAAGAGTTAAATGCATACACATACAAATGTATGTTTACTAAATCCGAAATTTAATATATGCTAATCAGCTATAAATAAGAGAGTTAAGCTTGTAAGTAAAAAAAAAAATTGTGATGAGAATTGCTTACGAACTGGTTGATTGCAAAATAAATGCACAAAAAAGGACTTGTTTTCAGTATTTATAGCAATACCTGCATGGTTATGGTAACTAGTCCGGAGGTTTGCGTTATCGATAATTAAATATAGGTTATTAGTGTGGGGCGAAAAAATTAGCTTCTCGATTTTGAAATCTCTCTAATTATAGTTCTTTTATATGCATTTTCTTTTTTTAATACTTTCTAGAAAGATTTTGAGTGTGCAGTTTTGTAGCCCATACAATTTGAGTAAATATAATAAAGTGCAAGATTGGGCTTTGAGTTGTGGAATTTATGCTGACGGTGTTACGCATTTATTTTTATGAGAATTGAAGTCAGTTGTGCTTTTTGATTAAAAATTATTATTTTTTTTTTTAATTTTTCTTTCCTTTAATTTGTAGATTATATTCTTTTTAAAAGAAAACTTTTAATTTTAACTTTATTTATTTTTATGCATATATTTTTTATCAACACTGTTGTTGTCCATTAAATGTGTCTTATAGCTTTATTTTGTCTTTCGTCAGTAGAAGTATATACATATGTACATATTCAGCTCGCCACAGTTCCATAAGTGACCTTCTCAATCCAATCAATATATTCAGATATGCGCGTATAAACACTTGGGGTACCAGTGCCACAACCGATGCCAAAGGATGTTACGCCAACCAAATAAGACATTAAATTAAGACCCTCCATTTGCACAAACTTTATAATTGGGCCGCCAGAGTCGCCCTGTAAATGAAAGGTATTTTGAATGATAATGTATGTAAGTATGTATTTCACAAAAATTTCAAGCTATTTTCATGCTCTTACTTGGCATGTGTCACGCAGTTTCTCGGGATCGCTTGCACAGATCTGAGTCGATCTAATTCCTTCAGTTAGAGCACCACTATCCGGGTCATAAAACGATTCACACTCACGATTGTTGATTGTTGTTAAATTGGTCTTTAATAATAGTGGAGAGGAGACGCCGCCTGAAAAGAGGGTTAAGGGGTTAATGCTACAATGCTGGATTTCTTGAAGTTACTACTACTGCATATTACTTTTCTTTAAGCAGTGACTACTTCGATTGCATAAATGAAGTAATTGTTTTTAATGCAAAAATTTCTCAATACATTTTTTGCAGTTTTAAGGGCTAGTGAAAATTCGCTATATGTATTTATGTATGTACATATGTATGTACATACCAAATTGTGTGTCTCCATAACCGATTGCTGTAACATTTTCTTCCAAACTTGGCTTTGCCCAAAGACATGCTGGTGCATCATGGAAGGGATTGCCACTTTGAAGTGTATTGAAAAAATTAAAACAAAATTTCAGTTGAAAAAATTTTCAATTTATCCCACAAACGTCTTTCTACTCACTTAAATATTGTCTTCAAGCGTATAACAGCAATATCATTGTAAACAGATGGATATTCATAGTTGGGATGCTCTATGACATCTTCAACTTCCAGGTCCCATGCTTCAGTGTCATTTAAGGCGAACCCACCAGGTCGCACAACGATGGGTAGATCGCTAAGGTTTTTTTTTTCAAATTTGTTCAAAATGAAAATTAAGGAGTACAAAAATAATAGTATTTTTTTAACATACGCTGAATAATATAGACAATGTGCCGCTGTAATCACATAACCACGATCGTATATAGTGCCACCACATTTGTAAACTATTGTTGAGTTCCCTGTGGACTCGTCTTTAACGCGCCATCCTAGAGCAGCCTGAAATGCAAATATTTGCGCCAATTGCGATATTAGTTTGCATAACCATTTAATTAAAAGCCTCCTTCAGAGGAGACAGGCTTGGAAACGCCTCGAGAACGGCGGCTGATGTTGCCCTCATTGATGCACACGCAGGCGAGTTCTTGTAATTATGCCTATTTTCTTCTTGAAGGAATGGTTTTAGGAATTTGTCCTTTTTGCTTTCTTGGAGAAAATAGCTATGCTAGTCATTTGAGCGTTAAATTTGAACCCTTTTTTAAGTGCATCATTGCAGTAAGAGATACTTTGGGGCACCCTTCGTAGCTTTGACCCCTCCTGTCCTAGAGTTTATTTAATGGTTTTATACTTGGTATCCGTTGGCATGTAGCAACTTTAACCCATTTGCGCCGGAAGCGTTTTTATGTTAGAGTATGTTCTGGGTTATCGGAAGCGCTCCTTATGTTCAGGAAGCAACCTACCGCCCCCTCCCTTTTTTCTACAAGGACTTTTCATTTGATTGTGAGACTCTGAAGTCCTTTTTAGTAGAAATGACATAAGGCTCATAGGCAGGGACCGAACATAACAGTTATTGATGAAAACTGTCATGGAAAAATTCACTATAAAGGAAATGTTATACAACTAAGTGATACATACCAATCGATTTCTTTTTCGCCGAGATTTAAATTTGAATATAAATTTTTATTTGCAAATTTAATGCAAAACTAAAAAATAACAATTATTTTTAATTTTTATATTATAAATCCAAAATAAAATTTTTAATTTTTATGTTATATGTCATATACAACAGTTATTGAAGACTTTTATTTTTTAAATCAATTGTATAAAAGTCATTCACATTTTTCGCAATTAAGAAGGTGTTGGGGAACAAAAGTTTACTACGACTTGTACAAATTACTTTTATAAGTATGATTTAAAAAATAAAGCTCAGTGACTGATTTTCATTTATGACTTTTATAAATAAAAGTCTTCGATAACTGTTTCTAAGACATATAATTTAAAAATCAAAGATAACTGTTATTTGCAGATTATTTAGATAAAAATCAAAAATAATTGTTATTTTGGATTTTTAAAATAAATGTCGGAAATAACATTTATTTAAGGACTAATTAAATATAAGTCAAAAATATTTGTTAAAGACCGATTTTTTTAATAAAAGTTGTAACTGTTACGGTCCCTGCTCATAGGTCAGTATTATTTCGGTTGGTGTTGTCGTTGGCGAGGTATCGGACTGTCTTTTTCTGTTATTTGTAGCCTTGTTAAAAAAGCGAGGAATAATGGGAGATTCCCTGCAGCTGTTCGTATAGCAATTAGTAACAACTTCCCCTCTTAGCTCTCGCCACTCTCACCCATATGCGTCGTTTCGACTCTCCCTAAATATAAAGGCTTAAAACACTGCCATGGTTTTCAGAATATTTAGCAATGTTATCTCCACTCAAGTGGCTTTTACGACTCAAAGATAAAGCGACAAAAAATGAAATAACATGAATTTTGGAAATATAACGACTAACGAATTCATAGGACTCCCTTATCACTTTTATCTTCATTTCAAAGCGATTAAACTTTAGTTTGTTGCATTCTCAAGATTAGTATCCAGGTTCTAAGCAAACAGTCAGGAAAGAAAAAAAGTTTCGTTCCCGGGAATAGTAGTGTCTAAGAAATTTCGATATCTGATATTTCACAGCCTATTGTCTCACACTCACGAAATAATGGGCATATATTTCTGTTGCAAAAAACTTTATGAAACTGTAGTAGAAAGCGTAGAAAATTCCTTAAGGAAATTTGACACAAGAAAATTTCTTTGTCAGTTGTTCCATGGTGGAATTATACAAGGTGTTGTACGTAGTGACAGCTCATGTCGACGGCTCCCTTACAAAAGGTTGTAATATGGAAGCACGAGAGAAACGGGAAGAAAACAAGCCCGCTTTGCGAAGTAGTACGAAATTTGGTACTATTATTCATATCAAATTTTGCATATAAATAGTTACAAACAAACAAGAAACAAGAAACTTAACGTTTGACATCGATAGACTCCATGTTGCCGTGGTCCGATTGTAGGAGGACGCATACGTACGTGTTCGTATCTAGGTTGGAAGATTAAATGCATTGCTGCAATATGGGCATCGGAAATGGTTTTGAAAACGCTTTACTTTTAGCAACCTCCCAGGGTGGTCACCGGTTAAAAAAATCAGATTCCACTTTAATTTAGGGAATTAGATAATTCAAATATGTATCACAGTAAAAGTAAGAAAATGTAATAAAACTACATTTTTGTAATAATTACAGTAATATAACAGTCTTATTTATTGTTAAATGCATGTTGTAAGTATTAACTTGGAGTAAATTAGGGTCCACAATTACTGAAACGTCGGAGTTTTCGTATTTTAAACGTGTTGCTTTTCTATACCAAGATAATTAAGTGCACCGAGTTTGGTATAAATTTATACAAATTGACAGCATCGCGACAATTGTGCACCCTACGTCGAATTTGTCCAAAAGCAAGTCAGACGCATTCTAAGCTAACCTGTTGAAGGATTACATAGAGATCACACTACGTGATGCTGCACCAAATGTCGATAGTGAAACAACCGTACACCACATTGTCACCAATGGTCCCCCAGTCCACGAGCGCCCACGCAAACTCACTGGTGAGAAGTTAAACGCCGCAAAAGAAGATTTTAATCTGTTGCTGCATCATGGTGTCATAACACGCAATCAATGGACAAGTCCCATCCACATGATGCCCAAAGAGTCCGGTGGCTGGCGCACTGCAGGAGACTTTCGCTTAAAAATCAACATGAAAAAATTCCATATCGGTGGAAGTGAAGTAGTCTACTTAGGCTATTCTGTGAGCCAGCATTGTTACCAGCCTCCTGAGGAAAAAGTTATCCAAAGCCTCAAACAGTTGTTGACTCGCGCCGCTTCCTCGGTATTGTAAATTATTATAGGCGTATTTTGCCTCACGCAGCAGAAATTCAAGCTTCCCTCAGTGAGTGCCTGAAAACAGCGCCCATCTCGCTGTAAATCCTTTGGAGAATACACAAAGCCCACGTTTTTTGTCGAATTAAAGTTTAAAATTTGTTATTTAATTTTCCGTTGTCAACGAATAAGAATAAATTAAATGTCAAATAATTGTTCAGTGATTGCAAATCAGTTTTAGGGAATGAGGTAGTTTAGTACTTTTTTTAAGGCGGTAAAATGTAGTTTTTTCAAGAGGGAAACATCGATTTTGCTAAGGGAGTCAAGATGGCGGATTAGAGCGAGAACGCTGTCAATATCCAACACCTTGTATTATTCCACCATGAGTTGTTCAGCGTTTCTTTTTTTTTTGTTTAAATGGAATTTTTGCTTTTCTTGAGTGTTGGATACTAAACTTAAAATTTACCAACTTACCATAAACGGAAATTTGTTATCCTTAGCTAATTTTCCATGTATGATGAAACCACGTTTTAAATGATTGTATCTGCACACTGTTAAATATATGTACATATGTATGTATATGTCCATGTGAAGTCATTGTTTTCCTTCATAAAATTGTGTACCAAACTAAGCATGCAGTCTAGACCTACCTTGCTCAGATATCCTATCTGAATGTACCTTAGCCGCGTAGGCACAGCAGCGCAATCGCAATGTACTGTTATGATGGCAAAAACCATCACAGAGTCCTCTTGCTGTTTCGTTGAATGCATTATAAAGTTCTTGGTCTACAAAGCGGCCGCTGTAATTGCGTGGTGTAAAACAATATTGTCCAGAATAGCAACCCTCAATTTGTTGACCGAAGAATACTATGAAGATAATAAATACAATTAAAGGTTGTTATCTTTGTTAAGGATTTACATTTTACCAACTAATATTCCGAATATAAAAATTAAAATGAAAATTTCATTTTTATTATTTTCTTTTAGCCACATTTTATAGTACAATTTGTAGTAACTATAACACTTTAGCGCCAAGTTGTTGACCAGTTCAGATGGAAATCAACACTTGAATGCAACTGCGAAATGATTTGCTTTTACTTAGAACTCAGAAAAGTAGCGCACTGTGGGGTGATTATAAAGCGCTGGAGCCGAAAAAAATTTAAAACTTGTATTTTCATCAGTAGTCGTCGAAGAAATACCTATTTCAATGAAATATTAAACCTGAAATATTAGGACTTCCAATAACGAACAAAGGAAGTCAGAATTTAATACGTACATAGATCTAAAGGCATTGGTAAAATAGCATATTTTGGTATTATCTTTTTATAGAACTGCTTTGTTGCCCACTGTAAACTTATTCCAATACCTTTATATTTAGTTTTAGTTTTGTATGCACATATGTATACCGGTTTTTAGCGATAAATGCACGCATGAGTAAAACTTGTTGAATACATTACTGTCAGTATTAGTTTCTCCATTGGTTAATTAATTCCCTTAATACCTTACTTTGCAAAACTTTATGAACACATGTATGTACATATGTAGTACATATGGACATATATTTGTTTGCAATTCATACTTTTGTTTACTTCTTACAATCCAATTCTGTACTGGTTACAAAAATTTCGTAACCGCTGTCAAGTTTTGAACCCATTTCACATTTTGTACACTTCTGTAACCGGTAAATTTGGTGCTACCTAAATAACTGAGTTTCTATAAAATTGCATAGATGAATCTCTTGGTTCAGCCACAAGAGCGGTAGAGATCGTTTGATCAAATACCCACATATTGACGGCTGAGTGGTAGATCGACCTACTGTCTCGGCAGCCGGTTCGAAACGCCCTATCTCAGAAAACCTTTCCTCAATAAAATTCTGAATTAGGGCGTTATTGAAAAGTTTTCTGAGATAAGGCGTTATCAAACTGTTTGCCGATATGTAGTTTGTACAAAAGACGCTTTTATTTAGAGTGCCCTGCAAAAATACCTATGGCGAAGCAATTGTATACAGATGCAGGGGGGCTGACTTTCTCCCCTCGAAGACAAGCGCAGATGTCACTTCGAGAGTTGAAAGAGCTTTTAGTACCGCTTGACAATTCTCTCATTGTGATAAATAGTTTTTTCATAGATTTATCTCCGCACACAGGTTGACGGCTTAAACTTTTACCCTAACAAAGCTCGGTACC
Source organism: Rhagoletis pomonella (assembly GCF_013731165.1). NCBI lineage: Eukaryota > Metazoa > Arthropoda > Insecta > Diptera > Tephritidae > Rhagoletis > Rhagoletis pomonella. The sequence goes on along the minus strand of NW_023458565.1, from coordinate 29,237,897 downwards.
ATAGACGTCTGCTTCCATGCACTCGGGAGTTTCCAGCGCCTATTTTTATGCCGCAGTGGAATATCCTTAACTAGTTGGGGCTAGCGAGAGCTGGGAGCCTAATTACTCCATGTTCCTAGATGAGTTGAGCTTTCATCTGTAAACACCCTCTCTAACGAATTTAAGTAGAGTTCGGTTTGCTGATGTGCTCTATGTACAGTGGCGGTCAAAAGTGGATGAATGGTATTATGCTTATAAATATGGTGGTATGGCTTATAAAATTCTAGTAAAACAAGTGCAAGTTTTAAGCGGCTAAAAAAACGGTTTTTACGGTTTTTTCATATGAATAGCGAAATTTAGGAAAACTGGCGTTGACTTGTTTTTATTTCAATATATATATATCTATATCTATATCTATATGGAAAAAAGTGCAAAACACTGTCAACAAAAATAAAATTATTAAAAATCAATGCGATTTTTTGCCAGTAACCAGGCAGTGTTTAATTTTATTAACACGGTTTGTAAATTTGCACACATTAGGAGAGGAAACTGATTGTCTCTGGCAAGCTTCTGTAAAAATATTAATCACTCCTTCTTCCAAACCTCCGGAACATGTGATGGAGCAAGCCTGCTCTTAACCCATTTAGGTCCAAGGGAAACATGCTCCCCATGAATTATTTTCAAGGTTTGTGTTTTTTATGTGCCACTTTTTTATTTAGCTATTTTTATCATAAAACTTTAGGAATCAATATTTTTACCAAAACAAGGAAAATTCAAAACAAATTAGAACAAAACTACTTATGGAAAAAAATAACTTTGGCGAAAAAAATGTTTTTAAAAAAGTCTCATTTTTAGAAAAAAAGACGCTTTATGAAAAATACACCTAAATGAAAGAAATTTGTTAGAAAAAATAATAAAAAAAAATTGTATAGAATTTTCTTTCTGATTCTGATTTTTCTGATTTAAAGAGAAAAACAATTTTTTGTTGAGAAAACATTTTTGTAATAACATTTTGAAGAAATTGAATTGTAACAAGTAATTTTTAAGCAAAAATCAAAGCCTCAATTCTGATATAAAAAGTCACTTATCGAATCCAAACCAAATAAGTATGGCGTCACCTCTGAGGTACCACCTTTCCTTTAAAAAAGAATTATAGAAATCGGTTAACGTGGTCCAAAGTTATGCGGTAACATATATAAAAAAAATATTCCCTGGAATTGATAACCTCCTCCTTCTTTTCAAGTCGGTTAAAAATAGTTTTTTTCTTATCTTTTCTTTGAGAAAAAACAGACCCCAGGAGCTTAGGCAATCAAAAAAAAAAAAACGATTTCTCATTGCACAAATTGCTGGGTAGAAAGGTTTTTTTCCGCCTCCATTCCGCCAAAGACGGTCTGGTCAATCTTCGCTACTTTCGCAGGATCCATTTGTAGCCTAAGTACCAACTTAGTTTCTACTCTTTCTCTTGCCAGAGCTTTGTGAAGCCAGCCATTAGAGGAATTCTTACCCAGAAGGCTATAAAGCTTTCGCTCTTAGTTATCGTGATCTCCTTATTGGGTGCTTTTGGAAGAACTCTTCCTCTTGCCAGGGATTAGAGAAGCTTTGCGGATGCAGGTATTAAAGAATTTCCTACCCAGAAGGCTCTAAAGCTTTGTCTTTTAGTTTTCGTGATCTCATTATTGGATGCTTTTGGGAGAACTGTGCCTCTTGCTAGAACTTTGTGAAGTCTTGCCTCTACCCATAAGGCTGTAAAATTTTCCGAAGTCGGAGAAATTTGAAGTAAACACTTTTTTAATCTCTTTGTTTCGAATAGTAACACTATGGCTCACGACAACACTTACTCAAACGGCGACAACATACACACATGCAAGTTACTTAAAAAATATAAATTAACGCATATCATTCTCCGTTCACATAAAATATTTGAAAATATTGCCCGCCTGGCGATGATAAGTGTGAAGATCTTGTCAACATTGGTATTTACCTTTTCTAATTTTCACATGCAAAGCAACAACAAATGCATTTTTTTTATTGACAACATCATTACTAAGTTGTTAGTGTGGGTTAAAGTTGTTGTTGTCACCACATTGCAACGCAGCAACATTGATTGCTCCACTGACCGAATGACAACACACCAGAGGCGCAACGTTGCAACGGCACACATTAGTATATACATATGTATGTATGTATGTAAACATAAATATGTAAATATACATATGTATGTATATACATACTTTAATATGCACACTTGTAGGTGTATTTATGTATGTATGTACATATGTATATGTACGCCGTATTTTATGCTGTTGCAAGCAATTGTCGCTGGTGTTGCATATTAATCGTTTGTGCTACATAGCTCTCGGCGATTTTTCACTTTTCTCAATTACACGACACCAAAGTCAAATGCAAATGCAGCGAAAGTGTTTGTCCAATCGCGTTTCGGTCACTGGTATTTTGTTTTAGAGTAGGCTACTTTTTTCATTATTTTATTTTATTTTATTTTTTATTTTTAGTTTTTCAAATGAAAATACGAAATACGAAAAATGTTTGCGTGCAGTTAAAGCAAGTAGCTGCCTACAAACGTAAATTTCTAGGTGCATACGCAGGCATGTGTTTGTACAGTGACTCAAACAAGTGGTCATTTGTGTCGTTTTTTTTTAGATATTCGTAAGGTTTTTCGAAATACGTTTTTTTTTTTGTTATTTTTATCTAAAAATATCGTCCAAGCTTTAACCAAAACCGTGTAAGTCACAGTTTCAAACTTTATAAAAATTTAGGAAAATTCAAAAATTTTCACCTAAATTTCCACTTTTTATTCTGAATTTTTAGAAGACTTTTGGGTATGCAGTTTTATAGCCCATACAATTTTAGCCTGCTGAAGTGTATGTTTCAAACGGCTGAAAAATCGCGTTGATTTTTTGAGATTTTTTTTTTGCAGGCTACTTTTTTGGGGTTTTTAATATAACGAGCGCAATTTACAAAAACTTGCGTTGATATTTTGAACTTTTGTTGCTGACGGTCTTCAGCGTTTTATTTCATAAGAAATTCATACTTACATGAAAAAAAGTGCAAAACTCCGTCACCAAAAAAAAAAAATCTCAAAAATTAACGCCATTTTTTAACCGTTGCACTTCATTAGACTAAAATTGTATGGGCTATAAAACTGCATACCCAAAAATTTTCTATAAATTCGGAATAAAAATTTTAAATTTTGTTGAAAATTTGTTGAATTTCTAAAATTTTGTATAAAGTTTGAAACTGTGATTTATACGGGGTTGGTTAAAGCTTAGACGGTATTTTTTTTGTAAAAGCAACAAAAAAATTTAGCTCGAAAAACATAACGAATATTTGAAGAAAATCGACACGTGATCATTTCTTTGAGTCACTGTTTGTTTTTATCTACATACACACTTATACATATGTAGATTTGCACATTTTTCAGGCACATTGTTGTGAAGTGATTGGCCTCAACATTTTCTTCGACACTTTTGGTTGCCATTATTTATAGAAATTTTTTTCTTCTGTTTTCTTTTTTAATTTTGCTTTATTGGCTTTTTACCTACTGACTCGAGATTTGTTACAGTAATTTTCGCAATTCATCGCTCACATTCTTCACTTTTAATGCTTTCGTGGAATAACAAACTGCATAACTGCTCTGCACATTTACCCAGTTACTGAGGTTGGCCAAAATGAATTCCTTGTTAAGTCTTTCCAAAAAAAAAAAATTAAAAAATCACAAATATTTTGCACCACTTTGAACTTTTTTTCTGCGCTAATTTCAACTCAACTCATCGCATCCCATTTACCATGCGCCGGCTACTGC
>NW_023458565.1:29185516-29233698 GCF_013731165.1 Rhagoletis pomonella | reverse complement strand
CGGCGAAATGCATTAAAGCGACTTATGCATGCGTATAAACGTAGTATATACTTACGGCTTTATATCGGCATCAAAGTAACCGTCTTCAAAAGCAAACAAAATCAGCAGTTTTCATTTGACATTTTGTAAGTTAACATAATGGAAAGTGATAAAAATCTAGTTTTATTCGGCATTATAAAATCGTGGCAAAGAAAAAGAACGATTATTATTAATCAGCTTTTAAATACTGATGCGATTATTTGGAATTTGAGCGGAACAGCTGATCTCCAATTCGCTTTGAGTGAGAGCGGTGTTTATACACTCTTTCTAACTGTCTGGAGAATTAAACTACCGATTTGAAATGGAGTGTGAGCCAAAACACTTCGCTCTTTCAAAGCGAATTGAAATTCAGTTTATACATATGTTTTGAATCGCGGCGAAATGAATTAAAGCGACTTATGCATGCGTATAAACGTAGTAAGAGACTACATTTTTAAGACGCAACTATCGATGTGCATAAATATGTTTGAATGTAGTAGGGTGACAGACTCAGTTTTTTCAAACCGGTTTGCACCGGTTTTTTGACATCTTGTTTCTTCGAATATCGAATAACCCGGATTTTTCATCAGAAAAATCGTGTTTTTTTATTTCATCCAAATCTTGAACTGTCAATAAAAGTTTTGAGTTTTTCGAAAATTTCAAGGCCTTTTTCAAGTTATAAATTATATTCTAGGCAATACCCCGAGTATTTATATCATATGTGATTCTAATAAATAAATGTGTGCGGCTTAAATGTTTTCTACGTGTTTGGCCGAGTTTCTCCTTCAATTCGTGCTCTGCCTCTTAATGTTGTGACACAAATGGAGAGATCTTCACTTTTGCTCCACCTGCGAAGATGCTTTTTTACGGCAGAAGTACACTCGCGACCGCTATTTGAAAATGAATTAAAACATCATAATATGGGTACCAAATCGAATGTATTTTAAATATCCCTAATTCAAAAATATTTTTAGTAGAAATGTCACCTATTTTGAATCGCATATTTATTTAGTTTTTTGGTTAGGAAAAAAAGGTAAAATATTACTATTCATTCATGGGTACTAAGAGAAGGTTCTTAAACAATGCTTTCCCTATACATATACAAAAGGTTATCCCTTAGGATAACAGTATAAGGTTGCCACTTATTTTCGATTCTACACAATTTATCTAAAATATTCCATCAGGGTTGCCACGCTTCTATGTAATACAAACTTTTATTTTGTTAATTTAAAACAGCATTTTTTTATGTATGTATACTAGGGTGGTAAAAAAATGCGTGTAAAAAAGTAAAGTCTGAATTTTTATGCTCTCACCCCCTTGGATTGTTCTAAACCCAAAAAAATATTCCCCTATTTTTTATTTTGAAATAAAAAAATATTTAGAGGTCGCTCAAAGCACTCAAAGTTTTCCATTTATTTTATATGGGGGAAAAACAACTTTTCGTAGAAATGATATAACAGGTTGAAAGGTTATCTATAGCAAAAACAACAGATGAAGTCACCGAAAAAACTTCCGGTCCAGCTAACGAGCTACGAGCTACTAATTGAGCTACTCGTTAGCTGGACCGGCAGTTTTAGCGATGACTTCATCTGATGTCTTTGCTCTAGATAACCTTTCAATCTGTTATGCCTCTTATCCTTAAGATTGTAGATCGACTAATTAGATGTTTGTGAGGATAAAAATATGACGGTACAACCTTAGGTATACTATGCCTTCATAACTAATCATAAAACAGCGTCGCATTCTAAAAAGATAAGCAATGTAATTTCTGTTTAGCCTACATCTTTCCAGTACTTACTAATTTCTGAGTACACCTACCCTAGTTTTGATGAGGACTAACTAAACCACGCATTGTTTTGTGTATATAGTTCTGAGAAAACAAAAAAAAAACTAAACCATAAAAAACTTTCGCTGCTATGAAGAAAATACTAGAAATCATATTCATTTGTTCCAAGCTATCTAACATTTATTTGCAATCAAAATTTCCATCACGCACTATTTAATTCTTCAATTTGGAGCAGTTCTTCACGAAAGTGGGAAATTCAGTGAACACCGAAATCATATCACCCACAGCACTGCTCGCGCATCCAGCATAGGTGCCTGGTGTGGATGGCAATTTCTTCGACAACTTAATAGTTTTTGAGATCTGTTTCTTTAGCGTAATCATTTTGTTCAACAATTTTGAAGCACAACGGGCTGGAGTTTTCTTGTTGGCATCCATCTCATCGTCCAGTGTGCCGTTATTGCACACATTGCTGTTCAAATTGATGATATCGTTGCAGGTATTCACAACAGCTTGAACTTGGTTAATAAGCGCATTGAAATCCTTTAAAACGCCGGTATTGCAATCTTCGACGGCTTCCAGGAAATCCACTCCAGCACTGCGAATGCTCATTACCCTTTTGATGGTGCAATTTACACCTTTCAAGGTACGTAAGCTGGCTTTGATGGTAAAGTATAAAGGACCAAATACACCCAAGATATCCGGGTCGATACTCTCCTCAGCATAGTCCAAGGGAATGAATTCTGTTAGTTGTTCGTCATCGACGATGTAATCCGTATTGGCCTAAGGATGATAGCATAGACAAATTTTTGCTGCTGAGGAATACCTACGCTCTTACGAGTACCTACGAGTATTTGAAGTATTCTACTCACCGTGGCGGCAGCCAGGAACAATGCAAAGGCGAGACAGAGCACTGCTAATTTCATTGTGATAGTACTTTGCTTTGCCTTGTAAATCGATTTATCATTGAAAGTGCATCAAAGTGTGCTTTTATACCTTTGGATAATGCCGCAGGTGATAAGAACACATGCTCACATGCATGAATATGGACATATGTATGTACTTAGTGAAGGATTATAACTATTATCACACTTATTGATCTTGTTATTAGCTTTGAGAGAATTAAGTATGAATGTTTAGCGTAAGAAAGCACTTAACAGCTATTAACAACAATATCTCGGCTTAAGTACGAACAGGTGGCAGTAGGCAGTCAGTACCTTTGTGGTCTTACTGATACGCTGCGGCATTATATGACAGCACTTCATTCAGATACTTGGCATGCCATATAAAAAAAGTATAGTAAGACCTCCAAATCGCTTTGCATTCTCAGGTAAAATTTTTTATTTTTTATTTTTTTGCAATAAGAGCAAAAAAGCGAAATATATATTTTGGGTACATATAGTAAAATTTCACGAAGACTCAATTTGGTAGAACATTACAACCTATTTGCTCTCTCACGAAAGTCCAAGTAAAATAACATTTCGGAGGTCGATAGAGGGTTAAATGTAGCAGAAAATTATGCACCGAAAAATTTCACTAGCGGTATTCTCAGACAAAATCTTTATACAAAGTACGCAAAAGTTCACAGAAAAAAAGAAATCTGAAATATGTCCCCTTGAAATATGCTACAACTTTTTTATGCTTTCTTACGTATTTTGTTTGTATATAACTCGAGCTCTGCACTGAAACTTCATTTTTCTCACTTTTTGGTGTATACTTATTTACCAAAGCAGTAGCAAAAGCTGCCGGGGTCCGACTTGAATGCTTCCATTTAACTTAAAAAAAATACGTTAATGCTGGTCGCGAGCTGAATCTGGGACACGCCACGTATGTATATATAAAGTGAAAAGATCGAACCTGAAAGTGATTTCGACTATTCTCGTTTATTTTTATACCCGAGCGCACTTGTGCACAAGGGTATTATAACTTTGTTCACATAACGGCTGTTTGTAACAGGCAAAACGAATCGAGATAGATATAGACAAATGTATACATAAATGATCAGAATGAACAGAGAAATCGATTAAGCTGTGACTGTCTGTCCGTCCGTCCGTCCATCCGTCTGTGCACACGATAACTCGAGTAAAAATTGAGATATCTTAACGAAACTTGGTACGTGCACTTCTTTCTGGCGTAGGACGGATGGTATTGAAAATGGGCGAAATCGGACTGTAACCACGCCCACCTCCCATATAACGGTAACTTCCAGAAATACGAAAACTGCGATATTTTAGTGACTACTGAAGATAATTCACTCAAAATTGATATTTACAATAATTTTCAGACGAAAAATAAGAATATTGTAAATTTTTGGAAAATGGGCGCAGCCACGCCCACTTATGGTTACATGTGTATATCTTGGTAACCGCTGCACCAATTTCTTCCAAACTTGGCACAGATGTTGGCCTTGGTACAGCATACTAACTGACCGAAAATTTTTAAAATCGGACAATAACCACGCCCACATCCCATATAACGGTAATTTAGAGAAATACAAAATCTTCGATAAATCAGTAAATATTAAAGCTAATTTATTCAAAATTGACGCTTGCAACAATTCTTTACCAAGAAATACGCTTATGGTAAAATTTTGGAAAATGGGCGTGGCACCGCCCACTTATGATCACATATATGTATATCGGTAACCGTTCCACCAATTTGTACCAAACTCGGTGTGGTTATTGTGCTTGCCACATAAAAGCAAAATTTTCAAAATTATTGAAATCGGACTAAAATTACGGCTTTTCATATAACGGTAAATTTTAGAAGTGCTTGAAGCGTCAATATTTCGAAATTTAAGGGCACTAATTTACTCAAAATTGATACACCCCGGCTTACCATGTAGCTGGAGCTTACGGAAAGGTGAAAACGTATATTTAATACTTGCGCCGGGTATTTAATGTTCGGCTCCGCCCGAACTTAGACTTTCTTACTTGTTATTATTGTTATTGGTTTCTAATTAGGATACCACCCATAGTATCGTTTATATGCTCTGGTTTCCAGTAACTTGGTAACACATGCGGCCTTGAGAGGCAGCCTAACTGGCATTAACAAAAAAAAAATTAAGATGCAGCTGAAACTACATTTATGAATCCGAGGCACACCTTTACCATAATACATAGATAGCATCACTCAGGTAAAATTAACTTTTCAGTAAAATACCGTATTATTATTTATGGATCCCTCTTTCGCATATTACTCAAAAAAATTTGTTTGTTGATAAGCTCCTCTGGCTCTCATGGCCTCATATGAAAGCTTATTATTTTGCTCACATTTGCGTCGACAAACCGAATACCGGGTAATCGGAAACCGGAGCATGCGAAACGGCACTTACTGCCACTTGTATCTTAAAGCTTAAACAGACGGCAGCGTTGATCCGGATTACCTCGGACTTAATTTATAAAGGCGAAGAAAGACATGAAAATGTGGGATTTAGATCCTTCTTAAACATTTCGGGCCCATTTTCTTAACCGACTTCAAAAAAGGAGGATGTTATCACTTCGTCGGAATATTTTTTTATGTATATTACCGCATAACTTTGTACCACGTTAACCGATTTCTATACATTTTTTAAAGGAAAGGTGGTACCTTCGTCCCATACTAATTTGGTTTATATTCGATCATTGGATCATAAAATAATTAACGGTATTCTTAAATGTTTATATGAGAATTGAAGTCGGTTTTGTTTTTTGCTTAAAAATTACTTTTTTATTAATTCTAGTTAGTAGACTTTTTTTTATCTTCCCCTACGCAAATTGTCAAAGCTAAGCTAAACAAATCCACCAAAAACCTTTTCCCTCTACCCTGCACCTATGCCATTTCTACACCCTCTTCCTTGGCGAATTCACATCATTAACGTTGACCATAAACGGAACTGCCAAAGCGTCTATTGTGTGTCGGTTCATATCGCGCCAACCAAACGCTGCGTGCGTGAATATCATTTCATTACGAGTATTTTCACTTGCAACAAGTTGAAAGCAAAAGAAAACAATTTCTGCACTCCAGCGTAGTAAATGCGCTGCCCCAGTGAGCGAGCGAGTGGGGTCAGGGCAACACAGCACCATTAAAGTTCGTCAATTTAAGTGCTGGCGCATAGCTGCCACCAAATCAATCAACAACTTTTCGTGCGACACAAAGATGAAGCAGTCGAAAATTTTACTGTGGCCACACGCTGCCCGCAATCGCGGTATTTTTACTGTTATAAGTTGGACATTTTTTTAACGTACATATGTATGTACAACGAAAAACCAACAACAAAAACGTGGGCAGTGGGTAACTGTTGCTTTCATTCCAAACGAAAATGAAAACGAAATGAAACGGCATAAATTGCATGTTGCGACTGGAGATGCTGGCTGTGGTGGCTCTTGTGCGGCAGTGGATGCTGGAAAGGCGTGTGAACGGAAAGAATGCAGTAACGGACACAGTAATGGGGACACTAATTAAAATTTTATGTATGTTAGGTCCGTTGATGTCGGTGTCACTTCCGAAGCTTGTTTCATATTGAATGGCGCGGTGATGTCATTTCCTGTCGTATTAATTAAACAAAAAAAGGAGCTTTATAATCGATATTTGGTGCATTTGGCTTGTCTGTTTTTCCTGTGAATTGGGCAGAGCACACTGACATTAATTTCAATTAACGGGCACCCGTTCTGCCATTCTTAACTCTGTACTTCAATAAATAGCTCAGATATTCGTACCTCGTCACAGTCGGGCAGTGCCGTCGTCATCGACTGGGGACGCAGGTTCGCCTTCTCAATTACTTCCAGTGCTGTTATCATTCAGCAGTGTTTGTTCTTAGAAGAATTCGCACTGGTTTTGAAATTTTCCGTAAAGCACCTAATTTTCTAATAAAATTTGCGAGCGTTTTTCTTATCAGCTGTCATTTCAAGGTCTATGTACTTACATATTTCTGCCTCACTCTTATTTTTTTATATATGGGTGTTTCCATACGGCCGTACGCGACATTCGTACGCATATAGAGTAACGTAAATCTATCAAAAAATAGAAGTTACAGAAAAAAAAGATTACGGTTATGTTGCATCCCAAGGGTACTACGTTTGAGAAAAAAATAAGCCGCCTCGAAGCTTTGGTGTGGAAAATATCCGTTCAAAACTAGGTGATAACGTACGCGACAAAAAAAGAAGTGGTTTTAAGGCACATATACATATATGCGAAAGTCTGCGAATCATGAGAGTTTTTCTTTTCTTTAAAATTCCTAAACTAAGCTAAATAATGTACCTTTACAATCCTTTCATATTTTAAGAGAAATTATCTCTGGCTAGTTTTATATTAAAAAAAAAACAATAACGTACGCGACATAACGTACGCGACAATTTTTCTCGTAAGTAATAAAATGTATTTCTTGAGAACTCTTCTCGTCACCGTTTCATTGTTTTACAACTATTCTAAATAATTTAAATGGAAAATTTGCAATTATCATTGGTTTTGATGTATTTGATTGAAATTTTCGTATTTACAATAACGTATGCGACAAACTTTAAAGGGTAATAAAATATATTTTTACTTCGGTTGGAAAGAAAATTTTACTGTATATCTTTAACTGGTAGAATTCTCGCTTAAGAATTGTAATCTGCATTACCTGCGACTGCCAATATACAAATGACGTAGACAAACAATGTTTTTGCATAACGTACGCGACATTAGAATACTATCAGAAGCAAATCAAAAAATGACCGTTATTCGAGCTCTAACTTCTCCTTTTTCTCATTTTTATAGTTAGTTGTTATTGCAAATTTGATTTTAAGATGTAATTGTAATGTTTCAAATCTCTTAATTTAGTTAATAGGAAAGAGCAAATAGTTCATTTCATTAGAGAAAACTGAGTCGAAGGGACATTCAGTTTTACTCTTCCATTTTTGAGTTTTAAAATTCCAATAAGCTGAAATACTTCTATAATATAAAAATTCGAGTATTTTTCTCTTAAAAACCCTTTTCAGTTGTTTTTATTTTTTCAGTCCTGATTGACATTTTCATGGAAACACCCATATGTATATTGTTGGACTCTATTTCCAAACTCTAATGAAATGAAAAAGCGACAGAAGCAGAGAGGGGATAGCGGGGGTGGTAGGCTCGATTAACAGGGCAATTCTGGCAACTGTCTTGAAAGCTCTTTTCTGCCTTTTGAAATACTAACGAAAAGATCTGGAGGTCTTAACATTAGCCTGTTTGTCTTTTAGCAATAACTTTTGTAAAATTTAAATGAAATAAAAAAAATTAACTTTTCTTTTCAAAAACTCAAAATTAATAGAAAATTTCATTAATAAATTGAAAAAGATTAACTTAAAATTTCTTAAAATTTAATTAAATAAAAATAATTTCTAAAGCAATAAAGTTTTAAAATTATTGAAAAAAATTAATTAGAACACGAAATAAATATAATAATTTCCTATAAGTTAAATGAAATTAATTTTTTTTTTAATTTAAAATTTAAAACATAAAATCTAAAAACTAAAAGAAAATGCAATCAAAAAAAGGAATTAAAAAAAGAAAAGAAAATTAAACAAATTTCTACAAATTTAAGAAAATTAAAAAAAAATATATTTTTCTTTTCAAAGCTATAAAAATTATAAATTTGAAGAAAATTAAATTAAAAAAAGAAAAAAATTAAGTATAAAAAAAAAGAAAAAATTATAAATATGTTTCTAAAAATTAAATTGTATTAAAAAATCCTTATTTTTGGAACAACACCATCACAAGGAACAAGATTAAGACATAGATTAAGATTAAGATTAATATCGAAATTAAGATTATCATTAAGTTTAAGAATAATATTAAGATTAAGCTATAGTTTAAGATTAGGATTAAGCTTAAGAAAAAGATTAAAATTAAGAATAAGATTAAGAATAAGATTAAGTTTAAGAATAGGATTAAGTTTACGATTAATATTAAGTTTAAGGTTAGGATTAAGCTTAAGAATAAGATTAAAATTAAGATTAAGATTAAGGATAAGGTTAAGATTAAGACTTCGATTAAGATTATACCCATCATTGAGATTGGGATTAAGACTAAGATAACAATATGACAAGCTATATGGATAATGGGTAGAAGGTCAATTCACACCGAGCCAGAAATGGCACAGCACAGGCTGACATTGGCGCTGTATGCAGTAGTTCCCAATTCAGTAAAGTGTGTTCAAATACGCGGTGACATTTCGTATATTGCCAGGAGACCCTGTAAATTATTTTCGTTGATCGCTATGTAGATCATTCATTATTCTGTCTCCTTCTCTAAATTGGCCCTGTCATTAAGTTTAACGATGCCAGTACAATTATCCTCTATATGAAACCCCACATGTATACATATTATTATGTGCTCTACTGTAGCTCTCTAGTTAAATCATATAAACGCACAGGAGTATGTGCATCAAATCATAAAAACCTACTAAAATATGGACGCACCTGAAGTTCAGTATTTAGTGCCTTTCCTTGGCGGTCGTTGAACGCTTCTACCTTCACCGGCTGCCACGCATTTCGCTGCTGCTGCAACTGACACAGCGCAACAATGTTGCAATAAAAGAGCATATCGCTCATTCCCATTAATGATGCGGGAGCTGAAGCTAAAGGTATGAATAGAATGCGAACGCATAAAGAAATTAAGCGTTGAACAGTTAGGTGGACAGACATTTTAACGTACGAGCAGTGCGGAGACACATATGTATGTATGTAGGTGCATGAGTTGCCGTAAGGCAAGCTAAGATGCGTTCAGTGATTGGGGCATGTGGCGGCATGAAGCTTGGATGTTTTCATACTTTTAATTGATGCATTCGCTGCTGCTGCGTGCATGCAGTTGTTGATGCGGCTGGCTTCTTCTTTTTTTGTGTTGTCGTCTGATGTGATGCGTTGTACACAATTTGATTGTTTATTGGTTTGTCAGTTTCTACAAGCGTTATGCGCATTGTTCTTCTTATTGCAGTTACTGCTGCAGCTTCTGTTACTTCTGCAGTGTTGCATGTCATGTGGCTCGTCCCAGCCGACCAGCCGGTGCTTTCTTTCATACGTCACTTTCTGACGCGCGAGCTACAAACTTTCATTCTCGTTTGTTTTATGTCCACATTTGTTTGTCTTGCTGGTACTTTTTTTGTTAATTTTTTATTTACCTTTTGGTTAGTTAATACTGTTGGCTGCGAGAGTGCTTGTAGTTTTGCTTTTGTTGTTATTGTTGTTGTAGCATTACTAGCATATTCCACTGTGCATACAGCCATCCGTCCGTCCGTCCGTCCGTCCATGCTCGTAACGCACTACAACTTTCGTTTTTATTTAAACAGATTCACTTGTCAGCGGTGGCGGCACTGACAGTTGGCGGCATTGCAATTGGCATTGCCACAACGACAACAACAACAACAACAATAACCACAAATAACACCATACGCGTATATGTAAAATAAAAACAACCACAGCAACACTATTAATAGTAACAATAGTGACAACATGCCGTTAGCGGCCAACAAACCGTCAGCAAGCGCAGCAGCTGCAGCGGTAACAAGGCTATCATAGCCGCATATCTGTGACGGTGTCATAGCGGCCATAGAATTGCATTTTATTGCATGCGTTTCGTATTAAGATTTTACATTGTTTGGTGTCATCTCGCCTTGTTAGTTGTTGGTGCTGGTGGCAGCAGCTGGCTTTTCATAGCTTTTCAATTACAAACTTGGTTCAGTTATGGTTGTAGACGAGGTCGTTGCGATAAGTGTGATCAATGCCAGATATCTGCGCTTAGACACTCAAAGCGAGTTTGTACTACCGCAATTTGTCATGGTAAACTTATCTCTATCTTAGTAACTGATCTAATAAGAAACGATGGACAAACTAAGGTTCCAAGTCTTGCGCGCCTTATGACATAAAATGCAGTACCCCATAACATAATTTCAGACGTAGAGGTTAGAGAAGCGAGCCTTATAGGACTAAGGTTCGACCAAAGGTTAAGGTCCGCGCAGTAACCAAAAAAAGGATTGCTCTAAACGGAGTCGCCTTCAGTAGGCAATGCGAAAGCCGCACAGCGCTTATTATGATACCCAGAAGAAGAATATTACCTCAGAATTTAACCTAAATGTTAGTAAATCATTCTGATTTTCAGGCGTATCCCAGTAGACCAGCCTTAAAGTTATCGAGGAAGTAGTTTGTCAGAAATTCAAGGCGATTTATCTGGAGCGCGTGATGGATTCTATCTCTTCTTCATATAAAAACTTCTACATAAATCTTTGGGGCTCCAAACTGAACGGCTATATGGTCTAGCGTCCCTTTAGTAACCCGGTGAGAAACTGTAAGTAAGGTTTTAGGCACCTTAACAAACTCCGCGTTTTTCTTTCATCTAGAGTTGATACAGTGCATGTCTGCAGATGAGTCGCTGTGAGAAAAGGAATCATAACAGAGGCTTTATGTTTTTGAACCGCGTTCAATATTCATATCTCCCGAATTCGTCTTCTTCCTTATTTCACGGAATACCATCATGTCTCTCTAACCAGTATAGATTTAGATTGTATCGGTATTCTTAACCGCATTCCGAATCAGTCGTTACCGACCCAAGGTCCCTGGTAGCAGTTTGGCTGACCTATACGAAAGCGAGTTTCGCAGGCGATGTTGTTGTTTAGAAAGGAGAGGTTATAAATTAACTTCACTCCTCTATAAGTTCTCCAATAAAAAATTCCACTCCATATGTAACTACGTCGTGGGAGAAATATAGCGCTTAATCGAAACTTTGCACTACTGAGGCTTTACAGGACTGTGGCTATTATGTTTCTGATTGATTGATTCTGTTGGAAACACCGCTTCGAATATTTGTAAGTTTCCTTCTTATGGTCGAACCGTGAGAAACTTGTGTCCCGTTTATCGAGTAATCTAGTATGAGAATGGGTTAGATTAGGTTAAGGTGCTTGACCCAGACAGGGGAAAACTTAGACTGTCATTTGTGATAACACTACGAAGGCTTAAGCGCACCGTGACCAAGCCCAATGTCCAGACTGCCACTTGACTATCAGAGTAGACGACGAACAATTGAGCAGCCAACAGATTGTTTATTTAATGACAGGAAAATACTTTAGTGAACTACAAGCCTAAATTTGGTGTTGGTGTAGAGCTTGTTGGGTTTGAGAATCCACCCCAACGGCACTTATTTACATTACAGTTAAAGTGAACTTTTTCCCTTCAGCAAACGAATGGTGCAATCATAAAGGCTGCTTAGACCGATGCCGTTTTAGTGGAGTGCTCACAGTTTTGCTCATTGATTTCATTCCACCGTAATTCGATAAATACTCGGTTGAATTGGACTAAGTCGCAGATGCATAAATAAAAAGCTGTATTTGCACATGTAAATGCTACTTTTTTGCATGTATTCGTATGTGTCATATATTAGAAAAGTAGAATTTACATATGGAAATACATATGGTGTAACTGGTGGGCTCTTAACACTATCGGACCCGACGCCGGTATGCTTCGGCTCTCATGTTGCAAGGTTTGTTGTCGACAATGTCGTTCCGACCCAACTGTAGAAATCCACTAGTAGTTGAAGTTTAAAGGATAATTGAAGACCTATTTCAGATATCTTACCAAAAGTTAGCACATCGATCATGTAAACAAAATTAAATAATAAATTCTGGCGAAGAAAGTTAAATTAAAGTTCACTCCTATCACTTTGTAAAATAGGCACACAGCGCTTTGACCCTTGGAATGGATGGAATGGAATGGAATTAAGTGTGGCCGGAAAAACCAAAATCCCTTACTCGATGGCCACTCGCAAGGTTTGCAGTCTTAGGGGTACTTCTGATCCAAGCCCGATTTCATGCATATATCCGCCTCTTCCTGCATTCCGCTTTCCTAAAGAACACGCATTTAATTGCATGTGTCGTAGAAAGATCTTTCGTTTAAAGAGTTTACTGTACTTCCACGTGCCGATCGATCTGAACATTACTAAAGAAAATTTTAATATCTCGTCTCTTTTGAAAATTTCTTTTGAAATGATATTAGCTTTAAAACTTTCCGCGCCAGCTACCACCGTAAAACATATTTTTCTAATTATTGTCACAAAATGTACATCGCGTATCGCACTTATCAAGTCACCGCTGTACTCAAATGCTGTGGCGTTTATTTGTATGTAGGTGTATATCAGACTATGAAATGTTTTCGTCCAAGTTGACAGCTATTTTGTTTTTTATTATGATTTACGTATAAAATTTTTATTTGTATTTTCATTTTAAATTTTTTCCAATGTAAGTATTTGTTTTTTGTTTTAGCTTTATAACTCCTTCTCTGCGGGTGCGCTTTATGCTACTTATTTACAATAGTGTACACCTTCTTAGGAGTATTTATAAATGTACATATGTATGTTTGTACGTTTGTACGTTTTTACGTATGTTTATTGCCGTTTTCATTTTAATGACAATTTCTTCTGATCGTTGACAAATACTGGTTGTCTGTCATGTCACTTCAATCTAATGCATTTGTCAATTACTTCATTACGCTTACATGCATAGCTGTAAGTGGAAAGTTTTTTTTTATAAATATAAGTAAGTCGCATATTCGGTGCGAATGCTGGTGTTGCACAAAAAAGTGTTGGCAATACGTAGATATTGCCTTTATGTGGAGTCTGCATAATTTAACGGACTTATTTAAAAAGTGCAAGTACGTCGTTAAGGAATACTTGCACTCTGCATATTTGGTATAATATTTTTTTTTATTTAAAGAGCCGCATGTGCATAAATAAGTGTGTTATTGAGTAAGTAGTGTCTGAGTAAGGCTTTGAATAATTAAAAAGTTATGTTTTTATTTTGAAAAAAATAAAAATAAAAAATAGTAGCACTTCTATTGTATTCGTGGAAGCCCTTCCTTATATGGTACGTATTTACATGGGTGGTCAGTCGAAGGATAATTTTACCTAAGTAGGCGACAACGGACGAACGATATTTTCAAGCCTGCGACATCGTTCATCCTCCTGCAACGTAAGGTAAGAAAAAATTTCGCTTAATCGCCAGGCTGGTGTTAATTGTGGATTCTAAGCATTCGAAGTCATTCCGCAGTGATTCGAATGTACTGTACGCAATTCTCTTTCCAACATCAAATAAAAGAAGTCGGTTCGAAGGCAGGCGCCTAGTCTGAAACCTAAGCTTATTTTACAGAGTCGCATGAGTTTAAAAGGGATTATAAAGTTAGACATGGATTGGTAGAAAAAGCTTCTCGCTTCAAAACTGGCTTTGAAGTTGATTTCTGTATCTACATATCGCACACTGTATTCAAAAGAGTCACAACTCAAAATAATACGTTCGTCAGAATATGCGAAAATCTATTTCGTAGCACATGCTAATCATATGGGCAAGGGCGACTATACCTTAGGTTTTTTTTTTCTAACAAATTATAACAAAAATTTGCTCCAGCTTTTGCTGAGAGGTAAATAAAAGCTCTGTGTACATTTTTGGCGCATTATTTCAAAAATGCCTAATTTTGAGTTGTGACACTTTTGAAGACGGTGTGCGACATATAGAGCTCGACGCTCGCTTTAGAAATCTGTTCAATGGTGGATATGCAAGTTCTGAAGCTGGTTTGATAATAAGCTTCAGCGTTTTACACATTAGGTTTCATGTATAAAAAGTGAGCTTAAGCTCCGCCTCGATTTTCAGTAAAAATTCCTGAGCTCATCAGTGCAATAACTTAGATACCTTCATTTTACTGATGCGGATGATAACCATCGCATATAGAGGGTAGAAAAATTATTTTCTTCATTGATTAAAACCAAAACAAAACGGAGGAAATTCCCTTCAATAGGAAAACGCTTCTAAAGCCGAAGTGGTGCGCGTTTTTTTAACTGAAAGACACTCAAATTTAAGATTTTTTAAAAACTGAAGCTAATAAATTTGTGCAGTGAGTAATTTGTGAGTACCCCTATTTTTTCATTTTCAAATCAAAAAATATTTAGAGGTCGCTCAAACCGTTCAAAATTTACCATGAATTTTATATGGGAGAAAAATAACTTTTTGTAGAAATGGTATAGATTTCATGAAAATCAATAGGGCAATTCATCTAAACGCGTAAACGCCTCATATCCATGTAAACCTCGTAAAATTGCTTAATTTTGTACGGAAAACCGGTTAATTTACCAGGTTGACACAGTTAGGGGGCATTTACGCGTTTATATGAATACCCTGAATATATTTCGACCAGAAACTCTGGAATTAAAAGTTACTCATACGCCACGTATTTACAATAGAGATGCCGTTTTAAAATCGATTAAATTGAAGATCGATTAATCGCGCCCTTCCAATTCGTTTTTTTGTCGATTTATTAAATCCATGAATCGATTCAAATAATTCGAGAATCGAAATTCGATTTTTCCAATAACTCTTTGTGTGAAATATCAGGGCGCATGCCACAAATCGAAGCAGAGGCTTGACCAAACATTTTGTTACACTGTGTTATTTAATTATTTATTTAATTTTAATTTTCCTTTGCTAATTTCGATTTGATAAATTTATAACTTTGCTTTATTTAATAAATAAATGTATTTTTGAAGTTTCAAACAATAACTTGTTATTTTAGTTAGCTGCAAGGTATGCAAAGCACAATTTTTTGAAATGGGTTCATAGAACACTACCGCAATGTTGAAATTTACGAGGTTCCATATTTGTCTAAAAACGATTTTACGCTTTTTCCTAAAAGATATTCCATTTTTGAAAATATGTTAACCAATAGCAGTGCACGAGCTACAAAAATTACAACAGCAGCAACAACAATTGCTGCTACTCTGCAATACAATAACAACAAATTTGCAGGATTTCTTTCCCACCATTAAACGACGCGCTCAATCAACGCGCCACATCATGTAATTTAGTTCTTCTCACATAACTCAAGTGCACGCTTGCTCAAAGCTTGCCACGCTGCCCGTACAAGCGACCAACCAACCACCCACCCACCGGCTCGTCAGCCCCACATCCCAGTCTCCCAGCTTCAGCCAGCCAACCAGCCAGCAAGCTAATAAATACGGAAGCGCTTTCGATTTTGTGCCTTATTTTGTCTACACGCTTTTCATTCACTCTAATCAAATTGGTGGCAACGTTGGCGGCAAACCACAATTGCCATTGCTGAGAGCGCTGCTGCAAAAGTCGGTAGGTTAGGTTAGTTGGCTGAATGCCCATTTGGAGCGCTTGTCGATTGATGTTGTTGTTGGCGGTCAAATTTTAAATTTGAATTTCATGTCCCTTTTATCTATGCTTATCAGCGCCAGACAAGACGAAAAAGGAATTATTAATTGTAGGTAGGAAAGCAGTACGTTGTTGCCACAGTGGCAATGGCAATAGTCGTTGTAGTAGCACCAGCAGCATTAACAGCGGCAGCGGTGGCGGCAGCGACAGCGGCAAAGATAACCAACAAATCTTATGTGTTGCAAGCGGTATTCGGTGCTAAATTAATGTTGCGCTCAAATTACGGCATTGCGGATGGAGGCGTAAAGGGCCGGGAGGGCGGTTGTGTTGGTGGTCATTTGGCGGGCTACAACCAGACGTTGAAAGTACGAAAGCTGTGCGGCGTAAGCGCTGCATATTGAATGTAGCATGCAGAGAATTTCATTTATTTTTTCGCGCTAATTTACAGCTAAAGGTGTTGCCTAAAGTAGGTGTCGCGCGTGTTGTGTCTCCAACAGCACCCCCGCTTGCGTGCCTACGCCCCCAACGCCGCTACAGGCACAACTGCAGCAGCAACTACAACGTCAACTAGCAGCCACTAGTGTTACAACAATATCTATTTACTCCAGGCAACAAAGTTGCCGAAAAATCTATGACAATTTGCACGACGTTGGGATCGCTTGTGTGTTAATTGCCGCCAAATGCAAATGAAGATAAATCGTTTGCTGTGATCTTTTTAACACTTTGCGCGCCAGGTGGGTATTTTGTCAAAAATATACGCTCACCGCTCACTCGTTGGTTGTCGCTTGGTTGTTCTCTAGTTAATGCCGCTCATTATTATTGCCTATTGGTTTGTTGATTGTGGCATGAAAGCCAGCCATCAACATGCAGCAGCAACTAAAGCGTCCAGCCGAAGAAAGCCTCTGTCAACAAATGCCTACACAAGTGTGTGTGTGTGTGGGTGTGTGGGTGTGTGTGCGAGTGTGAATGTCAAATGATCAAGTAATTTATAAATGTTGCCAGCAGCCGAAATGAGGAAGTCCTTCTGCATCCTGGGTGCCCCAATGCGGCAGCAATGCAACACAATCAATGCGCAGTAACTCAAGTGCGAAAGTAGCTGCAGCAGCAGTAAAACCCCAACAGTAGTTGCAACAGCAAAAATTGCAAATAACAAAAAAAAAATAAATAAATCCAGCAGCAACAATAACAATGAAAACGCGATTTTTAACAAAATGTAGGCAAAAGCAATTTGTATGGGTGCTGACAAACGCCCCCTACATAGATACATGCGCACATTTGTTGGTATGCGCATTAGGGTGTCCCTTCTCATAAAAATACAATCGCCGTTCGGAGTCGGCGTAAAACTGTACCCCTTTGTGTGACAACATCAAGGCGCACGCCACAAATCGAAGGAGAAGCCCGGCCAAACAGTAACATTCGTATGTGTAAGTGCAGATATTATTATTCTTATTAAGCAGGGAGCGAACAAAACAGTTATTGATGAAAACCATAATGGAAAATTCATTATGAAGGATATGTTTTACAACTAAGTGATACATACCAATCGATTGCATTTTTCACCGACAATCAAATTTGAAAATAGATTTTTATAATATAAATCCAAAATAACAATTATTTTTAATTTTTATATTATATATCTTAGATAACAGTTATTGAAGACTTTTATTTATAAAACATTTTCCAGTTTTCGCAGTTAAGAAGGTGTTGGGAAACAAAAGTTTACTGCGCCATATACAAATGACTTTTATAAGTATGATTTAAAAAATAAAGCTCAGTGACTGATTTTTTATTTATGACTTTTATAAATAAAAGTCTTCGATAACTGTTGTCTAAGACATATAATTTATAAATAAAAATAACTGTTATTTGCAGATTATTTAGATATAAATCGAAAATAATTGTTATTTTAGATTTACAAAACAAAGGTAAGAAATAACGGTTATTTAAAGATTAATTAAATAAAAGTTAAAAAATAATCGTTAAAAAGGTGTTTTTTTTTCAATAAAAGTTGTAACTGTTACGGTCCCTGTTATTAAGTTTATTTGGGTTCCAGCTCAGAGCTAAATCGCTGTAAACTGCATGGCCGATGAGCTGACAAGACAAGGGACCTTCGAGGAATGCATCTGGACAGATGGGCGTTTAGTCAGCTCAGCGAGCTCTGGGCAAAGACCCTGCAATGCAAGGTGGACAAATTTTTCTGGCTACGTGTAGACCAGATGCGGTCTGGGCAGCTCTTGAGACTAAGTTTTTAGAATTAGTAAGCTATGCTAAATCACGCAAAATTTAAGTGGTCTTTTGGTAAGGAAAAAAGATATTAATAATGTCAGGACACATTAACAAAAATAAAAAAGGCGGTATGGTTTTTCCATCAGAATTATAAAATGTACTATATTTTCAGATTTCTACCAAAACATTTCAGAAAAATATTAGGATTTATGTGAACTGAACCGATTTGAAAATACTTCCGAAACAAATAAAAAAAATTATTTAAAAACTTTTTTTCAAAAAATCACCTCAGATGATAGAAGAGTTAAGAGTTTAGGCATAAATGTTTAAAACTTTTATAAACGGAATCAAAATAATGAGAGTTTTAAAAGTTTTTTTTTCAAATCGGTCCAGCTCAAGTCTTGAAATATAATAGATTTCATAATTCTTGTGGAAAATTGCAAATTTTTTTGGTGAGGCACCCTAATGTACATAAATAATTTTTTAACTTTATTTTTGTTAGTGCGTTGTATTGTTACTGCAATGTTGTTAATTTTGTTGATTAGTTTCTCGACAACCTTATTGCTGCTGTTAGTGTAATTGCTGTTTTTGTTATCAGGTGCATAACGTCATTTGCTGTTGGTTGGCGAGCTTTGACGTTTGCCCACAAATTAAATGATGACTTTTTACCATAATTTGTCATTGATTTATTCAAATTAACTCCCTTCGTATTGTAAATAGTGTTCATTAAAAGTTGACGTAGTCGATTGTAGAGGTGATCATTGGTGACCTCCAGCTGTGGTAGAAGATGAAACAGTCGTTGTCGTTCGAAAAATGAAAGAGAGGTGGAAAGATAGCTGGAAAATGGCCACATGGTGCCATTATTGTGGATTGATGACCATACGCTATCAAAAACCCTCATCGTAATCAGTTTAACATCTATTACGCAAATCAGCTAGGACCCCAAGGTCTTGAACACTACTTAAGATCAAAGGTTTTGGTTGACATCCCCCTTAGTGATCACCAATATGCATACCATCCCAAAGTGGATAGTGGTGTGAATCAACTCTTGTGACCAAGATCGACCTGAAAAGCCAAAGCGGCCTTCGGTATGATGCACACGTTATGGCGAAACAGCAATCTGAGTTCTAGTTTACAGATCAGACTTTTCAAGTCCAATTTGCTATCTACATTGCAGTACGGTTGCTCCACTTGGAAAGTCACCATTGCAATAACTAAGTACATGCAAGTTTTCTAAAACCGATGTCTTAGAATAATATTCCGAAATTTTTGGTCCAAAATAATCTCAAATTAGGAGTTACTCAGAAAAGCTATCATTGAGTCGAGGGAAGCATTAGAAATACGACCATAGAAGGGAATCTCCTAATCTCCAGATGCAGGCAACCTGGCAGACCACGTGAAACGATGTGATGAAGAGTTGAGCGGGAGGCCAAGCGGGTTAAGCCCGAAAGCGAATCAAAGTGATTGGCAGAAACCGAAACAGATGGCGCGCATGCCTAGTACATGCCGTATGTATCGCTTTGGATTAATGGATGAAGAAAAAAAGAATTAAACAAAGCGCACATGAAAAACTCACTACGATCTGAAGGTAAATCGAGCGCTGAAAGTCTTCGTACAGATTCGGAGAACATTTCGAAGGCCTGGAGTAAACGACCGTTTCTGTGTTAAATAGGCTACAAAAGAGTGTGCGGACGTTACGAGTACATAATCAGGAGCGGCTCTGTTGCTTATTGATACGCACCTAGAGTTTTGTAGAGAAGGAATTACACATATCATGAGCTCTCCTACCAGGAAGTCATGCAGAGATCAAATTACTCTCTTGAAAAGCGCAGTCATGGCCAACGTGCTCCAAAGGCCAGGTTCTGTCGACTTTTGCGACGATTATGCAGATGATACGGATTCCTTGCCCCGACGGAGACTTCTCCAGTGAATCGGTTACAAGGAAATGAGCACCGAGGAGAAGATCAGGCAACTTCTCACTGCTCACATTTGGTCCAGTTTAATGCT
This sequence comes from Rhagoletis pomonella, assembly GCF_013731165.1. Classification (NCBI taxonomy): domain Eukaryota; kingdom Metazoa; phylum Arthropoda; class Insecta; order Diptera; family Tephritidae; genus Rhagoletis; species Rhagoletis pomonella. Next base: position 29,213,521 of record NW_023458565.1, on the reverse strand, counting down.
TTGTAAATTATGTCGGACTTGCGGATACCCAGTTCAGCTATAAAGAGTTCCAAGCGAGAATATAACTTGCTTCTCTGGTCTCGATTGAAGAGTCATCTGCTTGACGCGTTTAGACCAGAGAAATCTGGCGTTCACTTGAAAAATATCCCTTCTTACGGAATCTTAGCGATCATTGGCTCGCCGAAGCATTTCTGCAAGTAGAGATGAAAACTGCAACAGGTTTATGCCGGGGGTTCTAGGAAAGCATTGAGTTATCGTCTGTGCATTAGGGAAAGCTAGTCTCAGATCTCTGCTATATTGATCGCAGTGGAGGATGCGCTTCGTCCGGAATCCAGAAATACCAAATACTGCATCAGGCCCATATCTGCTCTACTTTGGTATACGAGAGACAACTCGACCATACCACTAACTCAACGACGACTTGTACGGAGCGTACTCTCAGCCCCGCCAGGGTTTAAAACGGACGGTGACGACACGGCACTGACCCGCTAACAATTTCTGCTGAGAATACCGCAATGACTAGCCAGCGGTTAGGGAGGGTCTGCTCTGCACATTTGTACATACATATGTATGTGTAAAAAATAAAGCACAGAAAAATAAATAACGAGACTATAATTCAGTAAACTAAGAAAATACAAAATTCATATTATGCTCATATGTATGTATATGCATAGCAAAATTTACCAACACACATCAGATATCAGTTGGAAATCAGATAATCCATGATAAAACCATTTTTAGTTAACGCAAACAAACCAGACAAGTGCCACGGGAGTAGTGGTTGGTGGTAAATAGTTGTTGTTACATGTAGTCATACCGTTAAAATTTACAGGAAGCCAAATAACGCGACATGGTGCTTCCGTTAATATTGACTACTGGTTTGCTATCATCCGCCCACCAGTGCCTCGAACTGACATTTGATCAGCGCGTTGTTTGGTAATCTGTTGTTTCGACTGGCGCCTTTTGGAATGAAACTTTGTGGCTTTTCGTTTTTTTTTTTCACCGCCAAATAGCGCGCTGTTTCTTAATCTGGCGCCAAAATAATTCTGTGGCTTTTAAGCTAAAATTAAGCGAACTGAAGTTGGCGGCTAAAATATGTATGTGCTGCATTGCAGCGTTCGGAAAGCTTTAAGTTGTTGTGGAAATATATTGAATACATGTTTCATCTATAACATTGTGCGACAGCAAAAAGAAACACGAATGCGCTATGGCAGTTATGAAAGCGGAAGCATAGAATATTGGAACGTCACTTTTGTTTTTTTTTTTGGGTATCAAGTTGATTAAAATTATTTAAAATATCTGGTGTAAAACTACAATTACCATTAATCTTGTCTTTAAGGATCTATAGTTTAATGACGCATAATTTTGTAGAACATTTTAACCCACCGTTTCTCACCGTGTGGGTCGTTTTGGCCTTTGTTTGGGTCAATTCTAGTAGTAATTGAAGCCGTAGCCTTATTCCCGAGAAGATTCGCCTGCCTAAAATGGTGATAGGTAACAAAATCAACGGAAATAAGGTCATTTGACGCAATTTCGTATATTGGTGCAAATTTCATTTTTGAAAGAGCAATAGAAAATGTCAATGGATTTATTTCGCGTTTGAAAAGGAAATAATGCCAAATGACTTTATTTCGCACCAGTATACAAAATAGTGTCCCTCGACCTTGTTACCTGTCACTGCCTAAAATAATGCACCTACGAGTATTGCGTGCCAATGACAAATTTCGACAAAGCTTATAAAGTAGAAATCCATAGCAGGGAGCAATAGGCCCAACACGTTCCGTGACCCACCACAATTAGATTTTACACTTACGGATCTAGAATGGTAAACAAGGTTTGAGGAGGAGTGTACTCAATACAACTAGGAGTACAAAAGTCATTCTGCCTACCAGACTACTACAGAGTCTTCCAAGCCGAAGCTGTCGGGTATTTACGTACAAGAGCCATAGGAGATAGAAGTATACGAGGCAATGAGATGGCGGACGAGCTTGCAACGAAGGGCACTTCTCTTACACTTTAGTCGTCTTCGAGGAGGTTGGACAAACCGCTTGCCACCTGCAAGCTCTATATAGAAGTATTCTCCTTCTCAGAAGCAAAGGCAGAGCAGACATTTGTGTGCTGGTGTGTCCACCACGTCAACTTAACCCATCCTATCGCAACGTATGTATGTTAGTAAGGCTTGCATATAGAAATTCGTAAAAAACTCTGGCATGGTACGCCCTAATGTTGATATAAAGAAACGGCTGTAAGAGATATTACTATTTAAAAGTTCTAGCCAAAATTGCGTCATTTAATGCAATCCACATCGGACATGCGATTACTCAAGAAAGAATGTATGTACATACATATGTACGTAAATATATATGTATTCAGACATTAATCCACAAGTAAACATAGACATAGATATGCATGTATGTATGTACATCCGCCCAACAGTGGTTGTTGAAACCAAAAAGAATTTCCATATTGGCACTTACCTTGAAAATGTAATAAAATGTAAATAAAATGCAATCGTAAGGCACCATCAATCACAACAACAGCAACAAAATGCATAGCAAATTGTGCTTGAGTGTAAGAGCCATGAAACACTGCCAACGCACTTGTCAACAGCAAAAGCCAACAACAGCAGCAACAACTAACGCAATTGCTCTCTACTGTCCGCAGCAGCAGCATTAAATTGCAGCGGATACAAGAATGAAAATTTGTCTAAGAAAAAATATCATCAATAGAGTTTCTCACCTGGCGGCAATTGAGCCAGCATATAAACATATACAAATTACTAATAAACAATGCCGCTATGTACAGAAATGTGTATGCATGTGGGTGCGTATGTATCTGCATTAGTATTGTTGCGAGGAAATCACAATCACAATTACGCCCACTGCATAATAACATTACCGTGGAAGCCCTGCGCACACTCTTGTAGAATGTAATCACGGTTGCCACTTAGTTTTTTTTTTTTGTTCCAAAAATTGTTCCAAAATGTTAAAATTTTACCAAAATATGTTTAACATATACATACATAAATGGAATTCACTATTCAAATATTTTACGAAACACATTGGTGATATACATAGTTTATAAACCGTTTCTTTATGAATTTTAGCAGTCTGGCGATGGAAAGAAGCTCGTCCATTCTCAATATATTCAACCTAAAAATTAAGTCTGGCGAAGGACGGACAGTGACAGAGAAACTCTCCTGTACAATCCTCATCTTCCAAAAAAGATTTAGACAGTGGATCGTCGATGATGCCTATGGTCCGCATATGTTGTCCCCCCTGTCTTGCTATCACCTTCATGGCGCCCGTAATGCCCGTATACAGACTTTTTTGTAGCCCGTTTAATATAGAAACCGTGGATTTGATCAAGGTTCTACGCCGCAAACTACAGCAGAGTACGTGACGATTGGTCTGTCTAAAGCTACATACACTGGCGGCAGAAATAATAGACTCGCCTTACCTTGAAGCGTTTTGGCTATATTTCCATGGTTTATTTTATTTTTAATATTTTTTTTTATAACAGCCTATGTAGTTATACAACAAATTCCATATAAATTCCCTTTACAAACTTTATACAAAAATTATAAAAATTCGACAAATTTTCACCAAATTTTTAAGATTTTTATTCAGAATTTTTAGAACAATTTTTGGTATGCAGTTTTGTAGCCCATTCAATTTTAGTGTAATAAAATGCAAGTTTCAAGTGGCTAGAAAATACCGTTGATTTTTGACCATTTTTTTTTTTGACGATGCTAGGCATTCTCTTCCATATAAACTATCAGCAAAAAAAAAATTCTTAAAAAACAACGGTATTTTGTAACCCCTTGAAACTTGCACTTCATTGTACTAAAATTGCATGGGCTACATAACTGCATACCAAAAATTTTGAAAATTTGGCGAAAATTTGCGAATTTTTACAATTTTTGTTTAAAGTTTGAAAAGCGGTTTCATATGATGTTTGCTGTATAACTACCTAAGCTTTTACAAAAAAATATTAAACATAATAAAATAAACTAAAGAAATTTAGCAAAGATTCTTAAAAGTACAACGAGTCTATTATTTCTGCCGCCAGTGTATGTGTATCCAGAATATCATAGACGATCTAAGAGTCCAGGTCTTACATACTACAGGTTCTCCGAAATTTCCGTGAAATACCAAACTGACAAAAATGTACAAACAAATTCTATATTTCAGCCAAAATGGCAACCGCGACCGTAATGTGTACTGCGCAAGCGCTTGCGTTTGCATTCGCTTTAAGTTTTCATCAAGTGCCGCCTGGCGCGTCGCCTTCGATGCCGTTGCTAGTGCCTTGACATTAAACCCAACTTGAGGTAGCCACTTATGTACTTAACCGCACGCTACATACCCACATACATACTAACCAAACATCGAATAGTATCTAGTGACTTGGTGGTGGCACTATGGTGATGTCAGCATGCTTGTTTAACTGACTGACTATCTGTCCGTCCATCTACTTGTGCCATACAAACGTGTATAAATAATTTTCTCAATTGAATATTAAACTTTATTGCCGCTACCATTCACCACGCTGCACTGGAAGCTGGAAGGTGGAAGCTGAGCTTGCAGCTGTTGGTGCTAGTGTGCTAACAACTACAACCAGCAAGCTATCAACTCCAACAATACATTGTTGGGGCAGCGTAGGTTGCAAATTCTATTGGGCTTTAGGCGCCCCCTCCCTCACTCTCGTATTGTTTATGAAAATTATTTATGTTGATTATTATTATCATTGTGTGCGCCGGCGTGTGCGTGCGTGTGTGAGAAATTGCCTTGGTAATGGCTGTTCGTAGCTTTGGCTTTCCGCGCCAAAATTGTGTTTACACATTATTATTTGCAAGCATTTATTTATTTTGTAAATTATGCGCTACAACAACAAAAACAACAGCATCAAATCAAAGCTTGCGAATTTTTACGCAATCACTTCGTCTAAAGAGCCAAGCAAAAATTGGCGGTGCGAAGCATGGTAAGCGGTCGCCGCTCAGCCCACCCTCAGTAAGCAGCTATATTACATTCGCGCCACATTGGCATGCAATTAATTTCTTGTGAACACCGCTGACGCATTCCTTCCATTTGCCTGCTTACATACTCCTCAAATTACAAGTCGTTTGTGAGTGGTGACTAAAACCGTGGCAGCAAAAACAACAACAACAACAACAACAGCCCCGGCAATCGCATTAGCTGCAGCAGAAGCAGGAAACAGGAAAGCGAAAAAAATTGTTATCAGCGCATGCAGATCGCTGCATCGTTTGCAATCAGCGAATGCGCCCGGCGAATATTCAAAACATGCCGGCACAGTGCCACAGTAGCGATTCATATTTGGAAAGTAGGAGCGGTGAGGAGAGGTGGCGATACATTTTTATTTTTTTTAATTATTTTTTTCATTGATTTATGGTTGAGTTTGCATTTCGCTGTTACGTGTGTTTTAAGTATTATGTAAACTGATTTTGTTTTTTTTTCCGAGACTTTGTAAATATTTATTATAATTAATTATATGCAAATTTATTGGTGCATTCAAGGTAAATTATGAGGTACAACGGTGATTGCACGAGTAGATAAGACAATTAACTCTGACACAATTCCAACCGATTTTTGTGTATATATACATATATATAATACGAAATGTGACTAACAGCGCAATTCTGGCAACTTTATTTGAACTCAACACACTCTTTGGAGAGACAAAAGCCTTTGCTAAGACAATTGTTATTTCGAGCGACTAATTAAAAGACTCATTAAGCAGATTGTAACGTTATACTGTTTGTCTTTCAGCAGTAAGTTTTTTAAAAATGAAATAAAATTAAAAAGAAAATACATGCATCTATATTTCTCTTATTAAAAAAAAATAAAAACTTAAAACTAAAAGAAAAAAATCAAAAAGTAAGAATAAAACTTAAATATTAAAATATTAAAAATATATTTTTAATTAAAAAAATGTGATCTAAAAAATAAAAGAAAATTATATTTAAAAAACATTTTTTTAACAATGCAATCAGAGAACTAAAGAAAATGTAATTAAAAATTACAATTATTCGCTTAGTGACGATATCTAAAAATAAAAAGTAAATTAGATAAAGAAAAGTTTAATTAAGAAAAAATTAAAAACAATTATATAATTAGATATTTATCTAAAAATAGAAAGAAATTTAAACTAAAAAGGAAAAAAGGTACATTGAGATAAAGGAAAGAAACAAATAAAATGCAAATCTAAAAATAAATTGAAAAAAAAATAAATTTTACTTTTCAAACAATAAAATCTTTCTTTCAAAACAATAAATTTTTCTGTTTAAAGGGCTGTCTGCAGCTGTCAAGAAAAACGAAAAATTCATATTAAAAAAAACGCACAACATTTTCTTCTATCAAACTATCCTAAATCAATACGCAGCTACATATGTATCAAGAAAAAAAATGCTCGTATATATAATAATAATGTATATTTATTTCTACAAGAAAATTTATAGCCAAAGTACATTTCTTGTTATTTTTCTTGAAAACTGCAGACAGCCCAGCCCTTAAAGCATTAAAAAAAAACACTAAATAAAAAAAGTTTCTTTTGATCAAATGAATTTAGAAAGTTAATATTTTTTTTTAAGACAATGAAATCTAATAATGAAAATTAAGTTAAGTAAAAGAAAAAATAAGAATTAAAATAGAAAAATGAAAGAAAATCTGTTCCCCCTGAACTGGAACCCGAAAGGCAGACCAAGCTTTGCACACTTAGCCATTGCGACTGTTGGAGCTGCTCAAAAGATATGATATATAGAGCAAGAACTTTCTGGCAAAAGAGCTTTTCACCAGAAGCTTTTTACAATAACTTTTGTGATAGAATAACAAAAACCGTTCGAACGATCTTTCTTTACCATCTTAGTCAGAATTGCCCCGTAAGAGTTCCATCACTTACATGAGTATTGCATACATGCAATTTTATATTAGTAAAAATTTTAAGTATTAAATTTCGATAGGGATCGATGCACCATTAAGCCATTAGGCACAATTTTCAAAAGTGGTAAAACAAATAAATTCGGAAGTTTTTCGTAATAAAATAAAAAAATTTTGAACAAGTAGTAGTAGTTTTGTTTAAGCAAAATGTCTACATTTTGAAAAATAAGCAGGGGTGATTTTTTTGATTAAAATTCCGAACACTGAAAATGTAGCACAAAAGTAAATGGGTAGTTTTTTCAGTAAAATTTCGAAATTTTGAAAAAGTAGTATAACCCTTGAAATACAATGCCGACCAACATCGAAATTTTTCGCTGTAAAAATAATTTTTTTTTTTTATTAAATTTCGAAATTGTAAAAAAGTAATATTTGAAATAAAGTGCGCAGATTGCTTTAGTAAAATTTAAAAATTTTGATATAAATTGGCCAGATTTTTTAACAAAATTTCAAATAACTTTTTTGTTTTTGCTTTATTGATGTCGTATTCAAATAAAAACAGGGTTTTCTCAAAATAGTACTTTTTTTGTAGGAAGATAGCTTAACATACATAGTCATATTTATTACGCCGTCAACTGCGTAAATTTTGTAGATGTAAATGGAAATTATTGCGATTAATTAAAGTTTGAATATAATTAAATATTATAATTGAAAAGTAGTACCAAAATAATTGGGTAGTTTTTTCAGTAAAATTTCGAAATTTAAAAAAAGTGGTATAAGAAATCAATTTCGTAGTGCTTTTTCTTTATAAAATTTCGAAATTGTGGAAAAGTCGCATATAAGATATGTATGTATATAAAATTGCAAAATTAATATATGAAATTAATTAGGCAAATATTTTTAGTGCAATTTCGAAACTCTGAAAAAGGACATAGTACGAAAATAGATTTGGAAGTTTTTTATAGAAACATTTCGAAATATTGAAAAGATAACATAGGAAACGAATTGAATTATCATATGAGTCTCGGCATTGTCAATTGGCCACTCCGCAGCTGCTATTTGACGCAGTTGGACTTCTTTTATTATAATAACATCGCAGGCCCTTAAGGTCTTGGAAAACCTGGATTAATAGAATGCGCTACTACGAAGTCCGAAGAGGCAGCAACATGAACGAAATCGTGTTCCATAAATAATGGGAATGGTTTCTATTTCGAATAAACCAATAATACGTTTTTTTTTTTGAATTTGGAACTCCCTTTAAGTCTTACCTCATTTCTTCTAATCAGTGCGGGTGAAACTCGGACTGATGGAACTTATTAATCTGCTTCTCGAAAAGACAACTATTTTTTTCGGTACTGAGAGGCAAGTCCATAACTAAATATATTACCAGAGGCACCTCTCAAAGGGGTGTTCTGCCCCCATGCTTTGGGAAACTAACCGCTAACGACCTACTTTTAAATCTTAAAGGCACTATAGCGTATGCTGATGTCATAGCAATCAAAGCAATGGGTAAACATCTACAAGTTCTAAGCGAGCAACTACAAAATGCTTCATCCTTGTAAACATCTTGATTAAGGAATGTGGACTCAGCGTCAATCCGACCCAGAACGAGTTGGTAGCATTTACGAGGAAATAAAAAATTGATCAATTCAAACCACCCTTTCCGAGGTGATGAACCTTCCCCACCAAAGCTCTGAAATTTATTTTAAATTTTCCGCTGGTAGATCTTTTACGCAATTTTTTGGCTAGTTTCAATACTGGTAGGTTAAATGTAGTATTTCCTAGTCTGGGTCTAGTTATACACTACCTGTGCCTGAAGATAACTTATTAAATCTCGGCTATAGTATGCCCACTGCCTCGTTATTTATTTGGAGAATCAGATCCCTCCGCTGTCAACCTGTTTTCCATCGTGCAGCATTTTCCAATCTACAGTCGCAACAGCACTCCGTGGCTCATTTAAATGTTAGGTCATCGCTGCATTTGAGGATCTTTAATACTCTGAACCAACTGGTTCCCTCAGAAGGTGGCCTCTACGATTTTCATACCAACTAGTCTTCACTGATCGTGCGCGATATTCCCATTTCCATATCTGAGGTAGATCAGCGCATTCACGATCAAATGCCATTTGGATATCTCACTTACTTTAACCATCATCTTGGAGCAGACTAAATTGTCATTAGGATCGAAGATGTTCTGTGTTTTTGGTCTCTAAGCCGTAGGTTTTTCCTTCTCTGCAGTTTGTTGCCTTTTATTCACTTGTTACGCCTTTTGCTACGTTGTCATCTATTTTATTGACGAAGGCAGGATGCAGCATCCTAAATATGCAATACGCGAAAAGTGATCCCCAAACTCTTTCTGCCGACGATCGGATGGGTCGACATCTCGATCCGATTCTTTCGCCTTCAAACTCCATAATACAAAATATAAATCCTAAACTTTGTGCAAAACTCGTGAAAATTCAGCAAATTTTCATCCAAATTTTCAACTTTTTAATCGGATTTTTTCGATTTTTTTGAGTATGCAGTTTTGCAGCCCATTAAATTCTTGTAAAAAAATGCAAGTTCGGAGTGAGTCGAAAATTGCATTGATTTTAGAGATTTTTTTTTTTTTTGTTGAAGGTGTTTGGCATTTTTTCCATATAAAGTATTTTCGAAGCAAATTTTTTATATGGTAGAGACTGTGTGAAACAAATTACCAAAAATCAGCGGTTATCCCTAGCTACTTAAAACTTGTACTTTATTATTAATTAAAATAATTAAATTGATTGCGATATAAATCAGCATACTCAAAAAAATTCTGAAAAAATCTGATTAAAAAGTTGAAAATTTGCTGAATTTTCGCAAGTTTTGAACAAGGCTTAGGAATTATATATTTATATTCTTTTTGTTGTAGAATGAACCATATTTTTATACGAAATTGGCGAAAAAATATTAGAAAAAAAATTGTTGCATAGTTATATTGCGAAAAATTTGCTGTGCCAATACTTTGTTCCGGCAGTGTACATACATACATACATACATACCTTGTACGTATTCAGGAAAAAAAACGCAAACTTAATTTCCATTGTTTTGTAATTTACAATTTTCAAATTTTAACATCTTTTTCGCCGTTTACTGTTTAGAAATTGCAATTTCTTCCTTACCTTCACACGCCCACAAGCCGTTTAACAATGCAACATAATCACATGCAAAAGAAAATAACACTTAAATTGCAATAACACTTTCACCCATCCGACAAAGAGCCAAAGCAATGAAAACATTTTAAATGCTGAAAAATCAAAATCCGCCAACAAATCGGGGAAATAAAAGTAAAAAAAAAAAATAAACAGAGTCATGTAAATGTTTTTGGCCAATTGTGTACTTGTGGGTGTTTAATTTATAATTTTTGGCCATCGCTGGCAACACGCAATGCAAACACGCGCCGCCACAGCCGAAACGCTGAAATGGCAGAGGAGTGTGGCGGTGCGAGGCGGCGGGAAGCTGTTGCTAGCAACCGTAAGCTACATAAACACACATAGGTTAGCCCTGACAGCGCTGCAATTGTTGCAAGTACGAACGAGTACATACATACAAATGTGCCACAAGCAACATGTGGCATTGCGTCCTGGGCAGAGATTTTAATCATTTGACCACACATTTGGACAAGTGGACACAACGGATGTGTAGACAGCGCAGAGATGTGTGTGTAGCTGCAAATAAAAAAAAATACTGAGCAATCAAATTGTGTATTTGTTGTATGCAAATTTGAACAAAATGAGCGACATGTCATGTTGTCTACCGCCGACACGCTTAACTATGCATTTATTGTTTTGTAGGTGCATATATATGTTTCTTAACTTTTTTTATTACCATTTATACCTATGTACATATTTATATGTAAGTAAGTATTCCGAGCGTAGTGTGTATCTGTGGGAAATAGTTTCTTGAAGATTTTTGATTGAAAATAACAATTTTATTGTGTTTTCGAGACAATAAAATGTGCAACACAACCACACCGATTTAACTACCCAGCTACAAAATTAAAAAAAAAAATAGGACTACTAGGAGCCCCTCATTCTGACCTTTTGAATCGATAAGCCTTTCACGCTTGATTCTTCACTCACTTTTTTCCATCCATACAAACTTGCTATCAGCGAGAATTCTCAGCCTCGTAAAAATTGCCCTTTATACTAAAATTTAATGGGCTTCAAGACTGCATACTTAGAATTTTTCTAAAAATTATGAATTAAAAATTTTTGTTTTGAAAATTTGTTGACTTTTTCTACAAAGTTTCATATGCATATTTATATGGTATGTAATTGAGTATTTTTTAATTAACTAGACCTTAATTAAAAATTATTATGCATTAAACAAACAAATAGTTAGAACTGGTCAAAATGCCGTGACCCTATTCTTTTTCACATGACTGTATGTACACTGACTCAAACAAGTGTTCACGTATTGATGTTTCTTAAATATTGACATGGTTTTTCAAGTTTGTTTTTTTTTTGTCATTTTTCTACAAAAAAATATTGTCCAAGCTTAGCCAAAACCACATAAATATAGTAGAATTCTAGAAAATTTGCATCAAAACTTCGGGCTTTTAATCTGAAACTTTACAATATTTTTGGGTATGCAGTTTAATAGCCCGTACAATTATAGTCCAATGAAGTGCAAGTTTCAAGCGCATTGATTTATAATTTTCCTTTCTGACGGTTTTTTTGCACTTTTTTTCATATAGGCATAGATTTCCTATGAAATAAAATGCGGGAGACCTTTCGCAACAACATTTCAAAAAATCAACGCCAGTTTTAGTAAATTGCATTTGTTGTGGTTGTTTTTTTTTGATTATAAATCTCGAAATTCTGATGAAAATGGGTTGAATTTTCCTAAAATTTGTATGGAGTTTGAGATTTTGATTTAAGTATATGGTTTTGGCTAAAGCTTGGACAATATTGCAAAAAAAAAAAAAAATAGCAAGTGAACACTTGTTTGAGTCACTGTATGTGCATTTTTATAACGTGTTTCCACGCACAATTCGCTGTTAGCTTATATCCTTTTGTATCAACGACACTGATGATGCCATACTACTTTTGTGAAATAAAAATTTAAGAAGGAAAAAAAGTATTTATTCGTATAGATACAGTATTTTGGTAAAACCGAAGTAATCAATCAAAAAAACTATAATACTGAAAAATGTATAGATACGAGCGTTAGGTAGGTACGTACAAAATTTTATGAGCAATTACTTTTAGACTATTTTTCTTTTGATTATTTAATGTGTATTATTTTTATATAAGTATAGCTCGTTAGCGAAAACCACTAATTTAGGTATTACTATGTATAAATCGTAAATGTATAAATTGTAAATGTAAGAACAATCAACGGCGAAGAATGTTAAACATATAGAGAATCTTCATTTGTTCCGAAATGATCAACACTGATATATGTATGTATAACTTTGCTAGACGTATCTCTCATTTGAGATAGATCCTGCTCAGATGCGAGCATTATTTGCAATTACTTTGACACCACCAAATTCCAAAAACCCTAGGGAAAAGTTGTGAAAGATTTAAGCGAAGATATTTTACACCACGTTCATAACATGAACCGAGATAATGCCAACGAATTTTAGCAGACCATTCTTAATGGAGCTTCTGATTGTCTGGGATGAATGTACTGTGGCGAATAAAAACTCACTTGAAGCACTTAATTTCAAGATTTGAGAAGAAATGGGCAACTATGCCGCGGAGCACTTATTTTGTAGGCTACCAATTTTCGGCAGACTCTTCTGTTAATTCTGTATTTAGGCTCACCACGTGGTTTCCAATCAGACAGGGTCCAGTCAGAATTATGAGCTGCTGCTTTGTGAACGGCGTTACCGCCGTTATCCGGATGAAAGACCCAGTATTCGCCGAATTGGCACGGGACCCACCTGTTCAAGAGTGGGCCTACTCTCTTTTTACTTGGAGAGACTAGCTCGAGAATGCCGTGGCTCAAAGGGACAATTTGACCCTTTTTAGGCGCCAATACCCACAGCGCTTCGACTATATGGAGGCAGGTGGAAATAATAGTACACCTGCATCGATTTCACTAAAACATGACATGTGCTCTAGTTTTACTTAGAAATAGAGAATTATGAAATTTTGTAAAGATGGAATTATTGCCACGCCCTCTACTCTTGTGAGCGGAAACATTAAATTTCGTTCGATTTCGATGAAATTGAGTTCGTAGTTTTATTTTATTAGAAAAACATAAATTTAAAAAATGGGAAAGATTGGATCACTATAACGTCCAAAACTCACAAAAAATATGGGCGCAGTCATTAAATGTGATGGAATTTCGGTTAATTTTTGTTTCCTGCTTTCCACTCTCAGAAAACAAAGGTTATACTATAAAATGATTTAGGTGTAAATACTCGCTTTTTTCCCAATGTTTGGTGAGATTTTTTCATTGTTCGAAAAATTCTTTTCGCGAAATTATGCAAAAGGAAACTGAAAATCAAAAATTGTATATATTTGCAAAGTCACGTGCAAAGATCAAATTATATATTCGAAAACTACATAAAATTCTCTGAAACATTCGTCTAATTTCAAGACCTGACGGACCGGTACTCACCCTTTTTTACTAATAATCTTTAGCATCTATGTACATTTCCAAGTATTTTTTGGTAAGAAAATAGCAAAGTACCAAATAAATGATAAATACCTTCACCTGAATATTCCACGACATTTAGATAATCGATTACAGTTGAAAAAGAAACCCTATCTTTAATGGTTTAATCGCCAAAGGCAACTAAATTGATTAGTCGGTATCGCGCCCATTTCCGTATTTTTTTGGAAATGTATCGTTCGTGGAGAAGGGGCGGGGGGTGAGTAAATAATGTAAAATTTGGTATTTATGACTTTTACTTTCCCCTCTCTAAGTCCGGTTTTTTTTTATCAACTGTCATCATGACTTTTTTCTACCTGCCACCATATAGTCGAAACACTGTGATACCCTTTGACCCGACTTTTTGAAAATTTTGATTTTTCGGCCCTTTCCCAAAGTTATGTGCGACTTTTGCTACTTTTCAGAGATTTTTTTAGGAAACGTTAACAGAACCATGCTATTAAATAAAATGCGACTCTTCTCCTTGCAGCAACTCGATTCCTGTGTTTTGTTCAAAGCTTGGCACGCTATTTTCTTTTTAAATTTAACAGCGGAACGTTCTATCAGCGAAAATACATTATAATATATGTTAATTTGAGTTCGACTTTTAATCTCAGATTTATTCTTTTACTAGTTAGTAAAGAAAAGCCAAAATAATATGGTGACCCTTTTTTTGTCAATTACCCCTTTGTGAAAATTCTCAACGGCAACACTGCACCTGAGCACCACATCAGTCGAATAATGCTAACTGAGATCACAAAATAGGAGCGTTCCTTATCTCCCAGAAATAGTCAGAAAAAGTCCGAAGTAGTCAGATTTAGTCCAAAAAGCGTTCCTTAACTCGGAAATGACAGCAAAAATGAGAGAGCAACACACAGTGAGAGTGACTCTCATTAGTCCGAAGTAGTCAGATTTAGTCAGAAGAATTTTTTCTGGCAAAATCCTGAAAAGTGTCAAACTCAACTGAATTTAAATTAACGGAAATTAAAGAATACGCAAAAAGTGAGAATAATCTAAAAAGTAAAAAAGTGAATTGAAATTGGAAGGAGGCAAAAAATAATTGATTAGTATGTGTTTATTGTGCTTGGGCTTGTGTGAATGTGTTTTATACATACATTTCCATTCTTATTTGACGTTAGCTTTGTTGTTGCCATTCTTTGGACTAAAAATTTGGTTTTTTGCGTTCCTTTACTTTTCCTGTTATTCTCTTTTAGCGAGCGCATTTTGCTTACGCTCTGGCATTTTGACACTTTTCAGATTTTAGTCCAAAAAGATAAGGAATGGACCTAATGGTTTCGGTCACACAATAACAATTGAAGAGGTTTCTCGTACCAACACGTTGGCGTCCGCGTTGCCTTCGAGCGAACATACAGTGTTACCATATTTCTCACTGCCAACAGTTGAAGCGTGTCAAAGCAGTCTTCAATAAGCAGGGAATTCATTTTGTTGGAAAGGGGTCGGCTGACCGTTTCAATATCTGAAATGATAAGTGAAAGCGCGCACAAATTCTTATTTTGTTTTTTCAATTTTAAGTGCGCTGGTTGATCTCTTTGGTTATGGATCAAAAAGTAGTGTATCTTGCAGAGAATACCTGTCCTAAGCTTCTTTGTGCAAAAGTTGTCGTTAGAAAGTTAAATTTGTAGCCACCTTCAGTTAATGTAAATAATACTTTTGTCGTGCTTGCAAACAATGGGCAATACACTAAGCAATGAAACTGAAAATGTTCTAAAAAATTTATCTAAATCCTCGCAAACGTAAAAGTCGTGCCATATGCTGTCATTTTGAGCTGCACATTTCAAAAAGTTCTGAAGTACTATTCTATTATTATTAAATACAATTTATGTTTATCTATTTTACATCCTTACAAAAAAAAACACAAAAACAAAAAGACTTCCTCAGTTCCGTTGCATGAGTGGAGGATCATCCTTGCATCAATGGTTTTTTGGCTTTTTTGCCGTAAGTCGTTGCGCCATCACTAATAGCCATCGCGTGGCCGCTCGGTCGCCTAATGAAGCGTGTCGACTTTGTGGCGGCGCCGGCAAACAACACAGAAGAAGTTCACTTTTTAAACGATTATATACTATGTATGTATATTTTTTTTTACTAATCCTTTCCTGTTTCTTTGCACCAACGTTTGTTTACAAATCATTGAACAAAGATCTTCAACCCTGTGCGCGAACACACAAACATACATACATAAGTACATACAAACGTGTCCCAAGTACCTAAAGTCCGAATACACCACAGGTCGAAATTCCGTGACTATTTTGTTGTTAATTTCATTTTCGTTTTCTGTTACCGTTGTGTTTTCCTATTTTTGATACTTTTTTCTTATTAAAAAAATAAAAATAAATAAATTAAAAAAAAAATCTTAAATCAGCAATGCGGCTGTGCAGGGAGAGTGTTACTGTTTTTTTTCTGATAAAAAAAATAAATAAAAACAAAATGTTGCCCCGTCTTGTTTGCACCAAAGAAAATATGTGTATATTTCTTTTACTTCCATTGTCTCCGCGCTTAAAATTTGTTGTTCTTCGTTTTGGTTGTCGCTACAACGACGACATGCAAAAATTGTCAAAGTGCATTATTTATGTTGGCAAATCGAAAAAAGCGGCGCACAAAACGGCGTTTCAATTGAAATGAAAAGCCACCAAGCAGGGAAATAAACAAAGAGCAAATCCAAGACGAAAACAATGCAACACCAACAAAGGAAAATTAAAGGAAAAAAAAAATAAAAATAAAAATACGAAAAAAAATGTAGAAAAAATATAAAAGGTTAGCATAAAAAGTAAACAAACTTGTGTACCAAACGCCACTGCCGCCAAAACTGAGTCACACTACCATCTATATGTATACCTTTGCTTTTGTTTTCCATTTGCTTTGCTATCAATTTTCATTTCAAACTGCCTCCACCAAGTGGTTGCTGCGACTGTCCCATGCGCGCGCCACCCTTTCCACCCGCCCACTCTACAAAGTTCCACACCTTTTCTAGTACGAGCGTTCGCGCACTCATTCGCTTGTTAATACTTTGACTGTTTGCCGGTTGGTGGTTGGTGGTTGGTGGTTGGAGGTTGGTGGCGTAAAACCCTTTTTTATGTCACTACGATCGCCTCGGCCACGACCATTGTCAGGCACTGCTGGCGGCTCTAATTCCAGCTGCTCAATGTGCCGCTGCCAATCGATTCAGTCGAGTTGTGCCTTTGAGTGTGTTCACCACCCTCTCCCCTTTTCGGCTAAGCAACACACCGCAGTGGCCCACCAACTGTGAGTCAGTTGTTTGTTGCTGCCGTTCCCGCTGCTTTGCCTGCCCTCACAACATTCCCGTCATTTGATCGTTTTTTCTTAGCAAACAGACGTGCATACATACCATACATCGTATGTACGTAAGTACGTAAGTATACCTACAACATCCTCTGTTTGTTTGTTGTTTTGTTTGGCTTATTTTTATAGATACGATAAAAATCTCATGACACGATCTCATAGCCCAAAACAAGCGCCAGTAACCCACATTTCTTGAATTGAGGAGCAGTGTTGAGCGATTTCTTCTTTATGGGCTTGCATGAAAAGTAAAAAAAAAGTAAAATAAAATAAAATAAAACAAAATAAAATTAGGAGCAAAGCAACTAATGTAAGCGCAATTGTGGAAAACTGGTGCTTGAAAAGTCGCAGAAAATGTCGCACAAAGGGAGGATTTTCTCGGTGTTGTCTGTACATTGTTTTATTGTTCTTTGCCGATAAGTGGACAATGCATTTCATTTGCTGCTACAATGGATCTATGACTTTTCGTTGCACTGAGAAAGAAAATTCAAAAAAAATTTTGTGAAAAATTAAAATGATTTTTTTTTTTTTGAATTACACAGGCATATGTGCATAACTCTTTTTTTTTTGTTTGATATGAGAGTGGTTTCCGATATATTTTATGGGGTCCAAAAGGTACCCATCACCTCATGGTTTTGAGAAAAGTGGGTGTAAAAACAAAAAAAAAGTTGTTTTCGGGTGTTTTACCGCTGCTTTTCACAGTAAACTGACGAACTAGAGACTATGCTTAAATTCGTGCTTGAATTCAAAATGGCGGATCCAATATAGCGTACGCAACAATCAAAAACTTTATATAAAATCATAAAATTTACCACTCTTACATAAAGTCAACAAAAATTAATCAACATTCCAAAAATTTTCGATAAAAATTTCAAAATTTTTATTCAGACTTTTAGAAAATTTCCGGGTATGCAGTTGTGTAGCGCATTAAATTTTAGTATAATAAAGTGCAAGCTTAAAGTCGCTAAAACTACCGTTGATTTTTTGAAACACATGGAACTAATTTTTCTTTTCTAATTATTTATATGGAAGAGAATGCCCAACACCTTTGACAAAAAAAAATAAAAAAAGTCAATTTTTAGTGACTTGAAACTTGCAATAAAGGGCAAAAGTACTAAAATTGAATGGGATACAAAACTGCATACTCGAGAATTTTCTCTTTAATTTTTAATCCTATACATAAATTGATTTTAGTAACAGGCCAATGAAGCTAACCCTTACTTCCATATGGACAAAATTGAATAGAAAAAAGCAAACAACTTGTTGGCTTTGAAACAGACTTTTGACTTCGTTAAACAATGTTTTTTCTAAGTGCACTAAAAACAACTTCGATCCGACCCATTTGTTTGTTTGGTTTGGCATGTATTCAAGTAACCATTTATTTTTTTGGATTGACTCAATTTTCCTTTTGCTAACGATGTTAGAGCAATCGTGTTTTTATTTTTGGCAAGTTTGTTTGTTTTGAATTTCATTTAACATGCGATGAACTTTGTCTCGTGTACTTACATGCACATGATTACATATACACATTTGTAAATATTTATGTATGCATGTATGCATATAGGAGCATACGATTCCTCTAAAGCAGTGGTTCTTAAACTTTCGCCTATAACAAAAAAATTATAAAAATCCGCGTAAAAAACTAATTTTTTTCTCTTCGTTAAAATAATGTTATCCACAATTATTTCTAACATTGTTTTCTTCCCAAACGTGCTTTTCAAAAAAAAAAAAAAATGTTGCCAAGCATGTTTTTTTCCAAATAATTAGGGTTAAGCATTTTTGCGCTACCACTTAAATACACTATTCAATGATAGTTAAAATGCAGAATTCATTATCACTGGAAATTTTTAGCCCACAAATTAATATTTTTTTCTTACATAAGCTTTTATGATTTTGGTGCACATTGTTTTTTAAATAAATAATTTTTTCCTAAGAAATCTTAAAAAAATATATTCTCCCTAAAATGATTGTTTCATAAAACCTATTTATTTCGCTTGCATATTTATCCTAAAAAATAATGTTTATATACCTTATTCCCAAAAATTATTTTTCCCGACAAACATATGTACATAAATTAGTGGCAAAAATAATTTTTTTCTGCCAAAAATTTTTGTTTTTAATGTTTGGTATTTTTTTTAGTTTGCGTATACATATTTCGTTTTTAAAAACTGGTTTTTCTAAATTATACTTTTTTTGTAAATTTTTTATTCTCAAAAGAAAATTTAACAGTAAAAAAATTTTCTCAAAAGCTAATACTTATTTTGATATATATATATATATATTTTTGATAAATATATATTTTTCTAAAATATCTTTATAAAAATAGCTTACGATTCGCATTCTAAAAATAAAATATACAAGACTACTTAAAGCTTACCCAATTTCCCTATGAGTGAAATAACTTTTTGGGAAATATATTTCCCCTGGGTCTGAAAAGGTTAAGGCATATTATTAGAATTGTTTTTTTCAATATATTCATGTATGTATATTGAAATTTATTCTTTAAATTTAATTTAGAGCCTTTTTGCCATTAAAATATCACTGCGAATCCTAATCAGAACCACTGTGTAACATACCGGATGTAAATTTACATCTGAAAGAAGGCTTGTTATACATTAGAATACTTGACTCAATAGTTTTATTTCGCTGTCTCAAAAATCCTTTAAAATAGTGCCTGTGACCTTCTACAATCCGGTCACTTTGCGACTGGCTTACTAATACAGATTCGTAATTGCTTTTTTATTTCGTAACACTCAACCTCACTGAATGTATTTTGTTCAAATTGCTGGTAAATAGTACATAAATAGACTTTAAAGTCCCACAGCTGTACGAATATTACGAAAAAACCTAAAATATTTAGATGAAGAAATTAATGAAGATAAAGATCAGGATAAAACTAAAGGAAAAGATAAAGATCAAAATGTGTCGAAAAAAATACAGATAAAAGAGGATAGAGACAAAGTTGGAGATAGAGAAAGTAACAGAGATATGGTATGTTATTTTATGTTACGTTATGTAATGTTAGGTTCTGTTATGCTGTTGAAAACATTTTACTTCAACTCACCGAAGCTCACCTCATTTCATCCCAATTTAATTCGCCTCACCTGAATTGAATTCACCTCTGCTCAACTGACTTATCTCACCTTAACTTATCTAATTTCACCACACCTAAACTCACTTCACATCAATTCATTTCACCTTAACTCAACTCATCTCAGCCCAACTCATCTTAACTCACCTCAACTCCCCTGAATTTCAGTGGTTGAATTTCAACCGATGGACGAACACTAATTTTAATTAATTGGCGTTAGACTGACCATTTCGGCCAGCGTGTTCCCTGTAGAAAAGTAGAGTTTCGTGTTGAGATTTAAAACAGGATTGTTCGAAAATACGAGTGTTAAGTGCACTATTTTTAATGAAACTAACTTGGACCAACGGTTAAGAACCACTGCACTTAGATATAAAATAATAAGTTGCTAACAGAATTTGAAATAAATTCAATGGACATAGTATATGTATATAAACACATACATATATGTATACATACGCGACATGTGTGATACTTACATACATACGTAAAGACTTAAGTGCATACACTAGATTTTTTTGGTGTGCTTGTGGAACATTATTGGCAGCATTCGACGGCATTTGATGACAATTCCATGCTTTGCCACAGCCACACGCACACACACACAGCCGCGGTCTGCTGCATTTGGGCATTGTGCGATTTTCACTTATTGAAATGAGTTTTACCATTTCGGTAAGAATTGAAAGAAGTCCAAAGAAACCAGCGTTAAAAATAAAATACAAACAAGAAAAGAAGGCACAAACAAAAACAACACTAACCAGCAGCAAAAGTTGCAAGTAAAGGAGACAAAGATTTTTTGTAAGGCTGACAGGCGACAGACAGTTTTGTGAACGATTTGCTTTGGTCCGTTATAACTAAGTATGCAAGTATTTATGTAAGTATGTAGCACTCACTGCCAGAAAGAAAAGTGAAAACATCAAAGTTTAAATAGCGGCCAGAAAAGATGAATTGAGTGGCGGTGAAAAGTGAAAGAAATCACCTGATATGCGCCGCCGCGGCATATTTCTGGCTTTAGAAGCAACTACATAAGTGAGAGAAAAGAAGTTGCATGCCACAACGAAAGTGAAAATGAAATTGAAAGTCAAGTCGTCTGCTTTCGCAGCAGCGCTAACAACAACCACAATGAAAAAAAACGATTACAACAAATCGTAGCGGAAAAAACACAAAGAAAGGTCAAAATGGTAACTTTTAAATGTTTCGCGTTTTTTCTTTGTGTAATTGTTGTTGTTGTTTCATTGCATTCACTGATGATGATCAGAATTCCGGCCAGCAGACGCAGCTACACACTACACATCTACACATCCAAGTGCATGCATGCAACAACAATAAGCTAAAGTGTTGCAGGTTTTGTTTTTTATCGCACAATCAAACTGCGTGCCAGCTGACCAACCAATGCAACCTCCTTAAAGTTTTTTTTTTTAGTTTTTTGTTTCTTATTTTTCATTGTCATTGTTTCAGTGGCTGGGAACCACTTTAAAGCTTTTCATCTTGCTGCAACAACCTGTTGCGCTTTTGTCTTTAACGCACCTAGTACTTGTCGGCAACAACATTCTTTCCGCTTAACCGTCCAAATATTCGCTGCCCTCTTGCTTTGCTTTGCTTTGCCTTCCTTTGGCTAAACTGCTTCCGCCTCTTGCTTGCTTACATATATTGGCTTGTTTATGTTTTTTAGATTTTTTTTCGAATCTCTGCAAAGCTCTTTTTGCTGACTTAACGATGACCAATGATCAAGCAATCGCCACTGGGCATGGCTGTATTTATCTTACGACTGATCGGTTGGTGGTTATTCAGTGCGTATGTGTGAAATTTTGTATGCTCACAGCCAGTCAATGAGTGCGTAAAAAGCGAAGAAGAAGAAGAGGAATTTTAGCTCCTACTTTTTGGCACATTAACATATTTGATTTGGGCTGTCTATGTTAAGATATTTTTCCCTCGTCGAATTTCTCTTCCATAAGACGCCGAGATGCATCCGATTACATGCGCAGCGCGAATATTTTTTGAAAATACATATATTTAAACTGTAGCAAAGGGAACACGGTGGCAAAATTTTTCTGAAAGTATTATAATTATGGAAAAACCTCTGCAGGATGTATGGTTCTGAAGAGGAACTATTTTCTTCGACGTTCTTGAACTTTCAGGAGCTTTTGTCAAGTCCACCTTGAGCGTAAAATGTATTGAGAATGGAGAGACAATGAGAAAACAGTTAAAAAGGAGTGCATGTAGAGCCTGCCATTTTTAGTACTGTGTGTTTAAGTTATAAAGTTAAGATCCTAGCTGAAGTTGGCTTGCATTTCTGTGGAGCATTCGACTACTTTTTGGTAGGCATGTGCAAATTGTTCCGGTTCCTCATATTGCCTTGCAGGGATGGAAAGTAGGAGCAGAAGACAGACGACACGTAGTCTGCCGGATAGACTGAAAGCCAGGGTTGCGTGATTTTTAATTAGTGACATCCGAAATCCCAAAACAAAAATATTTTCTGCATTGAAAAACACCTTTGTCATGTAACGCAAGCACGATTTTCGTGAATATAAATATATTTTTTTTTTGATTTGGTCGATGAATCACAAATCAAATAGATTTCTTAATTCGTAACGGATTTCAAATCAAAAGCGATTTTAAATCACGCAACTCTGCGGTGAGCGGAGCATCGGTCAGCCCCATAGAAGAAAAGGGCTTGTTGTCTTCTCTCGCCAAAGCTTAACCCAGAAATGAGATAAAGCCATTAAGGTCCATAGCGTTACCACATAAGCAACGACTACTTTCGGCACCTAATCACTGCATACCTGGAGCAATACTGAAAAACATCGCAGTCCTCTTGGAAAAGTGGAAAACCTTCTTATACCCTACTGCGGCGGCGGCTTCAAGATTAGGCAGAAAACCTGCTCTTATCAGACTAACTCGCAGTCTGCTAAGGGCAGGACACGCGCAGAAGATATGCTCCACACTGTCTCCTCTTTCGTTCTGTAACTTATACAGATCTTATCATTGGTCAGAGCCAGCTTAAAGGCATGCAATGCCAGCAGGAAATGTCCCATTAGGGCACCCACCATTAGGCTAGCGTTCTCCCTCTTGTGCGAAATGAGAAACTTCGTGAATCTTACGCTCTGCACATACTCCTAGACACTCTGCAGCCTTGAGTTTTTTGCGATTTCCAGAACATGGACAGTACAGATGAACGTCACTAATGGTACGCTGTGCGATAGTAGCACCTTTATCATAGACGAACTGTCGAAATAGAGATTGCTGTTCAGTAGCTCCGCCGCCTTCCTTATGGCTAATATCTTCGCCGAGAAAATTCCGCAATAGATTGGCAGCTTATAGGATTAGTTGAGGTCGACCTCGGCGCATACGACTGCCACTCCCACGTCCTTCTCCATCTTCGATCTGTCTGTATAAACATTTACCGGGCTAGCACTCCTTATGCCCTCACGTCAGCCTACGACCCCTGCAGTGGCTTCGTAGTTCGTTCCAAAGTGCAGATTCGCCATCACAAAGTCAATACGTCCGAGTAAGGTTGAACCGTGAGACCTGCACACAAACTGACCCGTATCATAAAGCCTGGCAGCGGTTTTTGACGATATATTCTTAGCCGCTAGGTACGCTGGCAAGAGATGCAACAAGGTGTAAAGTGCAGTTCTAAGTACCTCTGTCATACCGACCGTTGATAGCCTTTATACACTTTCTATTCACTTAAGAAATATTTTCTTCTCCATTGCTGTCCACCAAAACAGTATCGGTCTGACTCTTGCCGTGAACAACCAGTGAGAAAAATAAGGCGATAAGCCCCAGGTGCAGCCCAGCATCTTTTCGCCTGCATATAATGCCATGGAGGCCTCCGTCGCCCTCTCCACCACATCTAGGCGCTACGAAAGCTTACCATCGAAAATTCTTCCAAGGTACTCGGTGATTTTTTTCACCTGGAGGTGCGAAGCTAGCTTAGCACTATCGCGCTGTTAATAATGATGATGTTCTCTAAGCGAGGCAAGTCTCTGTCTAAATCCAATGCAACGATGAAAGCAGCTTTGCATAAGTGAAGCAGACGGCTTAAAAACTCTGAAACCATTTACCATTAGACAAAATATTCTAGTTTACCTAAATCTGTAGAAGCGAAGTGCGAGCGAAAACGATATCAAAACTCCAGCTTGTTAGAGATCTTAAGCTAGAAGACTCTTCGTCACCCTAACAATCAACACAAAGCAAGTCTAAGTAGAAAATTAATCTATATTAATATAGCTTCAACGGTCAAATCGAAAGGCAGCTTAGCGAAGATACTTTCGGAACAGAGGTAAAGAAAAACTAAAGGTAGTGTTTGGACGTTATTGAAGACATTTATTTTAGTGTTTTGACAGTTCCATAGCATCATATACTGCAACTAAATAGTGCATGGATTTCATAAGCCAGGTCTAAAAGATTTTTGTATCGATCGAAATTTTATCTTTATCTACAATTTATGAAGACATTTTCTTAGATGGAAAACATCGACCCGTTTGAAAGCAGTTTGTTGACTCCGGTCGCAGCCTGGAAAAGGACTACTTATTAGTGTTTTTATCCACTTTCTAGCGATACTGAGTTATATTCCGTCGTAGAGTGTACGCTGGACTAGTAATTGCTAAATCTGGCGAAGACTTTTCAGTCTTCTGTATACGGATAGTGACATCTCCATGATTACATTTTGGTCATTTTCACTATCTTATATTTATTGCATATTCAATCGCTATTTCCCCTATCAGTTAGCGAAATTTTTTAAACATTAAATACTTTGTCTTTGCTTTCGAATTAGCTAAGATCTTTAAGCAACCACGATGAAAGACCTTCTTCTCAAACACTTTGATTTGTGTAGATTTTCAAAGGCTATGGCAGGAGAATTTTCCAGATGTTCTACAATTTTATACGGTTCTCTTATGCATAGAAGTTATTCTTTTATAAAGATTAACTATTGTGCGACATCTTCGCGGACAACAGGAATAAGTTTTAGTGCCTGTCTTCTAACTTACTTGTGTTGTAATTAAGCAAAGCATAAAACCTGTATTAATACAGATTATAGGAACTGAATTTTAAGCCGAGGATTTCATCGTATTTTATTCAGGGTCCCAAAATTAGGCTTTTGTAGGTGGTTTCCTCACCGAGTGGTATTTTCAGACCGTCTATTGCTGTTCCAGATTACTCTCAACACACCTCTTCAATGCCATCCTCATATATATTTACCTCCTGGAGCCACTCGGTCGCACGATTGACATGTCCAGATCCTTTTTATGAAGTTAAACTTCATTGCGATCGGTTGGGTGTAAATTCAAACATCGATTTAACAAAAAAGCGACACGATCGTTGGGCTCTAATTCCAAACTTCAATGTAAAGAAAAAACTACAGAAGAAGAGAGGTGATGGCGGTTTAAAATTAACATTAAGATTAAGACTAAAACTAAGACTTAGAATAAGATTAAGATTAAAATAAAGATTAAGATTAAAATTAAGATTAAGATTAAGATTAATATTAAGGTAAAGATTGAGATTAAGATTAAAGTTAAGGTTAAGAATAAAATTAAAATAAATATAAAAACTGAGATTTAAATTAATATTAAGATTAAGATTAAAAATAGGATTAAGATTAAGATTAAGATTGAGATTAAGAGTAATATTATTAAGACTAAGCATAAGTTCAAGATTAAGATTAAGACTAAGATAAAGATTAGGATTAAAATTAAAATTAAAATCAAGACCTAGGTTGAGCCTACAATTAAAATTAAGATTAAGATTAAGATTAAAATCAAGATTAAGATTAAGATTAAAAGAAATATCAAGATTAAAATTAAGATTAAGATTAATACTAAGATTAAGATAAATATAAATATCGAGATTTAGTTTAAGATTAAGATTAAGATTAGGATTAAAGATTAGGATTAAGACTAAGATTAAGATTAAGATTAAGACTAACAATAAGATTTATATTTAGGTTTAGATTTAGATTAAGATTTAGATTTAGATATAGATTTAGACTAAGATTTATGTCTACGGTTAATATTGAGATTTATATTTAGATTAAGATTAAGATAATTGCGGTTGGCTTTATTGTTTTCTTTGAAATTGATTATGGCATATGATACCAGTGATTAGCTTGTTCTGGAGCCTTAGGCTTGAGGTGATCTTAGAGATTTTCGTCAAGGACATAACAGTTATAAGTTTTATAGCAAAAACGTTGCTCCATAACAGTTATTAGATGAGAAATATTTTTTATTTCGTCGCTAAGAGTTATAACCCAACGTTTATTTTTTACGTTGCTTGATAACTGTTATGCAGGAGAAATATTATTTCCGTTGCCGATAAGAGTTATTTCCCAACATTTATTTTTTAAGTTGCTGGATAAGAGTTATTTTACAAAGTTTATTTTTTACGTTGTCTGATAAACGTTGTAAGATTAGGATATTGATGAAGGTGGAGGTGGAGGTGGAGAATAAGATAAAGATGAAGAATTAAAAGTGAGAGAGTGAAATAACTCTTATCAGATAACGTAAATATAAACATCGAGCAATAACTCTTATCAGATAACGTAAAAATAACGTCGCGCAATAACTGTTATCGAGCAACGTAAAAAAATAAACGTTGGGAAATAACTCTTAACAGCAACGGAAAAAATATTTCTCATCTAATAACTGTTATGAAACAACGTTTTCGTTAAATTTCAGAATTCAGGCAACATATTCAATTTGTAAATTCGAGATAATAGTTATTTTTGGTCCCTGATTTTTTTTGCTATTGGATATAAGCTTCTCTCAGTAATGATTGTTACAAGAAAACCTTAAATTATAAAAAAAAAAAAAATTATTTTTGAAATGCCCGTCGTGTTTGGGGTTTTGTCATCGAAGATCACTTATTTGACGGAAAACTCCTTTCTAGTACTGCACGGAAACCTAAATATGAAAGTTTTATAAAATGCAACAAAGTAAATAATGCTGTTATTAAAAAAAAACTAAAAAAAAAATATGCAAATTTTCCAAAATGTTTAAGCTATTTTCCTTTTTTCCAGCAAAAACGAGTAGCTCTATATTTCAGCTACCACATAAAGTTATGAAATAAAAAGAGAAAAAAAACGAAAAATTAAGTGAAAACATTCAACAGCATGCCGTCCGCCATCAACCGCCTGCCGGCCCGCCCTGCTGCCACATGCACATGTCGCTGCAACTTAATTATATGCTACATAATGCCTGCGTTCGCATGCAGCGGCAGGAGTGTGTACATAAATGTCTACTCGTACAGCTGCGCACTTGTTGCTCATGCGTTTGCGCACGTTCATGCACTTCATTTGGCAATTACCAAGTGAGCAGCCGCTGGCCGGCGACCCGTTTTTCGAAAGGTACCGCTTGCCGGGCCCACCCAGAACGTCGGCAGTCACAACCACCAACTGCCACCAACATTTTGCTGCAATCTGGTTGCTCTGTGGCGTCTCCAATTAAAATGTGCAGCATATTAATCGGAATTTGGTTGTTGGTGGCAACTGCATTTTATTTTTGGTTTGTTCAATTTTGTGAAAGTTAAACATATGTATGTATAACATTTGGTTTGTGATCATGTGTGCGCGCGCGTATATATGCGGCTCAGTGCAAATGGGCGCTCACGAGGACAGCTTGAGGTCGGCACTATAACAGTTTCGGCACTTAATTGATATAATGAACCGTAATTTGTGTCTTAATAACATGATTTATGTCATTCGCAGCCATTGCTTAAGCGCTCAAGTTGATGTGAAGGAAATTACTACCGAAAATTGCTGTATTAGCGAAAGTACATGACTGGGGTAGTCGATCAAAATATATATGTATATGCATCTGATGTCACTTTAATTTGTATGACTAGAAAGAGTCTAGTTTAGGCCACGAAAAAGTAGATTTAATTTAATTTATTTTTATTTTTTGTTCGCAGCAGAATCATGAAACTGAAAAATAAATAAGAAAATTGAAAATCAAGAGATGCTTTGCCTTTAGCTCGATAACACTTAGAGAAAACTTGCCGTAAGAATACTTTCATAGCTACATTAATTCATTTCCCGGCATCGCTTCCTGTGTGAACGTGCCCTAAACCAGCACCAAAAAAA
>NW_023458565.1:29181718-29185416 GCF_013731165.1 Rhagoletis pomonella | reverse complement strand
CTGATAAACGTTGTAAGATTAGGATATTGATGAAGGTGGAGGTGGAGAATAAGATTAAGATGATGAAATAAAAGTGAGAGAGTGAAATAACTCTTATCAGATAACGTAAAAATAAACGTCGGGCAATAACTGTTATCGCGCAACGTAAAAATAAAAACCGTTGGGAAATAACTCTTAACAGCAACGGAAAAAATATTTCTCATCTAATAACTGTTATGAAACAACGTTTTCGTTAAATTTCAGAATTCAGGCAACGTTTCCAATTTGTAAATTCGAGATAACAGTTATTTTTGGTCCCTGATTTTTTTTGCTATTGGATATAAGCTTCTCTCAGTAATGATTGCTTCAAGAAAACCTTAAATTATAAAAACAAAAATTATTTTTGAAATGCCCGTCGTGTTTGGGGTTTTGTCATCGAAGATCACTTATTTGACGGAAAACTCCTTTCTAGTACTGCACGGAAACCTAAATATGAAAGTTTTATAAAATGCAACAAAGTAAATAATGCTGTTATTAAAAAAAAACTAAAAAAAAATATGCAAATTTTCCAAAATATTTAAGCTATTTTCCTTTTTTTTCAAAACAAAAAAACGAGTAGCTCTATATTTCAGCTACCACATAAAGTTATGAAATAAAAAAGTAAAAAAAAAACACGAAAAATTAAGTGAAAACAGCATGCCGTCCGCCATCAACCGCCTGCCGGCCCGCCCTGTTGCCACATGCACATGTCGCTGCAACTTAATTATATGCTACATAATGCCTGCGTTCACATGCAGCGGCAGGAGTGTGTACATAAATATCTACTCGTACAGCTGCGCACTTGTTGCTCATGCGTTTGCGCACGTTCATGCACTTCATTTGGCAATTACCAAGTGAGCAGCCGCTGGCCGGCGACCCGTTTTTCGAAAGGTACCGCTTGCCGGGCCCACCCAGAACGTCGGCAGTCACAACCACCAACTGCCACCAACATTTCGCTGCAATCTGGTTGCTCTGTGGCGTCTCCAATTAAAATGTGCAGCATATTAATCGGAATTTGGTTGTTGGTGGCAACTGCATTTTATTTTTGGTTTGTTAAATTTTGTGAAAGTTAAATATATGTATGTATAACTTTTGTTTTGTGATCGTACATATACATACATATATGAAAGGCCGGCTCAGTGCAAATGGGCGCTCACGAGGACAGCTTGAGGTCGGCACTATAACAGTTTCGGCACTTAATTGATATAATGAACCGTAATTTGTGTCTTAATAGCATGATTTATGTCATTCGCAGCCATTGCTTAAGCGCTCAAGTTGATGTGAAGGAAATTACTACCGAAAATTGCTGTATTAGCGAAAGTACATGACTGGGGTAGTCGATCAAAATATATATATGTATATGCATCTGATGTCATTTTAATTTGTTTGACTAGAAAGAGTCTAGTTTAGGCCACGAAAAAGTAGATTTTATTTTATTTATTTTGATTTTGTTTGGTTTGTTCGCATTAGAATCATGAAACTGAAAAATAAAAAAGAAAATTGAAAATCAAGAGATGCTTTGCCTTTAGGTCGATAACGCTTAGAGAAAAACTTGCCGTAAGAATACTTTCATAGCTACATTAATTAATTTTCCGGCCCCGCTTCCTGTGTGAACGTGCCCTAAACCAGCACCGAAAAAGGGCATACTACCCTGACATCTTTTAGAGTTATACCCGAAAAAGGGAGCTTTTCAAACAACCCACAGATTTCAGACCACTCTGTTTTTTATTTTTTACCGACATTAAAAAAGGAAAAAGGTTATCAATTCATCGCAATATATATATTTTTTTTTGTATGTTAACGGATAACTTTGGAGGACGTGAACAGTTTTCGATAATTATTTTTTTTACCGGGATATATGGACATTGTGGTCCTATACTAATTTGTTGTTTTTTCCGATCATTGAATCATGAAGAAATTAACGGTACTCCTTAATTTTTATATGAGCAATGAAGTCGGGGTTTTTTCTAAAAAAAAATTGCTTATTAATTTAAAAGACTTTTTGGAGTTGCGCTTCAGAAAGCGCATTATTTATGACGGGCAGAAGTTGCAGTCGCTATTGCTTGCTTAATGTCGAGACAGCTTTTGGTAGCCTTCTTTCTGTATCAAACGTAAAGTGTTGAAGTCGACATTATTCGATTGTTTACTCGCCTGCAACGTGACAAAACCGCGCGATGGGCGGTATATCTATCCAGAGAAGAATAAAAAGAAGTGCCCCACAAAGGAGATGCAATATTTTGGGTCATGTCATTACTTTCTGTTCGAAACTTTGGAGAGGAGCAGCTTTCGGCTGGATGAACTAGCACTAGAAAGCTCTATTAATTTATGCAAGCGCACTATTTAGATAAGTCCACCGTGCTTAAGGAACTATGGGCACTTCGTATACTTTAAAGCTTAATGCTTTGCTAAACCTTAGGCTTGTATGTAGCAAGCAAAGCATTCTCTGCGCCTATAAAAGTTAGAAGCTTTGACTATAAATTCACTTCTAATTACGGGAAGGCCACAATTCTAAAATAAATTGAGAGTTTCTGAGTATGCTGGGTCTAACTGGAGCCTTCACTACTCATATTCATTCAAAGGGGGATTGGATCAACGTTGGATGGAAGGGTAGGTGGATAAATATTTTGCATGATTTTATAAATTAACCTCACAAGCAGAACATTTGGGGCTTAAAAGTATAAACGCCGTACAGCATATAAAAAATATATACTCCAATAGCCAGCGGTAAATTAAGGCTTTACTCTAGGCCGCATGAGAAATTGTTTAGACTCTAATTGGACACATTTTGCCTGATGATGGAAAGCTCAGAAATTAGGAAGTGCTCGCATTTCACCGGAGAGTATTTACGATTCTTCGCAGCCGTATAGAATGCTTGGCTATAAGGCTCATATGGCTTGCAGCCCATTCCGATATTGGAGGAAATTCTTGTTGTTGCCGGGTAAAGACATTGCGTATACTCTAATTGGACACATTTTCTCAGCTCAGCGAGTGCTGGATGGAAACGATTAGAATTGAAGGTGTCGTTAGGCTTAACAATCGCTTCTGTCGATAATGGTGGAGACCTTAATAGGCCGTTTTCCGTTTGGAATCCGTGCGGTAAGGCCGAACATTACCTCAACCACGTACTACGACAACTCTATGGCAGAAGATGAGGTGAAATCGGCTCAGCATTTCACTAGATCCCTAAATTTTTTTCACTTCTGTCAAAATTTCAATAAAAAATAGAATCCATTTACAAAACTCTATTGTGGGTAGGCAGCATTTTTTTACTACTGCTACTAAAAAAGCGTCACTCTTCGATCTTCCTCACTTATTGTTCGTTACTATTTGACTACTCTTCGTAATCCTAAATGTCAACTTAAAGCACAGCTTTTAACAAATGCCAGTGGAAATACAGAAACCGATAATATTTAGTAAGTAATGAATAACATTACTTAAACCTTTCGAAGCTGCATGGGCAACTTGGATACAAAAGATACAAGTAATACTCCCATTTGCAGTAAGTCTTTTTCTTTAAGCGCCACATAAAAATTTCCAAGATGAATTGTATTTACTATTTATTTACAAATTCATGAATAAACACATACATATGTATGCCTGCACGTGTTAATGACAAAACTAAATTTGAACATGAAAATCACTGACCATTTACGTAATTTTATGGCGATGCAAAAAAAAAA
>NW_023458565.1:29173745-29181618 GCF_013731165.1 Rhagoletis pomonella | reverse complement strand
AAGTTATAATACCCTTGTGCACAAGTGCGCTCGGGTATAAAAATAATAAAAATAAATAAATTCGGTACAACTAAAAGGAAAAAAAACTATGTCGACTGGAATTGCGGTAGCCTTAGAAACAATCGTCCTCGTCGTCGTCGTTGATTGCAATAAGCATTTCTGTGCTGCGCACACTCTTATCACAGTCCGCTAATCGATTTATTTACGCATACGGCGCTGAGGTAGGCGAAAAAAAAAATGCAAAACAAGCCTAGTAAAAATAATTGCAACGTCAAGTTCATTCCGTTTTAGACGCAACAGTAGCCATTGATGCTGATACAAAACTGAAAACAGTAGCCGCGCCAAACCAAACAGGAGCAACGCTAGTAGCTGGCACTTGGCAGCAACAGCTGTTCAGATTATTCGCTAATTCTAAATGTGAAAATTTCACTTTCGTTTGCAGCCGTTAACCAGCGTACATAAGTCGTTTTATTTCACAGCCCGGCCGCCATCCACCACAGATCGTCAGCGACCGACGACGACCGACGTGCACCCACCTTATCGTTTTGCCCAAATCAGTTTGCCGCATTGAGGCGAGGAAAGCAGCTCATCATTGTGGTGATTTTCAGCGTACAACTCCTTTTAACGTACATACATACATATCTATGTTTGTATGTATGCGGAGCTTCTTTGTGCCACGCGGTGAAAATGTTTACGTTGGAAATGCCAAAATTTGCAATTTTCTCAACAAATCAAGGTGACCAGAGCGCGCCAGCGACAGCGCACAGCACACAGCGTTTAACGCTCAATCAAGATAACTAGCATAACAAACGATTTAGTAAGTTTAAGAAACTGTTTATGCGCCGCGCTGTTGGCTTGTTGAGCAATAGGATATGTATGTAGTTAGCCAGCTAGCTAGCTGCCCGTTGGACTTGCTGGCCAGCGAAAATGCAACAAATGTCAAGAAAAAAGCTATAAAAAGTTAGGCGCACAACAACATTGGCCATACGTGCAGCAGGGCATATGTAATTTATATGTATGTATGTATGTATGTATGTATGTGTGTGTACGCTTGCATGTTGCTAACTATCTGTCCCCGCTGCCGCGCATTGACCAAATTTGGTGCTGAAAACGTGGCTACGTCAACGCTTCGCTCGCTCGATCTTTGGGCCAATGTACTCTCCGCAGCACAATGAAATCGAAAGTGGGCAGAATTTTACAATTTCGCAATTTTCTTAACAGGCCAACGAAAGTAAAATGCAAATTTACCAAAATGTATTTCGGTGACAATACGCAAATTACGAATATGAGTGGGCAGTACATAATTGAGTGGAAGTAGCTGTTAAATTATGCGTGAACAAAAAAAAAAACAATAACAACTACAGCAAAAAATGCAGCGAAATATTTTCTATTTCAAGGAATTCATATATGTATTTTATGTGCATGCACGCACGCTGATGCTGTGTTAGTAAGGCTGTGTGAGAGTGCTTTGGCGGCACGAAAAGTGTAGGGTCCCATCGTAGTGCAAGTGTTTTTTGCCGAACCGAGCCATCGACTTTAGTTTCACATCTAACCGAATTCTGAAGCCGGCAACTGGTAAACCAGAAAAAAGCCTAACGCCTTCGTGATCGCGCCTCGTCGGAAGCGATGCGTGAACTATTTTCGCCTTTACGCTCCTTTTTTGGTGTATAAGGCCAAACGTCGTGTGAGCAGTAAGCAACAAATACATGCTTTCAAGAGTGGTGAAATCCATTATACCAGCAGAATGCCGAAAGCCTCCAAAGACTTTGCCCCAAAGGAATATGCATGTCGATTCTAAAAAAAAAATTGGGTCCGTCGAGAGAAGAATTCCTAACCAAGGGTCTCAGCCGATCAATTACGACCCTCAAAATTCCTGAATTTTGGAAATAACTGAGGTCGAACCGCTTTTCAATTCGGAGAGACCAGCCATATTATTGTTCGATAACTCTCCTTTCCCCAGTAGTGAAGACGCTTGAGGCTTTGCTACTTCCCAATACTTGATGTGTCCACTTACCTTAACGAGGGTTCAACATGGCTTACGTAAAGTGCACAGTATCATCACATCAATTAACTCTTTAAACACGCAGGTGGCTCAAGGATTAACCATAGACGCCCCTGCGGGTGCAAAGGCCTTTTCAAAGGCGTCTGACCTGCTAGAGGATGTTGAGGTGTACTCTTTCCAACAGCGACTATAACGACAGTCGGCGAATCATCTGAGTAGTTAACTGTCGTCAGTAATTTTTCGACATCAAGCCGCGAAGCTTAGTAAAATTAAACAAGGAACCCCACAGGGTCGTGTTCTATCCCCGATATTATTTAACTTCTATATCTAGAAGCTTCTTCAGCCACCAGAGGGAGTTTCCCTGATCTGCTACGTTGACGATATTGGTGTTCAGCAATGGATTGTTGACCTATCATTGAAGGTAAACGGCTACCTCGCTGATTTTTCTCGCTTCTTAACTGCAAGAAGCCTAAGCCTCTCATCGATGAACCCATTTTAGCACCTGGACTAAGGATTTCTGTTTCGAAAATTGTAATGATTTTTTGTATAAAGTACAGTTTTCTGGCATATTTTGTGGGTAAATTACAGTAGTTTTTAGGAATATCAGTACAGTCATACACGCAGGTGTCTCTGCACTTTGAAATATTCTAACTACTGGAATGGTTGGCCTACTGTCTTTAGCCTCACTCGCGCAAGAACTAGATACTCGCCGAACCTTACCGAATGCACACTCACGGAGTAGTTTACTGTGCAGACAGCTATGAGTTTATATGGATTTTGCTGACTCGTTCTATCAGAGTCCTGGTTGTAAGTGGCTCGTAGGTATGTCTGATCTGTATGGTAATTCTGTACGATCATGTTTAGCTACGTAATTGCTAAGCTCTAAGCGAGAATCTCATATCCACCGCATGGGTTACACTTGTCTATGCTATATGTCTCTATGCCCTCCATATTAAGGAGCTGATCATAACCCATCTGTTTAACCCTGAGTCATAGAACCCTCGAATATAGACTGCATAACCGTACTTCCTTCGGGAGCCTAAACTGGGATGAACTACTCTTCTCTCTTACGAACCATAACTAGCTGCAGCAATAAACCTTACCTCTGTAAATATCTCAATGTAGAAAATCTGCAGTAATAGTATTAAAGGCACCCTCAAGGCACATACATATAAAGGGCGAGCTCTAAATCCAGCGAACCACTTTGTGTGGAGCAGTCTTTGCTGACTTTCCTTTTAAGTAGGCATGCATATCTAAGACCCTCTGAAACGATTTGTGTGCTCTAAATTTCTAACAAATATCAATTCGAGGAGACCTTGCTGGTTGAGTCTACATCCGGCGCATCAGTCTAGCAAGCGGTCAATCTTTCATCCGAGAAATCTTTCATCATAAGAAAAGTGGGTGAATTATTATTTTTTTTTCTGAAAATAACTACAAAAAGCAGAAAAAGCTATCGAAGCAGAAAAAAAAATTGTTGAGCAATTTTTTAGTAAAAACATATTAACGAAATTTAATTTAAAAAAATAGCTTTTTCTTTATATTTTCATTACGAAAACTCAGTTTTCACACCGACTTAATTGTAGGGTAACGGTCTCCAAAGAGTTTACTGCTAAAAATAAGAAAAAAATTACTAATATTTCCATCGTGCATCACTTTCCGATTTCTATCTGCAGTATTCATTCGAAATTGAATAGCAGCTATAAAGAATTCTCTCGGATTCATTTACAAAAGTTACAAAATTCAATACATATTAGCAAATTATTCAAATGTTGGCGGCAGTTATGTGTTCGTCCACCCATATTCTAAAAAAAAAAATCGATGATGCATGCAGGCAGTCAGCTGTAGCAGTTTTGCTGTTCTTCAGTCGTAAAGTTGCACATAGACACCGTCGGCATCGACTTTCGACGATAAACTTTCCATGTGTTGCTAACAGCCAAACTTTGACTGCAAAGAACCAGTGCACGTGTCTTAGCTGCAATGTGTTGGTGATGCTTATGCCGGCATCGGAATCGCCAAATGTTTGCAAATGCTATCCAAGTGCTGATATGCACGGACCATAGACACCTCGTCCTTCTCTTTTGATGAAACATGGCTGCAAATAAGCGAGCTGTGGTAGAATCTCGATTTTAGCGAATCCTGGGGAAATTTTTTTCACCGGAATGAACGACAGTACTCGCTGTAGGGGTCCCTCTTCCACCAAAAAAACCCGATGCTGATGCTGCATTTAGACTTCAGTAAGCCCTCGAATCGGAGCAGGAGTAGTACCATGAAAGCTGCCTTTAATTCTGCCGTAACCCAAGGCTTCAGTATGTGTAAACTCTAATTTCTCAGGTCCAGCCAGTCATATCGTAAACATTTCTGTCGAGAGAATGTGTTGCTAAAGCTGGTGCATCTATCAAACAGCAACTAATACTAGATCTTCGACTAAACACTTAACACTTCAGCAACAGCATAAATATTAATATTTAATTTTTAAGCTACCAACCTTTAATGGAAACCTGTCACTACTGATGCACCCCACTAATTGGCATCACTGCCTTCGAAACTTGCATTCAATCTAAGCGCCACGCACATACCTGCCCAGCTGTGTGCATATTTTGACAGACTATTTGCCAAACAATCAGCGGGAGGTGTGTCGAGCCAATGCGAAAGTTTACAGCGAATACTCGCAGCTTAATCAACTGTTTAGGATTCACACGTCACTGGCTACGCACGCACGCATCACTCAATCAAGTTGGCAAGCAAGCAGACAAATGTTGTGTTTGGCAGGGCGAGTGCAATTGCAACAAATCTAGCAGTGTTAACAAAAAATAAACAAACAAATATTTACAAATAAAAATAAAAAATCGGAAGACAACCGACAGCGAAGAGAGATTAAAGGTTAATTAATTTGAAATAACCAAGTGCAGGCGGAGCAGCGTGAATGCCAGTGTTAATAGTTGTGTTTAGGCAGATGATTAATTGCAAAAATTGCGCAGAGAAATTAATGTTGTTTTTGGTGCACACAAAAAAAAAACTATTAAAATCAACGTAAAAAGCAAAGAAAAGTTGAGGAAATTTTTATTAAAAAAAATAATAATAAAATTATCGCATTGTTTTGTGCACTATAAAATCGCCTTATTCGCAATACAAAATGGTTAAAGTCGTACGTATAATTATATAACGCATATTTGCCCTAAGCTATGAAACTGAAGCAAAAATTAAAACAAAAAAGTGCAAAAATTTTGAAGAAAAAAATCGCCAACCTGCAAACGTGAGCAGCTTTCTTGGCGCCAGGAACAGTCAAATCGGCTGCCCTCCTGCGAGCACAGCAGGTAAGTACTATGTAGTCGTATGTATGTATGTATGTATGTATGTAGGTGCAACATGATCGGGAGTAGCGAGCGATTTCTCTATGCTTTTGTTTTGTACACAATATGATTATTATGAAGTGCAAAAACAAAGCAAGTTAAGCGAAGTGAAGTGATTGGCGATTTGTGATAAACTTCTGACATGATGTTGCAACATCGATATTGCATGTTGCATACATATTATTACGTGTACGCGAATTTCACGGACAATCTCAGCTGTAAATGGTGGCAGTGAAAATTTTACTTTTACTTTGAATAAAGCGAAGTCAAAAATGAAAACATTGACAAAAATATGAAGTTATCTCTATTTTATACATACATACTACGTACATATGTACATTAGACTGCAACAATCTCCATACAAAAAAAAAAAAACAAATCGGTACTCTGTTTCCATTGGAATTATGAAATCTATTATATTTTAAGACTTCCACCAAAATATTTTGGACAAATATTAAGATTTACGTGAGCTGGACCGATTTGAAAATACCTCCAAAAATGGAGTTTTTAAGAATAAAAATAGTTTCTTAAAGATTTTTTTGCAAAAAAAAAAACTTCCCTCAAACGAAAAAATGATTTAAGTTAAAAAAATTTGCATAAAAATATTTAAAATTATTAAAATTATTAATTTTCTACGGAATCGTAATAATGAGATTTTTGATGCTGTTTTTTATTTTTTTTAAAGAACCCGTTGAAAACATTTTTAAATGTTTTTATGCAGATTTTTTGAGCTTAATCTGTTTTGTCATCCGAGGAGATTTTTTTCAAACTATTTTTATTCATAAAAATTTCCAATTTTGGAGGTACATATTTTCAAATCGGTCCAGCTCACGTAAATCTTAATATTTTTCCGAAATATTTTGGAGGACGTCTTCAAATATAAAAAATTTTGTAATCCCGGCGGGAAAACTGCAACTTTTTTTGTTTATGCAGTCTAATGTACCTACATATATCGTAGACTGTTTTTTACAATTTTTTAGCAAAGTAAAAAATTTAGAAAATATTTGCTTAGTAATCATTAATTAAATACATCAAAAACCATTTTATGCCTTGTGATACTAGAAAGCACTCATAGAATTAACAAAAAAATTGTTAAATAGCATTTATTAAAAAGCGTCAAAGTCCAACTTTTCTAATCTCGTTATTACAGTGGACGAAAAAATTATAGCCGCACCACAGATTGATAAGTTTTAACTTTTATTTTTTTGTTTAATTTTTCTTATTTTTTTTAATATAGTTCATTTTTCAACAAAGACCAAGTATCAGGTTTTATACTATATTAAAAAAATGACTCAACAAACTTTCAAAATGCTCAGCTTTTACGTCGTCACTTGAGAGACTCTAGGTCTCAAAATTGTAACGTGAGTAACTATATATTTTACTTATTTTTTATTTTAATTCAGTAGTTTAAATACGAAAATTGGGCATATTAAATAAACCTAAATTAGTAGTAAATATATAAAGATCTCTTGACCTTTTCTGAAAATATTAAATCCAAAGCTAAATGTGCGTTTGACTCATAAAATTTTGTCTCCATGAAATTTGCATTATTTAAAAATATTCACAAAGTTATTTTAGTTTTATAACTTTTCATCTTAAAACGAAAAATTTTTCATTGCCAACCGCTTAATACATTTTTGCGTTGGCCGTATCATCATTTGCGCAAACTTCAAGGACTCATTCCTTTTTATGCCGATCCAAGTAACGCTTTGGCCGTTGTCTTTTTGAGAATAGTCGCCATTCAAATTGCTGAGAAAAACGGTATTTAAAATAGGTATGTATGTAAATCTATGCATAAGTAAGCAAAATATAGTTCAATTCACCTCCAATAACAATTGTGATACCACCAGGCTCCTCTGCAAGATTCAGCACAATTTATATCAGGGCTTGCATCGTTATCTCGATCGAATGTTGTGAATTTTTTACCCTCGTGAGGCTTGAAATAATCTTTAGCATTCCCTTTGTAAGCACCAACGGTTCGCAAAACATAATCTTCCTCTTCGCTACCAATGACGAATAAATCATATTTTGCATAGTACTTTGTGCCATTGGACGCTTCCATTTTTATATACAACTCTTGTTCACAACTTGCGGTTAGAGCGTGCAATTTATCCAAACCAATCCAATAATTGCCCGATAATTCACCAAAGCCTTGCTTATATTGTTGCCAATCTCGATAGAAATCCACTTCCGCACTTAGGCGTCGCTGAATGACAATCCAACCGCCAAAGTCCGTTTCCTCATCACACCATACCATAAATGGCTCATCCCCAAATCGCTGATATTTTATGGTATAGATGCCACTTTTACGCGAACCAGCGGCTGCCTCCATGCAATTGGTGGGTCGGCTTGGACTATTTTGCAAGGAAGAAGAATTTTAAAATTTGTAAATTTCCGAACTACAGTGTAGAGAATGGCATCACACAGCACATAACCTCTTTTTCTCAGCTTGCAGCTTCAAAATTTGTGCCTGGCTTTGCTTCACAAGTTGTTGCAGTGATTCCAATTGGGTGCTGAAGTG
>NW_023458565.1:29168997-29173645 GCF_013731165.1 Rhagoletis pomonella | reverse complement strand
AAAAAAAGGGCATACTACCCTGACATCTTTTAGAGTTATACCCGAAAAAGGGAGCTTTTCAAACATCCCACACATTTCAGACCACTCTGTTTCTTATTTTTTACCGACATTAAAAAGGATGAAGGTTATCAGTTTATCGGAATAATTTTTTTTTTGTATGTTAACGGATAACTTTGGAGGACGTGAACCGTTTTCGATAATTATTTTTTTATCGGATATATGGACATTGTGGTGCTATGCTAGTTTGTTGTTTTTTCCGATTATTGAATCATGAAGAAATTAACGGCACTCCTTAACTTTTATATGAGCAATGAAGTTGGGTTTTTATCCTAAAAAAAAATTGCTTGTTAATTTAAAAGACTTTTTGGAGTTGCGCTTCAGAAAGCGCATTCTTTATGACGGGCAGAGATTGCCGTCGCTATTGCTTGCTTAATGTCGAGACAGCTTTTGGTAGCCTTCTTTCTGTATCAAACGTAAAGCGTCGAGGTCGGCATTATTCGATTGTTTCTTCGCCTGCAATGTGACAAAACCGCGCGATGGGAGGTATATCTATCCAGAAAAGAATAAAAAGAAGTGTCCCACAAAGGAGATGCAATATTTTGGGTCGTTCTCATTACCTACTGTTCGAAATTTTGGAGAGGAGCAGCTTTCGGTTGGATGAACTAGCACTAGAAAGCTCTAAGTATGCCTAATGAATTATTGCAAGCACACTATTTAGTTAAGTTAGCCGTATTTAAGGAGCTATTGAGATTGCAATACGTTTCTTTAAACAAAGTATTCTCTGGGCCTATAAAGATTAGAAGCGTTGACTATAAATTCACTTCTAATTATGGGTACCCCACAATTCTAAAAGAAAGTGAGAGTTGCTTAGTATGCTGGGTCCAACTTGAGCCTTCACTACTCATATTCTTTCAAAGGAGGATTGGATCAGCGCTGGATGGAATGGTAGGTGGATATATCATTCGAATGGTTTTCTAAATTAACCTCACAAGCAGAACATTTGGGGCTTAAAAGTATAAACGCCGTACAGCATATAAAAATATATACTCCAATAGCCAGCGGTCAATTAAGGCTTTCCTCTGGGCCGCATGAGAAATTGTGTAGACTCTAATTGGACACATTTTGTCTGATGATGGAAAGTTCAGAAATAAGAGTATGCCCGCATTTTACCGAAGAGTATTTACGATTCTTCGCGGCCATATAGAATGCTGCGCTATAAGGCTCATATGGCTTGTAGTCCATTCCGATATTGCAGGAAACTGTTTTTGTTGCAGGGTAAAGACATTGCGTATACTCTAAATGGACACATTTTCCCATCTCAGCGAGTGCTGGATCGAAGCGATCAGAATTGAAGGGGTCGTTAAGCTTAACAATCGCTTCGGTCGATAATGGCGGAGACCTTAATAGGCCGTTTTCCGTTTGAAATCCATGCCGTAAGGCCCAACATTACCTCAACCACTTACTGTGACAACTCTTTGGCAGAAGATGAGATGGAATCAGCTCAGCATTTCGCTTGATCCCTAAATTTTTATTCACTTCTGTTAAAATTTCAATAAAAATATAATCCATTTGCAGAACTTTACTGTGGGTACGCAGCATTTTTTACTGCTACTACAAAAGCGTCACTCTTCGATCTTCCTCTCTTACTGTGCATTACTATTTGACTACTCTTCGTAATCCTAAATGTCAACATAAAGCACAGCTTTTAACCAATGCCAGTGGATATACAGAAATCAATAATATTTAATAAGTAATGAATAACATTACTTAAACCTTTTGAAGCGCGAAGCGAACTTACATCCTCACTTTTTCTACAATGGATTTGAAGTAGTAAATTAGGAAAAAAACACTTACTTTTGGAAGCATATAAAAAAAGATGCACTCCCATTTGCAGTAAGTGGTTTTCTTTAAGCGCCACATAAAAATTTCCAAGATGAATTGTATTTACTATTTATTTACAAATTCATGAATAAACACATATGCATGCACGTGTTAATGACAAAACTAAATTTGAACATGAAAATCACTGACCATTTACGTAATTTTATTGCGATGCAAAAAAAAACAGCACCAAAAAGTGCCACCGATTCAAAAGAAAACAACGCAAAGTCAATTTATGGTAAATAAAAATTAAGGAAATTAAATTTTGCTGGTCATTTCCTAAACTCAATCTTCAGCTGGCACTTGGCTGATTGCTTGACTCATGCTGCCGTTATTTTTCATGTTTTGCGGTTTGCGTTTTTTTGCTGCTGCTGTGCATGCGTCGGCCAGGCAGGCGTGCAGGTAATTTTCTCGCGACCTCTGGTCTGACATGCCAACAATAAATGCATTTAAATACACACTAAACACGAACATTTGCATTGCATTGCATGCAAACGCAGTAAAATATAAAATAAAATAGCGAAAAACGCAATTGAACAAATATTTTTGAGGAAATAGAAACCTTTGCAGGCCTACAAATTTCTATGTATTTTTTTATATATTTTACTTACATATACAAACAAGTATACAATGCGTTTCACTTTGATTTTTTGGCTATCTGATAAATTATTATTTTTTATTTGTGTTTGTTTTTCCTAAACTTTGTTTGCGGCTCATTCTTTGCTGCGATAAAAAAAAGTGTGAGTATGTGTATGTGTGTGTGTGTGGGTTGTTGTTGCATAAACGCATCTCACTTTTGACTTTTGACTGCTTGATGTTGGCACTTTGATTGACCTTGAAGTGCGGAAGCGTATTCTGCTTTTCGATTTGCGGTTATTTGTAGCTTTTTGATGAGTTACATGCACGTGAAACAAAAGACTTAGGCAGCGAACCCGAAATGGAAGTTGTTTAGAAATTATAGCTCTAAGGGATTTTATTTTGTGGAAACCAAGGCACATTGAATAGGTAGCATCAGTAGAGCAGCTGATTAGATTTTTTTTTTCAAAAGTTTAAGTCTCTAAAATTTCAAATATTTTTATTTTCTTCTCACTAAAATTCTCAATTGTCAAAATCCATTTGAAATTTCTTTTTCTTACATATTAAAAAAATGGGTTACTTGTTTCACAATTCCTGTATAATTTCCAAAAATCCTAGACTGCACAACAATTACGTTGAGGTTAGTAACGGCCGAAACATTGAAATATGACCACTTATTCGTTGAATTGCTTTAAATTAGTTGACAATTTTCTAATGGCGTTTCCTTAACTACCAAACAATTTTAACTTTTTATTGATCGCTTAGCACAAGCAGTAAGAAGAGAAGAGAAGAGGCCATTTTTGTTCTTTTTTTTGTTTTTAGAAAAAACTGTGAAAATTTTCGCACATATGAAATTCTAATTTAATTCTTATTTGTACTACTTTTTCAAAATTTTTCTAAAAAACTACCCAAATGATTCCATAAACAACTATTTAAAAAAAGGAAATTTCTTTTTCGCGTTCACATTCTGAAATTTTATTAAAAAAAAGTCTACCAAATTTAATTTTTATACCCAATTTATTTCATCTATTTCTTTTTGAAATTTTCGAAATTTGACTAAAATGAAACTACCCAATTTGCAAATATATATTTTATGCTATTTCGAAATTTTGTTAAAAAATATTAAAAAAATTTGTGTTATATCCAATTTTTTATCAATTTCTTTTTCTAAAACAAAACTGGTACTACTTTTTCACCATTTCGAAATTTTATAAAAAAGTCTACCATATTTATTTTGAGTACCCAATTTATTTGATCCCTTTCATTTCCAAAACTTCGAAATTTTACTAAAACAAAACTATCAAATTTACATACATATATCTCGTACTTCTTTGTAACAATTTCGAAATTTCATAAAAAAAATCTATCAATTTCCTACGTTTTCAAAATTTCGAAATTTTACCAACACAATCCACGCATTTTATTTCTTTACTATTTTTGAATCCGGAAATTTTACTAAAAAACTACCAAATTTTTTTTTTCTACTACTTTTTCTAGATTAGGAAATATTGCTAAAGATTTATCAATTTGTGGTGTGTGTCCTTATGTTATAAACGAAATGGTTTTTATGAGAAGCTTTTTCAAGGCAGAAATACACTAGAATTTTCGCCATTGCATGCCGAGGGCGACCGCTTTTACAGCCAATTTCACGAAAGTAATTTAAGTGAAAATTGACAGAAAATAAAACCGGCTGTTAGAAACAAGATTTTCTAATTTAGATGTTGCCCTGAGCAGAGATCGAACCCAGACCCTGCGAAGTGACAGTACGCACCTCTAACCACTCAGCCACAGCGGCCGTAACCAAAGCGGGTGTGATACATTTAAGTATATAGATATTTATTAAGTTTTCGAACCAAAATAAAATGATCAATAATCTTCACTTATAATCAATCAACATCCTTTCTTAAAATCAATCAATAAGATAGCTTCCGTCCAATGCTTACAATTACATACCTACAAATATATCTATTTGTCACGCAAATCGCATTTAGTGGCACTCAGCGCAACTAATGCGTTGATTGAGCCGTTATGAGCAATTCAGTCTTCAAAGAGTCAGATAATTGATAAAAGTTTGCGCATGATGACCTATAATTAAACGCCCGAATAGGCCAATTTAGATTGACTTTTAGCTGAACTGTATAATTTCGCATTTTATATGTACATATGTATGTATATAAGTATTTACAATATT
>NW_023458565.1:29120526-29165997 GCF_013731165.1 Rhagoletis pomonella | reverse complement strand
AGTCAAAACAATGAACTGGAAGATACTTGCGACTGCAACTGTGATCTAGAAATAGACATTATTAAACACTTCAGCACCCAATTGGAGTCACTGCAACAGCTAGTGAAGCAAAGTCAGGCACAAATTTTGAAGCTGCAAGCTGAGAAAAAGAGGTTATGTGCTGTGTGATGCCATTGTCTACACTGTAGTTCGGTAATTTAAAAATTTTTAAATTCTTCTTCCTTGCAAAATAGTCCAAGCCGACCCACCAATTGCATGGAGGCAGCCGCTGGTTCGCGTAAAAGTGGCATATATACCATTAAATCTCAGCTAGTTGGTGATGAGTCATT
Source organism: Rhagoletis pomonella (assembly GCF_013731165.1). Classification (NCBI taxonomy): domain Eukaryota; kingdom Metazoa; phylum Arthropoda; class Insecta; order Diptera; family Tephritidae; genus Rhagoletis; species Rhagoletis pomonella. Next base: position 29,165,668 of record NW_023458565.1, on the reverse strand, counting down.
TATGGTGTGGTGTGATGAGGAAACGGACTTTGGCGGTTGGATTGTCATTCAGCGACGCCTAAGTGCGGAAGTGGATTTCTATCGAGATTGGCAACAATATAAGCAAGGATTTGGTGAATTGTCGGGCAATTATTGGATAGGTTTGGATAAATTGCACGCTCTAACCGCAAGTTGTGAACAAGAGTTGTATATAAAAATGGAAGCATCCAATGGCACAAAGTACTATGCAAAATATGTTCTGTTCGTCATTGGTAGCGAAGAGGAAGATTATGTTTTGCGAACCGTTGGTGCTTACAAAGGGAATGCTAGACACGGTTTAAGGTATCATGAAGGCAGTAAGTTCGCAACATTCGATCGAGATAATGATGCAGACCCTGGTATTAATTGTGCCGAACGTTGGAGAGGAGCTTGGTGGTACAAACAGTGTTACCACAGGTGAATTGAACTATATTTTGCACATTTACGCATAGATTTACATACATACCTATTTTAAATACCATTTTTCTCAGCAATTTGAATGGCGACTATTCTCAGCAAGACAACGGCCAAGGCGTTACTTGGATCGGCATAAAAAGGAATGAGTCCTTGAAGTTTGCGCAAATGATGATACGGCCAACGCAAAAATGTATTAAGCGGTTGGCAATGAAAAATTTTTCGTTTTAAGATGAAAAGTTATAAAACTAAAATAACTTTGTGAATATTTTTAAATAATGGAAATTTCATGGAGACAGAATTGTATGAGTCAAACGCACATTTAGCTTTAGATTTAATATTTTCAGAAAAGGTCAAGAGGCCTTTATATAGTACTGATTTAGGTTTATTTAATATGCCCAATTTTCGTATTTAAACTACTGAATTAAAATAAAAAATAAGTAAAATATATAGTTACTCACGTTACAATTTTGAGACCTAGAGTCTCTCAAGTGACGACGTAAAAGCTGAGCATTTTGAAAGTTTGTTGAGTCGTTTTTTTAATATAGTATAAAACCTGATACTTGGTCTTTGTTAAAAAATTAACTATATTAAAAAAAAATAAGAAAAATTAAACAAAAAAATAAAAGTTAAAACTTATCAATCTGTGGTGCGGCTACAATTTTTTCGTCCACTGTAATAACGAGATTAGAAAAGTTGGACTTTGACGCTTTTTAATAAACGCTATTGAACATTTTTATTGTTGATTCTATGAGTGCTTTCCAGTATCACCAGGGATAAAATGGTTTTTGATGTATTTAATTAATGATTACTGAGCAAATATTTTCTAAATTTTTTACTTTGCTAAAAAATTGTAAAAAAATGTCTAAGATATATGTAGGTACATTAGACTGCATCACCAAAAAAAGTTGCGGTTTTTCCGCCGGGATTACAAAATCTATTATATTTGAAAACGTCCACCTAAATATTTCGGAAAAATATTAAGATTTACGTGAGCTGGACCGATTTGAAAACATGTACCTCCAAAATTGGAAATTTGTATGAATAAAAATAGTTTGAAAAAAATCCCCTCGGATGACAAAACAGATTAAGCTTAAAAAATCTGCATAAAAACATTTAAAAATGTTTTCAACGGAATCTTTAAAAAAATTAAAAAACAGCATCAAAAATCTCATTATTACGATTCCGTAGAAAATTAACAATTTTAATAATTTTTAATATTTTTATGCAATTTTTTTTAACTTAAATCATTTTTTCGTTTGAGGGGATTTTTTTTTCAAAAAAATCTTTAAGAAACTATTTTTATTCTTAAAAAAACTCTATTTTTGTCAAATCTTAATATTTTTCCAAAATATTTTGGTGGAAGTCTTAAAATATAATAGATTTTATAATTCTGATGGAAACACAGTACCGATTTGTTTTTTTTTTTTTTTTGTATGGGGAGTGTTGCAGTCTAATGTACACATGTACGTAGTATGTATAAAATAAAGATAACTTCATATTTTTGTCAATGTTCTCATTTTTGACTTCGCTTTAGTCAAAGTAAAAGTAAAATTTTCACTGCCACCATTTACAGCTGAGATTGTCCGTGAAATTCGCGTACACGTAATAATATGTATGCAACATGCAATATCGATGTTGCAACATCATATCAGAAGTTTATCACAAATCGCCAATCACTTCACTTCGCTTAACTTGCTTTGTTTTTGCACTTTAATAATCATATTGTGTACAAAACAAAAGCACAGAGAAATCGCTCGTTACTCCCGATCATGTTGCACCTACATACATACATACATACGACTACATAGTACTTACCTGCTGTGCTCGCAGGAGGGCAGCTTATTTGACTGTTCCTGGCGCCAAGAAAGTTGCTCACGTTGCGTTTAATAATTTTTGCACTTTTTTGTTTAAATTTTTGCTTCAGTTTCATAGCTTAGGGCAAATATGCGTTATATAATTATACGTACGACTTTAACCATTTTGTATTGCGAATAAGGCGATTTTATATTGCACAAAGCAATGCGATAATTTCATTATTTTTATTTTTTATAAAAATTTCCTCAACTTTTCTTTGCTTTTTTACGTTGATTTTAATATTTTTTTTTTGTGCATCAAAAACCACATTAATTTCTCTGCGCAATTTTTGCAATTAATCATCTGCCTAAACACAACTATTAACACTGGCATTCATTCACGCTCCTCCGCCTGCACTTGGTTATTTCAAATTAATTAACCTTTAATCTCTTCGCTGTCGGTTGTCTTCCGATTTTTTATTTTTATTTGTAAATATTTGTTTGTTTATTTTTTGTTATCATTGCTAGATTTGTTGCAAATGCACTCGCCTTGCCACTCACAACATTTGTCTGCTTGCTTGCCAACTTGATTGAGTGATGCGTGCGTGCGTAGCCAGTGACGTGTGAATCCTAAACAGTTTATTAAGCTGCGAGTATTCGCTGTAAACTTTCGCATTGGCTCGACACACCTCCCGCTGATTGTTTGGCAAATAGTCTGTCAAAATATGCACTCAGCTGGGCAGGTATGTGCGTGGCGCTTAGATTGAATGCAAGTTTCGAAGGCAGTGCTGCCAATTAGTGGGGTGCATCAGTAGTGACAGGTTTCCATTAAAGGTTGGTAGCTTAAAAATTAAATATTAATATTTATGCTGCTGCTGAAGTGTTAAGTGTTTAGTCGAAGATCTAGTATTAGTTGCTTTTTGATAGGTGCACCAGCTTTAGCAACACATTCTCTCGACAGAAATGTTTACGATATGACTGGCTGGACCTGCGAAATTAGATTTTACTCATACTGAAAGCCTTGGGTTAAGGCAGTATTAAAGGCAGCTTTCGTGGCATCCCTCCTACTCCGATTCGAGGGCTTATTGAAGTCTAAATGCAGCACCAGCATCGAGCTTTTGGTGGAAGAGGGACCCCTTCAGCGAGTACTGTCGTTCATTCCGGTGAAAAAAAAATTCCCCAGGATTCGCTAAAATCGAGATTCTACCACAGCTCGCTTATTTGCAGACAGGTACCAACAAAAGAGAAGGACGAGGTGTTTATGGTCCGTTCATATCAGCACTTGGAGAGCATTTGCAAACATTTGGCGATTCCAATGCCGGCATAAGCACCACCATCTCATTGCAGCTAAGACACGTGCACTGGCTCTTTGCAGTCAGTGTTTGGCTGTTAGCAACACATGGCGGCCTGCCAGCCGAGCTATTCAAGTACGGCGGCGAGGAGCTGATGAGGTGCATGCATCAGCTCGTATGCAGAATATGGTCAGATGAACGCATGCCCGACGACTGGAATTTAAGTGTGCTCTGCCCAATCCACAAGAAAGGCGACCCCGCCATACGCGCCAACTACCGCGGAATTAGCCTTCTAAGCATAGGTTACAAGGTCCTATCGAGCGTATTGTGCGAAAGACTGAAGCCCACCGTCAACGAGCTGATTGGACCTTATCAGTGTGGCTTTAGGCCTGGAAAATCCACCATAGATCAGGTATTCACAATACGCCAAATCTTGGAAAAGACCCGCGAGAATAGGATCGACACACACCATCTATTTGTCGATTTCAAAGCCGCTTTCGACAGCACGAAGAGAAGTTGCCTTTATGCCGCGATGTCTGAATTTGGTATCCCCGCGAAACTAATACGGCTGTGTAAAATGACGTTGAGCAATACCACCAGCTCCGTCAGAATAGGGAAGGACCTCTCCGAGCCGTTTGATACCAAACGAGGTTTCAGACAAGGGGACCCCCTTTCGTGTGATTTCTTTAATCTTATGTTGGAGAAGATAATAAGAGCCGCAGAACTGAACCGCTCAGGCACAATACTTTATAAGAGCGTACAATTGCTGGCGTATGCCGACGACATCGATATTATCGGTAAAAACAAGGGCTACGTCTGTTCTGCCTTCTCGGGATTGGATAGAGAAGCAAAGCGAATGGGTCTGGTGGTGAACGAGGACAAAAACGAAGTATCTCCTGTCAGCACACAAACAGTCAGAGCATACGCGTCTTGGCACCCACGTCACTGTTGACAGTTACAAGTTTGAAAAAGTAGACGACTTCGTTTATTTGGGAACCAGCATTAACACCAATAATAATGTCAGCCTTGAAATCCAACGGAGAATCACTCTTGCCAACAAGTGCTACTTTGGGCTGAGTAGGCAATTGAGAAGTAAAGTCCTCTCTCGTCGTACAAAGATCACACTCTATAAGTCACTCATCGTGCCTGTGCTGGTGTATGGCGCGGAAGCATGGACAATGAAAGCATCTGATGAGGCGGCTCTTGGAGTTTTCGAGAGAAAGATTCTGCAAAAGATTTACTGACCTTTACGCGTTGGTGATGGCGAATATCGCAGACGATTTAACGATGAGCTGTATGAGCTTTACAACGATATAGACATAGTGCAGCGAATTAAAATTCAGCGGCTCCGCTGGCTTGGCCATGTCGTTCGGATGGACAGAAACGCTCCTGCTCTGAAAATATTCAACGCGGGCCGCGATGCTGGGAACAGAGGAAGAGGAAGGCCTCCTCTGCGTTGGAAAGACCAGGTGGAGAAGGACTTGGCTTCACTTGGCATTTTCAATTGGCGTCAGTTAGCACAGAAGAGAAATGACTGGCGTGCTGTTTTGGACTCGGCCAAAATCGCTTAGGCGGTTACAGCGCCAAATAAGAAGAAGAAGAAGAAGAAGAAGAACACGTGGAAGGTTCATCGTCGAAAGTCGATGGCGACGGTGCACTATGTGGAACTTCAGGGCTGAAGAACAGCAAAGCCGCTACAGCTAACGGCCTGCATGTATCACCGATTTTTTTTTAAATATGGGTGGACGAACGCATAACTGCTGCCAAAATTTTAATAATTTGCTAATATGTATTGAATTTTGTAACTTTTGTAAATGGATCCGAGAGAATTCTTTAGAGCTGCTATTCAATTTCGATTGAATACTGCGAATAGAAATCGAAAAGTGCTGTACGATGGAAATATTAGTAATTTTTATTTTTATTTTTAGCAGTAAACTCTTTGGGGACCGTTACCGTTTCTGAATGAAAATATAAGGAAAAAGCAATTTTTTTAATTCAATTTCGTTAACATGTTTTTACAAAAAATTTCTCAACAAATTTATTTTTTTTGGTTGGATAACTTTTTTTGCTTTTGGTATTTATCAGAAAAAAATGTTTTCTCTAAAAATTCCTTTTATAATAATTTTTTCTCAAGATTTTGCTTGTTTAAGTGTATTTTTTCACAAAGTGTTTTTTCTTAAAACGACATTTTTCTAAAAACTTATTTTTTTTCTCTAAAATTATAATTTTTTAATCTTAGATCTGCATGCCTACTTAAAACGAAAGTCAGCAGACACAAAGTGTTTCACTGAATTTAGAGCTTGCCCTTTATATGTGCCTTGAGGGAGCCTTTAATACTGTTAGTGCAGATTTTCTGCATGAGTTGTTTTCAGAAGTATGTATGGTTTATTACTGCACCTGGTTATGGTTCGTAAAGGCGCAGAGTCGTTCATCCCAGTTTAGGCTCCCGAAGCAAGTACGGTTATGGGTTATGGGTCAGTTCCTTAATATGGGTCCCAGGGCATATATACATATAGTATAGACCAGTTTAACCCATGCGGTATGTGATCCTCGCTTAGAGCTAAGCAAATACGTAAAGTATTACCATACAGATCAGGCATACCTACGAGCCACTTACAACCCGGGCTCTGATAGAACGAGCAAGCAAAATCCATATAGACCGTAAACTACCCCGTGAGTGTGCATTCCGTAAGGTTCGACGAGTAACTAGTTCTTGCGCGAGTGAGGCTAAAGACAGTAGAATATTTCAGAGTGCAGAGACCTCTGCATGTATGACTGTACTGATATAGCTAAAAAATGCTAAATGGTTGTAGGTTTCCTCAAGTTTGTGACAAATCACTGTCATTTACCCACAAAATGTGCTGGAAAACTGTACTTTATACAAAAAATCATTACAACTTTCGAAACAGAAATCCTTAGACCAGGTGGTAAAATGGGTTCATCGATGAGAGGCTTAGGCTTCTTGCAGTTAAGAAGCGAGAAAAGTCTGCGAGATAGCTGTTTACCTTCAAAGATAGGTCAACAATCCATTGCTGAACACCAATATCGAACAATCGTCCACGTAGCAGATCACGGAAATTCCCTCCGGTGGCTGAATAAGCTTCTAGATATATGAAGAAGTTAAATAGTAGCGGGGATAGAACACCATCCTATGGGAATCCTTGTTTAATTTTACAAAGCTTCGTGGCTTGATGTCGAAAAATTACTGACGACAGTTAACTACTCAGATGATTCGCCGACCGCCGTTTTAGTCCCTGTGGGAGAGAGTACGCCTCAACGTCCTCTAGCAGCGTGGCCTGTCAGACGCCTTTCAAAATGGCTGTGCACCCGCAGGGCCGTCTATGGTTAATCCTTGAGTCACCTGGGTGTTTAAAGAGTTAATTGATGTGATGATACTGTAAGGTAAAGGTAAGTTGACACATAAAGTATTGGGGAGTAGCAAAGCCTCAAGTGTCTACACTACTGGGGAAAGCAGAGTTATCGAACAATAGTATGGCTGGTCTCTCCGAATTGAAAAGCGGTTCAAACTCCTTTATTTTCAAAATTCAGGAATTTTGAGGGTCGTAATTGATCGGCTGAGACCCTTGGTTAGGAATTCTTCTCTCGACGGACCCAATTTTTTTTTTAGAATCGACATGCACATTCCTTTGGGCCCAAGTTTTTGGAGGCTTTCGGCATTCTGATGGTAAAACGGAGTTCACCTCTCTTGAAAGCATGTGCGCCAATACTGATTTTGTTGCTTACTGTTCACACAACGTTTGGCCTTTTACACCAAAAAAGGAGCGTAAAGGCGAAAATAGTTCACGCATCGCTTCCGACGAGTCTTCGAGTTCGATGGCTCGGTTCGGCAAGAAACATTTGCACTACGATGGGACCCGACACTTTTCGTGCCGCCAAAGCACACTCACATAGCATCGGCGTGCGTGCATGCACATAAAATACATATGTATATGAATTCCTTGAAATAGAAAATATTTCGCTGCATTTTTTGCTGTAATTGTTATTGTTTTTTTTTTTTGTTCACGCATAATTTGACAGCTACTTCCACTCAATTATGTACTGCCCACTCATATTCGTAATTTGCGTATTGTCACCGAAATACATTTTTGTAAATTTGCATTTTACTTTCGTTGGCCTGTTAAGAAAATTGCGAAATTGTAAAATTCTGCCCACTTTCGATTTCATTGTGCTGCGGAGAGTACATTGGCCCAAAGATCGAGCGAGCGAAGCGTTGACGTCGCCACGTTTTCAGCACCAAATTTGGTCAATGCGCGGCAGCGAGGACAGAAAGTTAGCAACATGCAAACGTACACAAACATACATACATACATACATACATATAAATAACATATGCCCTGCTGCACGTATAGCCAATGTTGTTGTACGCCTCACTTTTTATAGCTTTTTTCTTGACATTTGTTGCATTTTCGCTGGCCAGCAAGTCCAACGGGCAGCTAGCTAGCTGGCTAACTACATATCCTATTGCTCAACTAGCCAACAGCGCGGCGCATAAACATTTTCTTAAACTTACCAAATCGTTTGTTATGCTAGTTATCTTGATTGAGCGTTAAACGCTGTGTGCTGTGCGCTGTCGCTGGCGCGCTCTGGTCACCTTGATTTGTTGAGAAAATTGCAAATTTTGGCATTTCCAACGTAAACATTTTCACCGCGTGGCACAAAGAAGCTCCGCATACATACAAACATATGTACATACATACGTGCAGCAGTTAAAAGGAGTTGTACGCTGAAAATCACCACAATGATGAGCTGCTTTCCTCGCCTCAATGCGGCAAACTGATTTGGGCAAAACGATAAGGTGGGTGCACGTTGTCGTCGTCGGTCGCTGACGATCTGTGGATGGCGGCCGGGCTGTGAAATAAAACGACTTATGTACGCTGGTTAACGGCAGCAAACGAAAGTGAAATTTTCACATTTAGAATTGGCGAATCGTCTGAACAGCTGTTGCTGCCAAGTGCCAGCTACTAGCATTGCTCCTGTTTGGTTTGGCGCGGCTACTGTTTTCAGTTTTGTATCAGCATCAGTGGCTACTGTTGCGTCTAAAAGGAATGAACTTGACGTCGCAATTATTTTTACCAAGTTTGTTTTGCATTTTTTTTTTCGCCTACCTCAGCGCCGTATGCGTAAATAAATCGATTAGCGGACTGTGATAAGAGTATGCGCAGCACAGAAATGCTTATTGCAATCAACGACGACGACGACGACGATTGTTTCTAAGGCTACAGTCGACATTGCTCTTGGTATTGTTGTTGCTCTTATTTTCATAAACACATGCGTACATACAAATATACATAATTTTTTTCCTTTTAGTTGTACCGAATTTATTTATTTTGATTATTTTTTTTACTTGAAATTGTTGGCTTGCTCTTGTTTTGCAAACTAGTTTACGTTCGAATTTGCCATTGTTTTCAGTGTTAAGTGGGGCCAATGTACTTGAAAATCGCACTGCCGCTGTTGCCACCGCAAGCCGCTGGCTCAGACTTTTGGCTATGCAATGCGTTATGTAGCACTCGAATCGTGGGTGACTGATTGATTTGCCTATGCAAATGAATTGTGCTCTGAATTCGCATTGAAATCGAAATTGAAAAATGTATGACATTTAACAACAACAACAAACTACAACATCAACATCAACAGCAAGCACAATAATGGCAATACCAGCAACTGCAACGGTAGTAACTAAAGGCCAAGAAGGTTGAACAGCGGCGTTGATGGTGAACGCACACGTTTTGTGAACTAATGAAAATCCTCTATGTATGACGACCTATACTATACCATATGCATACATATTTACGCTGCATAAGTAATCAAATGCATTGCATGTTTATGGAAATCCATCAGCTCGTTTATGCAAATGCTATATTTGGGCAGTGAGAAAATTGACAACTCTGCAAGATCTATCAAGTCGGATAATCGCAATCAATTATAAGATTTCATTCAACAAAATAATTCAGATTTATTGTACTTTTGTAGCTAGGCTTGCGAGCAGAAATGAGAAATATTTTTCATGTAGAAGTTTGAGAGCTAGGAATAAAAAGAGTCAATTACAAAGGAAATTTAATTTTGATTCATTTTAGTGTATGTAGTTCGCAAAATTAGTTTAAGCGCCATCTAGCGGCAAACGAAATTCAATTTGCTGTTATCCTCCTATTTTCAAATTTTTGAAACAAATAAGAATCTCAAACGACTAGCGTGCTTTGTTGAACTCGGGCAAAATCGCTTAGGCGGTTACAGAGCCAAATAAGAAGAAGAAGTATCTTACAGTTTGGATTATAAATATGGGAGCAAACAAATAGAAGTTGTCTTGAATTGCGCAATACTTGAATTTAGCTGTATAAAAACTAGCACAGATGATAATTAAAATTTCTTTTAAGATCTCAAAATCAACAGAAAATATAATCAAAAATAGCGATAAAAAATGGTTTTACTGTTTTCTTAAAGGCACTACTCGTATTAGAGTCCTCCCACATTTTATTTGCAAAAAAACTGCGAATTTCTATTAAACAACATTGTATTTTTTTCAAAAACGAGAGAATTTTTGAAGTTTTTAGGTTTTTAACCGTTGATTGGAACGTAGCTAACCTCTTTCTTTTTATAAAAGCGAAAATACTTCATCTCCATCGATTTTCACTTAAAAACTTACTTAAAAAAAACCGAAAAGAGATATTTTAATTTATTTTTTCAAAATTTAATTCTGGCAAAACTGAAATTTGTATTAGGAAGTTATTTAAAAAATACTGGCAACATTGATTCTGAAAGAAAAACATCCATATTTCCATGATAAAAATATAGTAAGGTATAACCGCTGAGAGTCACTTTTAAAATTCTTGACGTTTCCAAACAATTTAATTTTTAAATTTACTCACAAACTCACACACACATTTTCATTTTCAATCTCAAGCAACAACAATTTCGAACAATTTCAATTTTTCATTTTCACTTTTATATGATTTTAAAATGTTGGCAAACTTCAAAAAAAAATCATGGCCGACAAATTGAGAGAACGGTTCTACCTTGCTATGTTTTTATCATGCATATTTCCACTATATGTATATTATTTTGCTGGAAAAGCGAAAAACGAAAATACACAAAACTAAAATTTATTGAAAATATCACCAAATGAAGGAGACAAATCTATAGAATAAAATAAGTACATTTTGATTAAGTTTTTTGACTACACATTTGCATATGTTACCTTTTCATGTTGATTAATTCAAGGCACATTGCTTTTTATTTAGAGAATTTTGGCGACGAAAGTTTAGCATTGAATTCCACTAAAGAACATAGAAAATGTGTTGGATTTCCACTAGATTGACTATTGCATTTTTATTCTTATTATCAGAAAATGAATAAACAAGCGTTGGTCAGTAATAAAAAATAAAAAAAACCTACATTTCATTGAATACTAGGGTCTTTTTCCATATATATCAAATCGATGCATAACGTACTTTGTGTAACAAAAAATTTCCGATGGATGCGGGTTAAAATATCTCTTGTCTGGTAAGCAAATTATAATAATTTATTTAACTTGTTTATTAAGTTGATTTTGAATTAACGAGTTCTTCGAGATTTTTCGGAGTTCTCGGTATCTTAGGCATTTTGTGCAAATTCCGATGTTTTCATGACGCTTCCGGAGTTTTTGGAGATCGTTTTCGTAACATTTTCGGCAATATTCGGAATTTTTTTTTTGATATTTCGTGATTTCATTCGGGTTTTGGGAATTGTTTCGAGACACTTCGAAACACTGCGCAAACATTCGGTTTTCTTGGCACTTTTTTCGATCATTGAGGAATTTTTTTGGCACTTTTTTCAAGATTTTTTCGTGCCCCTTCAGGAACTTGAGGAATATATAGGTTATTTTGTGGAACTTTTTCAGAATTTTTCGGCATTATTTCGGAATTTTCGGGGACGATTAGGAATGTTGCTAGTATCTTTCGAAATTATTTTGAATTTCGAAATTTTTGGAGATTGCTTTCGAGAGAACTTCGGAGTACTGAGGGTTTTCTTGACTTTTCCAGAACCTTTTCAGAAATTTTTTCGGAGTGTAACATGACTATTTTCTGTTTTTTTTTTTTGGATATTTCGCGATTTGTGTTCGAAATTTTTCAGCACTTATCACGGTTTTTTCGAAAGTCTTTGGGATTTTATCAAGATTGTTTTTGAGATTTCTCGCCATCTTGCGAATACCTTACTTTATTAATTTTTGCAACAAATAATAGAGAAAACTAGTAAACCGACATGGCGTTATAGCGCCAAAATTGAATTTAGCTTTTTACACAGGTGAAACCCTATTCAAAACCTCAAAAAGTATTGTTAATGATTCATCTAAACCATTTCTGAGTGATGAGAGGTCTTCCATGGTGCCGGTTATCATTTCATCAAATTTCAAATCTCCCTGTACGGCTAAAAAGTTTTAACTTCAAAAAATAAAACGTTATTGCACATCTATGTAGAATCCGAGTTCTTTTATTTGAATTCTCATTTTGGAAATTTTAAATAACGTTGCAGATTGGATGACCTTCAAGAAAATAGATCGCAACCCTAATTAAAAATATTATCAGCCTAAAGTTTTCTTAGAGCTATTGCGTTTGACACAAATATTTCGATATTTAGTTAATGTAGGCTGTGTATAAGTAAAACAAATTCAAATTTTCAAACAGGTGGCAACCCCTTTAAAAGGATTTTCAAACTAAAATCTTTTTATCGTCTGGCATTGTTATACATATTTCAATTAACTGATGAATTAAGTTGAATTTGATTTTTTATGCACATGGCAACTCTCCTAAATACATTACAGAAATAAATTATTTTAATCGATTACTATCCATCATTTGAAAATCCATTTAACTTATTAAATAATTTGAATTGAACTTTTTCATCAGGTGGCAGCCCTCTTCTGACACCCTAAAAAAATTCTAAATGTTCAATGTAAAGATTTCTTAACGCTCGTTCTTTTGATACCCATATTTTAAAATTTCATGTAACTTATGTATATTTAAACTAGATACGGCTTTCAAAACAGGCGGCAACGCTCTTAAAATTTATTTTCGAAGTAAAGTTTAGTTAAATATTTTTCGTCTGACGTGGTTATAAATACTTAAAGTAACTGATGAATAAGTTGAAATTTGTGTTTTAACACGTGGGAACGCTTCTAAATATCATTCTGAAATAAAGGATTTTAAACCCATTTCCATTGATAACCATCGTTTAGTAATTCATTTAATTTTTTAAATAATTTTAATTTAACCTTTTAAACTGGAGCAACCCTCAGACAAATGAAAAATTTTCTAGATTGTCAAATTAAATATTTCTTAAATCTCTTTCATTTGACTTTCAATTTTAATTTTTCATATAACATGGGTATAATATAATTTGATTGGACTTCTCAAATAGGTGGCAACCCTCTTCAAAATTTTTCCAAACTACTACCTTTGTCTGACACCCATATACCATACTTTATTCACTTACCAAATTCCTTTAATTAAAATTTAATTACATATTTGAAATATGTTGTAACCTCCTTCACGTAGTTAAGAAATAAAGCCTTTTCAAAACCATTTAGGTTGATACCCGTATTGTAACAATTGATTTAACTTTGTAAATAATTTAAGCTTAATTTCTTAACAGGTGGCAACTTTTTTCGAAAAATTAAAATCTTATTGAACATCCACACCCTAAGCCCTTTAATTTGACACCTCACTTTTGAACAAAAAATCCCTTCGCGTATTATATATATAGATATAGTTTTCAAATATAAATACTTATAACTGTATCGCGGTTATATGCAATAGGGAAACCCACATATAAGTACGAGTGTGCCGCATTGCCCCATTCTCCTCAGAGCACTTCAGCTCAACGCAAGCAAGCCTATCGGCATATATGTACATAGAACCATAGCCATTTTGCATATGGTGTGCATAAATAATAAATATTGACATATTTGCATGTTTACACCAGCTAAGAAAGAAAAAAATATATAAAAAATTAAATCGCAAAACACTTATAAGAAATCGCAAAACAAATTGCAGCAGCAGATTTTCCATTTCATTTATTTCCATTTCGATTTTGTTATCAAACAAACGTGTGAGCAAGCAGTGCTGCTTTTGTTAGCATTTTAGCAGTTAGCAGCTAGCAGCAACCACCAGCAGCACCACTGCCGTCGCCGCCAGCAATTGACAAGTCGAACAAATTGACGTGACTGCCACAGTCACGATTTGGCTAAAATGCCGGTGCAATATTACGGCTATAAACGTCTGTATGTATGCATGCGTTGCTACTGCTGCCGCTATTCTTTTCGGCTAGCTGTGTGTGCTCCATTTTTATCTACAAAAAAACTAGTTTGTATTTGCTTTTTTCGTTCAGTTATGGTTACACTGTTTTTTCCAACTCAGCTGATTGCTATTATTGCTTTTAATTTAATTGCGTTTATGTTTATTTACACAATTTAATAGAAATGGTTTTCCGCTTCAACTCTTTCTTTTTCTTTGAATTTTATTTTTTATTTAATTTTTACGCTTCTCTGCAGCGCTGCTTCAACGCATTTAATGCCTTAATTCAATTACAAGTTTGTTGCTTAAGTCTTCTGTTTCATCATTTACGGGTTGTGGGTATATGTATGTACATAGATAGATACTCAATTGCTTGATAAATGACATGGATTTCATTTACAATTTTTCTTTTTAATTTTCTCATACACATTTACCACACATTTACTGGAAACTGTTGTTATTGTTTTTTTATTTATTTATTTTTTTTCAATTTCGTTGTCGAAGTTGGATTACGCAACTGTTACCCGCTAAGCCGGTGGATGGATGCTTGGCTTTTGCAGCTCAAATCTGTCATCCGAAATTAATCTAGCGTCTTTTAAGTGTCTGACATATAAATTTGACACATTTATTTTGTCTGCTGTCCACTCTGGTGGCTACTGCTGGACGTGCTTTCAATCAGCGTCGCTTGCTTATTGTTTATCGCAACACTTTCGTTTTTTTCAGTTGCCTGCGCTGAGCAGCGATCGCACCCTCTTCGTCTTCGTGGAATGCATAAAGGAATAAAAAAAAATAGAAAGTAAGCCACGGTATGTATGGGGTGTTTCAAAAAGATGTGGCAGCTTTTTATGGTGAGGGATGCAGCGACAATATTTGACGAAAGTAGAAAATCGGCACTTTTTTGTTTTCGGTGGAACAAAGCCTGCTGTATTAGCTAGAAGGTATGTACGTTGACTGCAAACCCACATACATACCTCTAAGCAGTAGAAAATCTACGATCGACAAATCAAAGGAAGTTCAAAGTCGAAAAGCTGCAGTAACAATGGTGAGCCAGTGGGTCGTATAAATAAAACCTAAGCAATTGTTTTTGATTAAAATTTCATACTTTTTACTTCCATTCGATTCCGTTTCTACCGAAAAATGCAACCTTCTCCCTGCCTCCTACGCTCAAACACTAAAAAGAGGGCGATGAGAAGGCAATATTTTTGAAGTGAAACTACTTTAGCGGCGGTTGGTTGGTTGGTTGGGAGTAAATTGGCAAATTCAACGGAAATAGCACACGGAAATTGTGCAACGGAAATTGCACACGGAAACGATGCAACGGTGCAACGGGAATGGTTGGGGCTGAAACAAGTATTTACTTCTTGAGTGTATGCACCTGGTATTCATTTCACAAAAAAACTTGCTAATAAAAGGTTAAAGAATAACACTTAGAAAAACAGCAATATAAGAACGAAAGTAAAGGTGAGTACGTACATAGATAAAGAAAAGGGTAAAGGCAAAGGTAAAAATAAAAACAAAAACAAAGATGAGTAAAGATAAGGGCAAAAATGAAGACCAAGGTAAATTTAAACACTTTGTTTATATAAGGGCAAACGTGATGGGGAATATGTAGTTGAAGATATTGATAAACATAAAAGTAAAAACAAAGATAAATATAAAGAAAAAGATGAGGATGAGGATGATAAAATAAATGTAATTATAGAGAAAAGGATGTAGGATATAGGACTCTATCTGGCAACTATCTTGGGATTCTTGGGACTTATCGATATAATAATCGATATTTTTATCGGTTTTGTTATCGATATTTTTATCGATTTTGTTATCGAAATTTTTATCGACATTGCTTTCGATACTTTCTAACTTATCGATACAATAATCGAAATTTTTATCGATTTTGTTATTGATATGTTCAACGATTTTGCTATCCATATTTTTATCGATATTGTTATTGGTTTTGTTATCGATATTGTCATTAACTTTGTTATCGATCATTTATCGATTTTCTAATCGATTATGCTAACAATATTATCATCGAGGTTGGAGCCGAATTTGTCATCGATTTTTTATTTATAGATTTTGTTATCAAATATTTATAAATTTTTTCGATCATTTATCGATTTTGTTATCGATTTTGTTATCGATATTTTAGTCGATTTTGTTATCGATTTTGTTATCGATATGTTTATCGATTTTCTAATCGACTAATAGATATGTAATGTAAGTTTCACTTCTTCAGTGTGGCCCAGGCGCACTTACTTTTTTTGTAGAAACGAAAACGCCCATAGTTTTAGTTGCTATTTATATAGCGAATACTACAAATCAACAATTGCTGAAGGCTTAACGTGCCTTTCGTCAAAACATTTGCTTTCAGTTTTAAAAATAATCAAATTTTTCGTTCAAAAACTCGCAATGTAACGCCTTGTATGCGCGCTTAAAAGTTGCTTAGCGGCATGAACGCGAGGTGTGTTGCATGCATTTTTGGCGCTTATAATTTGAATGCATTTAAAAACAATTTTTTCGTGCTGCTGCAAAGTTGCTCAGCATACAATGTTTTTTTTTCTTTATCTTTTTTTTTATATGACGTATCTCCTCTACTCTACTGTTGGTCGGGTCGTGGTGGCGGCAGTTTGGTCGCGCTGTGAATTTGTCAACTCGTTAAAAACGTGACATATGCATATGTCCACGTCGACATTTGCTCGTCAACGCAGCGATTTTTTCAATTATCAATTTTGACAATTTAATTTGGATTATCTGTGCGGCGGCAGCATGAAATTCGTGAGTGCCAGCCAGTTGTTTGGTTGTGTTGTAAATAAATATTTTTATGATTTCGCTTTTATTTACTTAAATGTTAACATACCAGTAATCTTTATTTTTTAGTTGTAGTTGTAATATTTTATCGCACAGTTGGTGCTCATGATTGCCTAAATAAATAAATATTTAGCTTAATTTTTTGCCATCTGCACAAAACTCATTAATTCCATTCTGTCGCAACCAGCCGCTACCGCTTGCATAATTCCCAGCGATATCGTTTTACTTGCTTTTGTTTGCTGCTTGCTGCGTTCGTGCTGCTCATCGCTTGTTCTTCTTTGTTGGTCATGGCAGCGCTGAAAAAGTTGTAATCATTTTTTGGCTTAATGCAGCAGCAATACAAATTGCCACTGATTACCGCATAAATCTCGCACAATTTGTTTGACCATTGTGGCGACACAGTCGAGTTGTGGATTTTTATTTGCAATTTTTCATTTTGTTTGCAACAGCATGAAAATATTGTATTTTTTTCGCCTTCACTTCCCATTGGCAGCAAACAGCTTTGCGTTTGCGTGTGTTGCGATTACGCATGCGCGCACAGCTCAGCCAGATTTACGTGCCTTCAATAATTTACAATTGCGCAAAATCAATAATCCGGCCCCTTTTACCTCTTCTGGGCAACGAACGGCGCCAGCGCTGTGGGCCAGCAGTTGGTACTCGGCATCTGCGTGAAAAGCACCTCTGCCCTTGAGTTGCAGCTCACTGGTTGCCAGCGGCGCACGCTTCTCTCCCAGCGCTGGAGCGCTGAGCGTTGCACTTGCACTTGCACGCGCGTATTTACATAATAATTTGCGGCTTCGATTAGTTTTTGGTGGTTGTTTGTTTTATTTTTTATTCT
The DNA here is from genome assembly GCF_013731165.1 of Rhagoletis pomonella. Classification (NCBI taxonomy): domain Eukaryota; kingdom Metazoa; phylum Arthropoda; class Insecta; order Diptera; family Tephritidae; genus Rhagoletis; species Rhagoletis pomonella. The sequence continues at coordinate 29,148,216 of NW_023458565.1, read as the reverse complement.
TTTTTGCAGTGGGAATTTACTTTGTATTTAACCAATCTTTGCAGGGTACTCAGCTGTGAGTTGCATTGTATTTTGCAAATAATCGCTGTAGCGCCTGTGTGGCGATTTTTTTTCTCCTCAGTAAATAAACAAATATTTGTTATTTAAACTGCCGTTATGTTTGGGTCATGTTGCAATTGTGAGAGTTCATCGCATAATTTTTGATGTAATTTCAATAAAACCAACAACTAAGCACTGCTCGGTCAGTTAGGAGTAAAAAAAATTGCATTTTGATTGCGTTTTTAGGAAATCTAAGTTTTATATTAGAAAGTTTACCGTTATGCTATCAAATGCTGCAGTTGCACCTCAATCCATTTTTTCCGGGAGCTATAAAACTATGCTGATCGTTTTGATCCTCTTACTCAGATAGTTTTCTTAATCGAATAAGCCTCGATATTCCCTTTTCATAGCAATTCTGGAATGTAAATTTTATCACACTAATCTCTAGAAGATATTTTTTATATATATAAATAAACATTTAATTTGATATAAATGCCAAAGCGTTTGAATTATATGTTTTACTTAACACCAACAGAAAAAGTTGGTTTACGTACATTTTGGAAATATGGCAACTCTATCAAAAATATTTTCAAAATAATTTGGTGTAAATATGTAAGATACCTTGATGGAATATTTTAATTAACTAATAAACTTAGCTTAATGTGACTTTTCAAAAAGATAGCAACCCTCTTCGAAAATCATTTGGGGAAAAGGCTTTCTTTAAAATTTTTCTTTTGGCACCTGTATTATAATATTTTATTTAACTCCTTATTAAATTAAACTGGAACTGTCAAACTGGTGGCAACCGCCTTCAAAAATATTTTAAAATTCTGGCTTATTTAAACATCTATCGCTTAATAGCCATATTAAAAAAATTTTATTTAGCTTGATAACTAAACTGAATTAAATTTCTAAATAGGCGGCAACACTCTTCGAAAATTAAATGAAAAAAAAAACGCTTTCTTAAACTTTTTTGACTGACAACTACATACATACCTATGTACGCAAATTTATAAAGCATGGTAATTAGTTTATTAATTGAATTGATTCTAAACTTTTGAGCAAGTGGCAAACCTTTTGAACAATATTTTAGAAATAAAGATTATTCAAATCTCTCTCGTGTGTTACTTATACTCAAATATTTCATCTAAGGTGTTAATGTAATGGATTCTGAAAATCTGCAGATGGCAACGCCCTTTTCAAAACGGTAAATCAAAAAAGAAAGCCTCTTTAACTCTTTTCGATTAGAACGTACATTAATTAAATTGTTTAAAAATTTTTGAGCAGGTGGCAATTCTTTTCAGAAATATTGTTTATTAATTTGACTTTAATTTCTAAACTTCGATGATTCGATAAATTTTAGTAATTTGATAATTTTTGATAACTAATTTTTTTTTGACTGAATTTAGTATTTCGATTCCTATCGAAAAATTTCAATAAACCTTCATACCATTTTAATTACCCTAAATCTTAAATACGTATTTCTCTTTATCTTCAACTTTGCCTTCACTTTTTTGTCACAGTTCTTTATTTCTCGTTCACATTAAATGCTACAGATAAATCAAAGATAAAGGATAAGCTGTAAATTTAGCAAAGCAATGGTCTTTAGCAGAATAAATGGTTTTTATTTTACAATTAGGCTCAGTTAGCCTGGACTTAATTTACCTAACGTAATCTAATATATTGGCCAACGCAATACATTTTTGTACAGGAATTTTTTTTGTGGCTTACAGTCAGATGGCAAAGTGACAATCAGCCGAAAAGGAAAATACAAAAAAAAATTTCGCTTATGGCTAAGTTGACGTGTTGTTAAGTCCAGAGTAACTGAGCCTCAATAGATGGAAAAGTATTAAACATTCTTACAGAAACAAACTCTTGCCAAAATAAGTTCCCCGACATTCATGATGTGAAATCTGAAAGTTTTATACAAAAACCGAATACGCTTCAATAGGGCGTGAGTCCACATCATTTGTGGATTCGTTCTTCGAGTTTGTGTTAAATAAATAAATGAACATTTAACTCAGCGTCAGCGACCCCAGATCAGTCTAAGATTTAGCTTTTTAAAAGAATCTGCTTCGTTTATTCAAAAGCAGCAAAGTTAAAAGAGTTTTTTTGTACATTTTTTAGAAACTTTATCCTGACGGTGTCCTCTCTAAATAGACGATGTTTCAAGTAATATTTTGCACACTTATTTCGGAGCTAGAAAGCCAGTTTTAGGCAGATATTCCAAAGCGCTTGTCAAAAAAGCGTAATTTCACTCCACCCTAATGTACATATATATTTAGGTACTTACTCTCTTAACTCACAAGCCAATTTGTTCGAAAACAAAGAACTCGTTTGACTGTCAACTATTCTAATTGACATGCAAAATTATTTATCAGACTAACAACAAAACACTAATTAGCGCAGTGCTATACTAAATAATAAAACAAATGGGTTATGTATTCGTGTGTTTACATACAAAGTTTGCAAAAGTGCTAACACTTCATACCCTGAGTTCAAATAAATAATATTTGAAAAAAAAATTTCGCACAAAACTTATGTCACATAAAACAAATATTTTATTGTCAACATCAGCAGACATCAAGTTTATTATTGTTGCCATATTTTTACTTCGCAGTTTATAGAAATATTCGTTTGTTTATAGTGAGTAAGGCGCCTTGCCAAAAAAAAAAAATTGTATGTTATGTTATTCATTTATATACATACATACGAGTATATATGTACCTTAGGGTGGTCCTTAATGTAGGATGAAAAATTTTTGTTTCAGATTTCCTAAGCCTCAACCGGTACGTCGATGCTACTATAGTCGAAGATATCACATATAAATTTTGGTCCCGATTGGAGACGGTTAAGGCGTGTCGCACAGGAGTCAAAGTTCGGACTACCCTATGAAGACGTCTCAACCGACTCCAATCGGGACCAAAATTTGAAAATTATATCCTCACTTCAGGAGTATCGATTTTGGGTATTAAATGAAAAAAAATAAAATAAAAATCTTTAAGTTTTTGAGTCCGGTCTTTGAACCCTTTGCGATACGCCTTAACCGACTCCAATCGAAACCAAAATTTATATGCGATAGTTGCGACCGATGTATTAGCGATTGAGGGGTTGAGACTGAAAAAAAATCGTTCATTTCATTTTTTTAAGGACCACCCTAATGTACATGCATATGTGCTCAACGCTAGAAGGTACGAAAATTTGCAGTTTCAAATTTCTATAGTACAAGCCGCATTGAGCGAGTACTCAAAAAAAAGAGTGCATATTGCGAAATATTTTGTGAACGGTTACAAAAAGGCAAATGAGTAAGGCAATTCGTTTCTTTTTTAGAACTGTATGTACACTGTACGAAAAAGATTAATTTCGAAGCAGAAATCGAAAAGTAAGTTTTGTCGTTGAAACCCCTCCCCTCAACCAAGGTTCTCGAAATCGTGCACAATCTTTATCTACCCTGCGGATCTTTACGGTAAACTATAAACTTTGAAGTTGCAATGCCGTTGGAGAAAACCTTTTGACAAAATAGAAGACATCATCCGCCCTGCTAAATTTAAGTTTACAGACTACACGACTTTACCACTCAGATTCCATCGAGGAACGATCAAGTTTTGGAAGCTTGCTCTAACTCAACTTGCTTATATAATATTTACAGTGATGTATACTTGCAAGGACTTTCACATATGTTGCCAGTTCACTGAAGTATTTTTCAAGCTGAGTTGGTAGCTATTAAGGCGCACAAGGGCTGATCTTAACTTAAAATAAGACAGTCGGATGGTCAAATCGCTTTTAAATCTTCAGAATACTGCTTTGAAAAAAAAAAAACAGTATTTGGCACTCATATTTTTGCTAGCTTCTCCTACAATTTGTACACTCAAAGCTTTGCCATTTTTCAGGCAAAAGTACCGGTACTTGCCATATCAACTACCGGTTACAAAGTAAACATACCGCTCTTAGTTCCGGTTGTTAAGTATGAGAACGACACGCAACTTTATGATGAGTTTGTCAATGAAGGTGACAGATTGCCATGATATAGAGTAGCGTGGGCCGAAAATCCGCTTTTTTAGAATTTTGATTGCTAACAGCAAAAATATGGTCCATTATGCTTTAAAAAAATCTGTGTGAAATTTAGAATTTTTTGGTCAATATCCTAGGCTCGCCCAAGTCCATCAAAGTTTAATATGCTCATAAAATAAAAAATCAAATAATTAATAAATTTTTTACTAAAATTGCAATAATCTTCGAAAGTATTAGTCCTACATAATTTGGTATATGGACCTTTTTGAACTTTGATGGGCTTGGGCAAGCCTAGGATATTGGCCAAAAATTTTCAAATTTCACACAGATTTTTTTAGAGCATAATGGACCATATTTTTGCACATATGGTAGTGTGCTATTACCAATCAAAATTCTAAAGAAGCGGATTTTCGGCACACGCTAATATAGAGCCTTTTGAGACAGGACTGTGGTAACCAAATGCGAGTTCTGTGCGTGATTGTTAAGACCTCGTATTTCAATATCGCTGGTGTCATACTTTTGTTGTTCAGTCGGCTGCGATTGTTAAATGTAAACAAAAATAAAATACCGCCCTCTGCATAAACAGGAGTGGGGCTAGTAGTGGCAACATTTTCTTCCATCAGAAGAATAACCACAAAACGTGCTAGTAGACATGCCTAGAATCTAATCAGCCACTAAGTTAGATATTTCGACATTTCGAAATTGGGACTTTCTGCCACCCATAGAGCACCGAGAACAATACCAACGAGTGCTTTTGAAATCAAACTGAAAGTGTCACAAATTGATCTCGAGGAGCAATGCAATAATACAAACAGCATGGCTGCTCGTCTCACTTGGTAGAGAGCATTCCATAGTGGACGAAAAGCGCGTGTTAAAAGGGCAGCCATTCAAGCTGCCCAACTAATGCAGTGTAGTAGTGTATTTCAGGCAGAGATGTTTGCGGAGGTGACCATCAGTGGTGAACAGGGTGGCTCCGTTATAAATATACATATTTATACGTAAAAATTTAATCAAGTATCCATAACTATAATCATTGTTTATTGGTTTTTGTCAAGGCGAATTCATATAAGGTGGTATCGGAAGCACAAAAGCAAGAACTGAACTGTATTTTATGTTCGCTTTCGGTACTCAAATGTCAAAATTTCAGATATTCTTCGCCCAGGGAAGAAGAGGGAAAGTAAATTTCAACACTTTCACTTTCTCACTCACTCATAAGGAACTTTGACACATGGGTACTGAGACGAATCAAATCAGCTGTTCTAGCAATACCACCTTATATAAATTCGCCTTAATTTTTGTCCAAAAATGCTCTAAGAAGCAGAGAAGCAATGCAATGACTAGCTACGAATAGCCACTTGCATGCATATTCTTTTCAGGCCATAAAGGTGAACTAAACGACTACAAGAATAGACTTGGAACACCATCATTGGTCCTTTGAGATACGTAGTGGGTACGATAACTGCTAGGGTAGAGCAAAAAATGTTGTGTGAATACAATACAAGTCAGTCCCGGAGAGCTTCTCAGATATTTAATACAAATTGCGATACTGCCATTCGTACTAGCGTTGTCGGAGAAAGAACACAAAATGATACCAGGCTTACTGAGAGGCTAATATCTAATCAAATCAGGGAAAGCACGGAGCTGGGCGGCAGAAAAACGTTAGTTAACCTTCTGCGCTTATGCTTAGCACTATGCAGAACTCGACCAAAATACCAAGAGGCTACCTATTAAGCTCGAAAAATTGGAAGTTGTCTCAAGAGTGGATTCCCCACTTTCCTTAAATTCGCTAAAGACGCTGGAATCCTAAACGATGTCTGCTATAAGCCGAACTATGGTTCGATCTCCATCTAGTACCGCTAGGCACCAAAATGGTCTACGTGTGGGGAATATCCAGCCTGATAGACCCAACTAATTTAGCTTTCATACCACATACTGTAAAGATTAAAGCATTTTAAAAATTAAAAATTCAATTCTTGAGTAAGACGCAAAAACGCAAAAGCAAATTCTTAAAACATAATTTACGCTACTTATTTATATGTATATGTATAAATCTTAGAAAAATAAGAGAATTTTGAAAGTACACATTCGGGGAAAAAAACTTTCTGTCTGATAGCATTAAATCACAACTTTCTACAGAAATTTAGATTCACTTTTTAATTTATTGAATTTTTAATTTTTCTAACGTGTACCTACGCTTTCCAGCAATTCGCTTCACCGTCAACTACAGATTATCTAATGGCACTGTGTCAGCCACGAAATTCTCATTCTAAACAATGCAATCGAGTGACAACCGCCACTTAAAACACGAGAAACAACAACTACAACCATTCGCATAAATAAAACATAACGATAAACAATAGTAACGGCAGCAACAATCAAATATACAACAACGGCAAACAAATAGCGGCACCAATAGCAACGAACAGTAACAATGAAAATAAGATTCGGAAGAAGTAACCATGAGTAAATGCATACATACATAAATCAGTAAAATGTAGGGCTTCACGTACTCCACTTGCAATAGTCAAACAAACCCACTGTTACCCGCACACCCCACACTCCCTCATCACCACCACTCCTCCTCTCTGCATACTAAAGTCTTACATTCCGAAGGTAGTCAGCTCCGATTTTGCATGCGCTGCACACCGCTGCACATCAATAGGCGGGCGTTTCAATTGGCCTCCGCTACGCTGGTGCGCTACGTACTCGTCCCCATCTACTTACTCGAATTTCGGCCTCCTTTTGCGTGCGTTCCAACGTCTCTTACATAGCGTTGTACTGCTTATGTTTACTTGATTGTTAGGTACTCTAGTTATAGTTGATACTTACTTATTATCAGCTTTATTATTACTTTGCCTATTGGACGTTGAAATATTCTATGTAAGCAGTGCAATATTTACGAGTATGTACATACATACATACATATGTGGGTCCATATGTTTAGTGGTAAATCCGACTTTGTAGTAATCTCATCAGACATTTGAGCGCCGCCGTCGCTTCGGCACCACGGCCCCAATTTCACTGTGCGCGCAGTTTTGCATTCCACGCTCTATTCTACATACTCGTGCATGTTTTGAGGCTCGCGTTTTGTATTGTATGTAGGTAATTGAGAGCATTCGTAGCGCAGACGCCTTTGACGTGAGGCGAGACTTTATTACAAGCGTTTGGTAGGCGAAAGGTGCATTGTGGTATAGTGGTTCTATGTCTTAAGTTAATCTATATCTATATATACAACGGTGCAAAAATAAATAAGGACGCGACATTTTAGCAAATTTTGCCTATTTTTCTTTGGTTTATTTAATTTTTACTATTTCTATAAAAGTATAACTCATTATCTAACAAAAACTATATAAATTTATATTTCAAACTTTGTGCAAGAATTATAAAAAATTTGCAAAATTGTATCTAAATTTTCAAATTTTTAATACAATTTTTTAAAATTGTTTCAATTCAAAAACAATTCCTACTTTTTGCTTTAAGAAATTTCCGATGGGATTCTCAATATAGTCTTCCACCTTATACGAGTCGCTTAAAACTTATTAACCTTCCTACACTTGCCAGTCGCAGGGAAATGCTTGGTATAATTTTTATGGTTAAATTACTGACAGGCTCAATTTCAAGTCCGTCTCTTCTGGCTGATGTAAGCTTTAATGTTCCCTCACGCGTATCAAGACACTTTTGTCCCATATTTCTGAAAGCTTGTAAAACCAATTTTGAATTGCACGACCCACTCCGTTGCTTATGCCAGGATTTTAACTCTCATTCCAGCACGTTTGATATATCAGATCCGCTTTTCAGCATTAAGAAAGCGATACTCTCCTCTCTCAATAAGTGAATTATTGACATAAATACATAAAATCAGCTGATGAATTTAGTTCTGTAGCTGAACAGTTTTAGATCTCGACACTTAACAAACTCCTGCCTATCGTGACTCGGCACAAAAATTTAAAATATTGGTTCCGTACGTCATGCGGACTGCGCCCCTCGTGCGGATGGGCGGGAATGGAGGGTAAAAACCGTTGGGATATTATTATTATTATGCAGTTTTATAACCCAAGCTTTAGGTTGCGAAAAAGTCGAGTTGATATTTGGAAATTTTCTAACACAGTTTTTTTATATGGAAAAAAATGCACATCACACATAAACTAAATATTTCTATATGGGTATCAAACTTAGTAGCTCAAAATATGTTTTTAGGAGGGTTGCCACCTATTTGAAAAATTCAATTAATTAAATTGAAGAGATAAATTAAATATTTATATATATATGGGTATCAAACTAAAGAGGTTTATGAAGGCTTACAGCCGAAACTATTTTTTAGGAGAGTTGCCAACTGGCTGAACAAATTAAAATTATTAAATTGAAAAGTTAAATGAAATATTACAATATGGATACCAAACTAAAGAAGTTTAAGAAAGCTTACTGCTGAAAATGTTTTTTAGGAGGGTTGCCACCTGTTATTTAATTAATTAATCGAATTGAATAGATAAATTAAATATTAATAAATGGGTATCAAAATAATAATAGATAAATTAAATATTAATATATGGGTATCAAAATAAAAACGTCTGAAAGAAAATATTTTTGCGGAGGCTTGCCAGCAGTTTGAAAAATTTAAATTATTAAGTTAATAAGTTAAATTAAATTGTACAATAGGGGTATCAAACTAAAGAGGTTTAAGAAAGTTTTTGCCGAAAATATTTTTGAGCCGGTTGGCCCCCTATTTCAAAAATGTAATTCAATTAAGTTAATAATATAATCTAAATATTACAATATGTGTGTCAAACAAAAGGTATTTACGAAATCTTAGATTTAGAAATATTTTCAATTCTAAAATATAGAAATCAAATGAATCACTACAGATGGCATTAACAAAGGAAGCGGAAGGCCTGGTATGCGTTGGAGAGACAGGTTGACATTTCCAATTGACGTCAGTTAGCACAGAAGAGAAACGACTGGCGTGCTGTCTTGGAGTCGGTCAAAATCGCTTAGGCGGTTACAAGATTGGTACCAAATTAAAAATGTTTGAGAAAGCTTTACGAGACAAACTTTTTGAAAGATTTCCACCTATGCAAAAGCCGAACAATAATAAAAAGATTTTGATGAAGAAATATTTTGCATCATATTATCAAATGGAAACGCAACAACAACAACATGGAAAAATAGTTCTTTACTAAAACGATGAATCCGCCTTTAATTTGACATCAAACGAACGATACAGATCTGATGGCGTGGTGTTAAATTTTTAACGGAAACATCTCCGAACTCGATAGAGAAGTTTCACTTCAAAAAAAGGGTTCGTAATACTTTTCCACCGCCGTAATTACTTCCTGCTATAGAAGCGATTAAAAAAATGTGCCCAGAGTGTCAAGAAAACTGATACCGTTTTCAACGGATTAGCTAAGCTATTTGGTCACAATGGCTAGCTGGCCTAAGCTAACCTAACATCCTTAAGTGGAAAGTTAGGAGATTTCCCCAAAATTGTGAATAAAATTAAGAGTCAGGCCGGGAGTTCTATCCGGATTTTTTTAATATGCGGCTTATCAGGATATTCAAATATACGAATATCCGATTAAAAAGCCCTAATATCCGGATAACAAAATGAATGGGTTTTAACCAGGATAACGTGATTTTATACGTATGCAGGAATATGCGAACGGTTAGCCGGATTTCCGATTACAGCTCTAGTTAGGAGTATAAAATTTCAATACAAACTCTTTGCTACTTTTTGTCCCACTGTACCGTAGCATGACAACAGACAAGCGTCAAGTTCCATTTCACTTTGTCCATGCTTCGCGTATTTTGTTGCCGTATGCGCACACGAACCGAATTATTTGCTGTTTATTATTATTATTACGGCTTTTGACGTTGTTTTTGTTATTGTGATTGTTGTCGAGGGCGTTTGTTCTCATTTTTGTGTTATATTTATTTATTTTGCATGCCAACAAATTCCTCTCTGCCCTACAAATAACAACAACTTTACAGGTACATACATACATATGTATATAGGTGCATACTATCAACAACTAAGACAACAGTAACAACAAAAGCAACTGATTGCATTAAATCCGCTATCAACTTACTACGCTGAGGTTGACAAGCAGCGCAGCATAAAAACGCAAGTGCGTGGGGGAGGTATTAGGGCCGATGTTGAAGCGGGTGATATTGGCGGTAAAATTAGAGAGAGCAGTGAAGCAGGTGCTTTGTTTTGCATTTTGTCAATTAGACTGTCAATCAGTCCCGTCGTCATTTCGACACTTTATCAGCGAGTCAGTTGCGCCAGCCACGCCGCGCTCAGTATTTAGTATGTCAATGAGCCACCCAATGAGGCGGCGGGTAGGCAGCCAGCCCGGCCAGCAAGCCAACAAGCAAGCATGCCATCGCCAGCGACAGTAAATCAACCAACCAATCAACCAACCGCAAGGTAGCGCGGCCAGTTGGCCCAACAGTCACTCAGTAACTTCAGTCAAGTTAAACCGACCAGCCGCAATCGTAAAACACAATCGAAGTAATCGGGTTGAGTAAATTCAAATTGGCGCTGCGTTTCGTTTGCAGGTAATTCGCGGGGAAATTCTGCAATTGAAATAAGGAAGAGGAATGTTCAAATCTACATAAGTGCAAATGAAGGAGTTCTAAGTGAAAGTGTGAAAAAAGTGTGCAATCAATCAAGTGAAGGCAATTAATTACTTAAATCGCCATTTAGATTGATTTGCAAGCGCAAAAATATTATATTAAAGAAAAAGAAGAAAAACGCCTACAATCCAACTACATACATATTAGTAGCGTGGCGTGTTTAAGAGGAAGTAAGTGCAACGAAAATTTAATTTATTTAGTGCATACCAGTGTTTACGCTCCGGTGTTGTCCTTTCGCGCGTGCCGTTTGCGCTTTTGTGTTTGTGTTTTTTTGTTATCCTTTTGTTGAACGTGTGTTCACTATATTCGTCCCGTTTTCGCATGTAATGGAACTTTCGTGTTTGTTCCACATCCAATCCATCATCTTTCCCCTATTTCACTTGTTTATTATCGTGTGTGTGTCTTGTGCTCGTTTCAATGTTTACCTGTCGCCAAGACCGCTTCAATAGCGGTGTTTTATTTCATCGCCTTTTTATGCTGATTTCAACATTTTGCAGTCGTATTGCGATGTCTCTTCGCCGCATCGATTCACTGAAACGTTTAATAGATCGCATTCACAATTGGGTAAGTAGGAAAGTGTTTGGATGTGCGCATAAACCTATTAGTCTTAACCCTTCCAGGACCAAGGGAAAATTAATTTCAAATATTTTAGTGAGTTTTTAGCAGTATATATATATAGAATATGTATATAAAATTCTTTTTTCGAATTGTCTCACATTCATTTAGCTTTTTATTCTTATCAAGAGGTTTTATAGGAAATTAGTAAGTAAAGCTTATCCAAATAAAAATTATATTTTTATGGAAAATTTTAACATTTTTTGTTTGTTTTAGAAATTTTGTGTGTGAAAAATAATTTTAGTGCAAAATTAATAATTCAGAAAAAAAGAGTTCTTCAGGATAAAAATAACTTTACATAAAAAAAAAAAACTAAAGGAAGATTTTTGAGCAAAAAATAATTTTTGCATTCTAAATTATTTATTTTGGAAAAACATTTTTTTGGGAATAAAAGTTAAAAAAAAAATATTTTAGGAAACAAATTCTTTTTGGTCAAAAACTAATTTTCGACGACTTCGGAAAAAAACCATGTAGAAAAAATATTCTTATGAGAAAATGGCTATATATTTTGGAAAAAAACTATTTTCTAGCAAAAAATTATGACATTAATGAAAATCTTTAAGCGTAACAAAGCTAAAAAAATGTTTTTAATCGAAATTAATGAAAATTTTAGCAGAACATTTTTTTTGCAAAAATTTTTTACTCTTTTTTAAAGTAAAAAATTTTGTATTTAACCCTTGATGAATCACATTTTACAATTCAAGTCTTGAGTTTTTTTAATTATAGGCTTATGGTTCTGGGAGGGTTAATATTGTAAACAAATATAAACAGTTCGTAAATGTATACATATGCATATGTATGTACATTAGAGCGGGTCAATTTGTGTGGAAGATTTTTTCGAATATGCGCATATAGCACAGAAGGATGCCACGTGTAATTTTAAGCAAATTCGGAGTTTGCCAAATTGCGATGATATGTTTCTTAGAATTTTGCTGTAAGTAGTGTCGTAAAGAAGGGCTTACAGTTTGTATAAAATGATGCTATAATGTATGGAGAATCCATTTCTGCGCTTACCCTTTTTCTTAAAACTTCCACCAAAGGACGCAAAAGAAAAAATTTGCAAATATTCTTCGAAACTATTTTCGCAAATTGGCAAACAATTTAAAAAAATGGAGTTGACACCATTTCACCTTTAGGTAACGATATATTCAAGGTGAGAACGAATACAGTTTGTAAATAACAGTTTCAAGTTAGTTATTTATATGGGTCAGTAAATATTGAACTGTTCCGATGCACAAAACCAAGTACGGATTATGATTTCGCTATAATAAAGTTCATATAATCGTCGAAGGAGAGCTTAGAGATCTTTAATTTCATCAAATTAAAATTTTTTGTAATAGCGGTTGCCCCTCGGCAGGCAATGGCAAACCTCTGATTGTATTTCTGCTACGAAAAATAGTTTCTCATAAAAATACAATTACCGTTCGGAGTCGATGTAAAACTATAGGTCCCTCCTCTTTGTGTGTCTACATCAAGGCTCATGCCACAAATCGGAGGAGAAGCTCGGTCAAACACTAACATATTTTGTAGGCGACAATCAATTATTATTAGTGTTAATATACACAAATTACTTAGTATCCGCATGCAATTTGTAGAAATCAAAATTACTACAAGGTGCAATATAAGAGGCAATAAGAAATAACGATCGATGAAAGAGAGTCTCTTATGCAGACACACAACGCACAATGGTCTGATAGTGCCAGAAAGTCCTAAATTCGAAATGTGTGGAATATCCAACTAAGTGATTGACTTGATTCTAAACTAGTATGCTAGCAGGCTTTAAGGATTTTTTCATGAGAAAAACTCCTCTAGCAATTATCAAAGGACACATGAAGTTGGTGATGCATGAATAGAATTTTTACGTAAGAACTTGAATACGCATTTCACTGGCTCAAAAATGGTGCTTGAATACTCGGTTGAAACTGGATTTGTCTTCATCTGCAATATCAAGTTTAATAGTATGCAAGAGTGGCGCCAAATCAGATTCCCATAATTTTTTCCTGGTCCTTACAGAGTTAAGGACATTTCTATGATATTAAGCATTTTTACTGTTTTTTTTCTGGAGAGTATAAGAAGCTTGCGGTGCCGTGCGGTGGAGCGTCATTGGTAAAAAAAAACTTTGTACACTTTAAACTAATAGCAAGACAAATTTCAGCTAAATATCGATTTGCACCTTATAAATCAAATTTCATTGAAATCTGATAACTGATCGTCAATTAATAAAATTTTTTATATTTCTCGGTTTAAAAAAAATCTAACTTGCAGAAAATTGCATTGCTGTTTTGGAGGATCGTTACTAGTCCTTGCCCGATTAGTATGCAGATTTAGGATGACTGGGGGTCGTGGTAGTAAAACGATTTGTCCCATCTTTCCGATTTATGTGAAGTGGGCGTGCCAGTCCGCTAAATTCGACCACGTTACCATTTTCAGCATAATTGAAGCACATTTACTACTTTTTGTCACATGGAGCTATTCCACTGTGCAACGCATTTTTAGAGGCGGAATGATTCCAACTCAGGGTGGAAGGCCCAGACCCGAATACTACAACCGCTAAATCTTTTCGCATTCTCAGATCAAATATTTTGTTTATGCCATAATAAATTTGCAATTTTAAAGGTTAAAATTGTATAGCAGCGAAATATATATGTAGCGCTGTACATGTCTCCCATGAAAGGGTAGTTTCCACCATTTGTTTTGATAGTCTGAATAAAATAGCATTTTGGAGGTCGCTAGACGGTTAAAATGTTCTAGAAAATTATTCGCTGGAAAATTCCATTAGGGGTATTCTCAGGCAGTTTACAAAAAAGAAAGACCATTGGAAAAGTTCTTTGATCTCCGCGCACGCCGCCGAATGGTTGTTGGGTTAAATAAGAACAATAATCTTTGGTGACATAAAAGTTTTGCGAAAGAAAGAAATTACCCAAAAAATTGGCTTAAATCCTACAAATAACTCTAGTTTTAAAAATGACAAAAAATTGCTAAACATTTACCTAAAAGCACTTCAATTTTGCTATCTATGACCAACGAGTGGTGCTTCTTTATGTCTGGAATATCTCCGAATCTCCGGAAAGAAGATGATATTTCCACAAAATCCAAGTCCACAGTGGAATTATACCAACTGATGTAATAGGAGCGAGAAGAAAGATATTTAATTCAAAATGTTACGTCATGATCCCAGCTATGGTTACCATACATTATTTGCAAAATGAGTTGCTCGTTTACGGATGTCATGATTCAAGCCCGGTACTTTGTCACTTGAAAACTTAATTTTCATTTATCAAACCGTTTAATTAACGTACATAATTTTTTATTAAAAAAGGTCCCAAATTATGTATGTATGTATGTGTTTATATTCAAAAACTATTAACAAAATCGCCGCGCTCTTTTTTGTTGTTATGACTTCTCGTTTTTCCTTAAAGTGGACAATTTTTCACTGACAGCCGGTTCATACATCTTTCCGTTGGGCGTATCATCATTTGCGCAAATTTCAAGGACTCATACATTTGTATGCCATTCCAAATTACGCCTTGGACGTTATCTTTTTGAGAATAGTCGCCATTCAAGTTGCTGAAACAAAAAAAAAAGGTTGGGAATACATACATAAATATTTGCAAATTTATGCGTGCTATTGCTATGTAAATGCACTTCAATTCACCTCCAATAACAATTGTGATACCACCAAGCTCCTCTGCAAGATTCAGCACAATTTCCATCAGGGCTTGCATCGTTATCTCGATCGAATGTTGTGAATTTTTTACCCTCGTGAGGCTTGAAATAATCTTTAGCATTCCCTTTGTAAGCACCAACGGTTCGCAAAACATAATCTTCCTTTTCGCTACCAATGACGAACAAATCATATTTTGCATAGTACTTTCTGCCATCGAACTTTTCCATTTTTATATACAACTCTTGTTCACAACTTGCGGTTAGAGCGTGCAATTTATCCAAACCAATCCAATAATTGCCAGACAAATTACCAAATCCTTGCTTATATTGTTGCCAATCTCGATAGAAGTCCACATCCGCGCTTACGCGTCGCTGAATGACAATCCAACCGCCAAATTCGGTATCCTCATCACACCACACCTTGAATGGCTCATCCCCAAATCGCTGATATTTTATGGTATAGATGCCACTTTTAAATGAACCAGCGGCTGCTTGTATGCAATTGATTGGTAGACTTTGACTATTGCGCAAGGATAAAGATTTTTAAACAGTAAAGTGTGGTACCTAAGACTGAGAATATCATCCTTACCTTTTTCGCTTATTTTCCAGGCTGAAATTTTCTGCCTGAATTTGCCCCGCAAGTTCTTGCAGTGACTCCAATTGGGTGCCAAACTGTTTAACAACGTCTATTTCTAGATCACAGTTGCAGTCGCAAATATCTTCCAATTCATTGTTTAGACTCGAGCAAGATTTTATAGCGAAAATGAAAAAGAAGTGTACTACTCCAAGCGTTTTGAGATGCATATTTTTAACGGACTACAAAGTTTGCCGATTCGCACAATCGAGAGTGGACAAAGCAATACCTACTGTGTGACTAGCCTGGCATGGAAATTTAATGAAACTTTCGTTCATTTGTTGACAGTGAAGCTCTTTTAAGCATTTTATTTGCATACATTTGCATATACATACATACAAAGTACATATCGTCGGTGATAATGTAAAACGTTCTGTGTCAATTATTACTTTATATGCTTAAGTGATCTTTAGACTGTATCGAAACGCATTTATTAATCGTTCAATTTCATCTTGCAGCCGTGTGCTGTTTTTTCTATGGTCTGTGATGTAGAACGATCTACAGCTGCCATTCGATAAAGGGATACGATTTGAGTGCAAGAAGTAATAGATAACATTCTACGTATAATGTTTTCCAGTATCATCGCTGATATGTCCACTAAACACGTATGCAAATATATACGGAACACCCATTCAATAAGCATACAAATCTTACATTGCTTAACGAAAACATTGCTTGCATGTAAAGGGTGTTTTTTTTTTTTGAATGTAGAACTTCGAGCTGAAATAAGACAATTATTTAGATTATACGATTTCAAACACAAAATTTATTTTATTAGAACTAAATTTTTTTGCTGTTTGGGCATTTAGTTACTTACACTTGCGGCCGCTGTAAGCGGTTTGAGGCAGTGGCGGATCTAGAGTGAAATTTTGGGCTGCATTCGTGGCTGGAAATGTGCGAAGCATACGAAGTAGAGTATTAATAGCAGTCACAAATATATCTGTATCACAATGTTGGGTGTGTCTCGCACAAAGATGCCCTTTGAGTACCGGATCCAATTTACAACTTCCATTGCTGCTCCGAAAATGCTAATTTTGTTCTTAGCCTAAATTTTTATTTTTTTTCATCCTACCAAATCGTTCTATGACGCAGTTAATAAGTACGGTGGTATCTTTTCGAGAATTTGAACCCATCGCGCCACGCAGAGCTGCACAATTTTTCCCCCTGAGAAGCGAGATAAACCTGTGTTACGCTTTGATCTTGCAACTTGAAGAAACGATTTGACTTCAACACCATATTTTTCATTTCTTGCAAAACTAATTGAAATCCCCTCCTATACATCTTCATTGCGTCAACTCTGACTCGTGTCTATTTCCTCATCGGATTCTAATGTGTTGGATATTTTCATAGCTGTTTCTAATCAGTTCTCAAAATGCGCCTATAAATGTAACAAAATCTTCTGGTATGACAGCTAAAAATATTTCTCTCAACACATGTTTTGGTAACTATAACCAAATTATGTATTGAGATAAATACGCTCACTCCATTATATCTGCGTACACCCTGTTTTTTTTTTTAATATTCACAATGTTTTGCAACCTATAACTTTTTTGTTATTTTTGTACAAAAATATGGTTCATTCTATAAATAAAACCATATACTTGCATAAATCAAGATTCCAAACTGTGTACAAAATTAAGGAAAATTTAACGAATTTTCATCAATATATTCAATAAAATTATTAAAAATCAATGCGATTTTTAAGACACTTCAACGTAAGCGCATACGAATCTGCGCTTAAAAATTTTATGGAGCTCAAAGCGACAAACTTTATGTGCGCTTATAAACAGTTGTCGTTAAAATCAAAATACCTTGTTTTGAAATGGAAATTTTCGGTGATTGTTTTTTTTTACACGTTAAGCGTAGATGTATATGCGTGTAAAAAAAAACACAGCTATTGTTATACTATAAAACTGCATACCATAATTTTGTTAGAAAATCTGAGTAAAAAATGTACAATTTTGATGAAAATTGGTTTAATTTCCCTTAATTAACCGACTTCACAAAATGGAGAAATGTTATCAATTCGTCTGAATATTTTTTTTATGTATGTTCTTTTTTAAAGAAAAAGTGTTACCGCATAGGTGGTCCTATTTTAATTTGGTTTAAATCCGATCATTGGATCATGAAGAGATTAACGATAATCTTAAATATGTATATGAGAATTGAAGTCGGTTTTCTTTTTGCTTACAAATTTTTTAGTTTGAAACTTTGATTGATATAGTTTTGTGTATAACATAAACCATGTATTTGTAAAAAAATAACATAAAAAAATATAGCTTGCAAAACATTGCAAATATTAAAAAAAATCAAAAGGTGTACGCAGATATAGTGGAGTGAGTGTATATTTATATAACTTTTTTCTGTGTGAAGAAAATGAACACAAAACTCTGTTGGGTCCGCTAGGATATATAAGGTCCATTCAAACTCAAAGAATTGTTACAAATTGTTACTAGTAGATACTTGCAAGTTTTTACTGGAGATGCATTCAATAACCTAAAAAATTTGCAGGAGAGAACGAATTCGCAAAAACCCTAGAGAGCTGCAAATTCTTGCAAGTAAAAATTTTACCAGCAGTAATTTGCAGCAGTCAAAAAGTAAGGTTATGTTTCAAATTTAAATGTAAACAAAGTGTTTAAGAGGCTGATTTGATGAAACATATTTAGTGAAATGAAAATATTGATAACCAATTTAAATGTAATCTATATTTTTTTTTATTTTTATGACGATGGAAACTATTCCCAAAAGAAAAAAAAATATTAAAAAGAAAATTTCGCGCCAAAACTCAACGGTCAGAAAGTGTCAAAATGACGGTAAGTTGCAAGTTTTTACTAGTCTTGCGTTCAATAACTTTTTCTGATAATTTTCTCTTGCTCTCAATTTTACTCTCTATTTTCCTTTTATGCTCTCGCTGCAAGTACTTATTGAAAAAGTTATTGAATGAACGTATATTTATATCTAGAAACTACAAATTGTACTACTGTATTATTGTTGTCTTACTTTCTTACTTTTGCCAAATTAATGGAAAAGAACAAAAGGTCGTAGTTATTTTATATTTTTTTTGGGTTTCCATATTCGCATTGCAGAAAATTTGCCTCGCCGCTTTGATAGTTTTCTGCCACTGATTTCTGATTCGAATAAAATTAAATACTGTTAAAAGTTTATTTTTTTCGCTCTTTTGCTTGCATTCCTAGTTGCTAACAAGCCAGTCGAGTTTTTATGCTGAGTGCAGTCCTTGGTAATCAAAGTGAAAAAATTTACATCCAACAATTAACTTAATTGATTTTTTTATGCGATTAAATAGTATATATTTTTTCACTTTCAAACTTCTTAGGTATACACATACATACAAGTCCTGGTGCAGACATATCTTCGCATATAATATATATATATTGCATACAAAGCACAGAAAAATTAAAAATGCAAAGTCTCTTTGTAGTACGCGGCAGTAAATACTCACATACGGGGGCATTTTAAAAAGTCAGTGACTTTTTGAATAAAATATATATTTTCGGCAAAAAAACGCTTTATTTATCAACATAGTCTCCTTTTAGCTCGATACATTTAGTCCAGCGTTATTCTAATTTTTTAATTCCTTCCAAATAATAGGGTTTTCAAGATCCTCAAAATAAGCGCTTGTTTCAGTGATGACCCCTTCATTCGACCCATATCTCTTACCGCCCAGCCATTTCTTTATGTTTAGAAACAGCGAATAGTCGCTGGGGACTAAGTATGTTGAATATGGTGGTTGGAGTAGAAGTTCGCAGTCCAATTGATGCCTTTAGTCTATGGTGACCAGACACGTGTGTACACGGGCCTTGTCCTGATGTAACAGCATTTTTTCTTTTCCAAATGCGTTCGTTTTGCTTCAAATCCATGTAGACTCTGCTAAAAATCTCTGAATAATATTCGACAGTGATCGTTTTGCCCTTTTCAAGGTATTCAATGTGAATG
Source organism: Rhagoletis pomonella (assembly GCF_013731165.1). Taxonomy (NCBI): domain Eukaryota; kingdom Metazoa; phylum Arthropoda; class Insecta; order Diptera; family Tephritidae; genus Rhagoletis; species Rhagoletis pomonella. The sequence goes on along the minus strand of NW_023458565.1, from coordinate 29,128,664 downwards.
ACAATGTGCATCTCAAAAAGCTGCGGCCATGCCCTTATTGGTCTTCTTTGATACACTTTTTAATTGTTCCTTGCCTCTGGTGTATTGTGGTGGATTCATGTTTCGTCGTTCGGATTTCGACTGAACATCGCCAAATAATCCTTTGAAGTTGTCTCACGGTTGCTTTTATAATCGAGTGTAAGCAAGCGCGGTACCCAATGTGATGCACCTCCTCAGTTCAGATGCCTACAGCCTCTGCTACCGCACACACTTTCATTATCCGATCGTCCAATATAATTCCACTGATTTTATCGACGATGTAAGGCGTGACGCCCCCCTTTTGGACGACCTGAACGTTCGGAGTCGCTTGTGCTGGTACGACCACAACGGAACTCAGTAAACCACTTTATAGCCATTGAAATTGATGGTACAGAAACCCCACTGCCCCACTTAGCATGCCTTTCGCTGCTTTCGATAATGTTTATCAACAAACGAAATTAATTTTTTTTCCATCTTGGTTAAAATTTACGACTGTGAGACACAAACTAAATGTCAAAGCTTACTCAAAATTCCCCAGCAGTTTTGCGTTTAAAGTTACTGCGCGGAAAATTAAAAAAGTCACTGATATTTCAAGTTGACCTCGTCTTTTTACATTTTTTTTGTGCAATCAAATATGTGTATATATGTACATTAGGGTGGACCAAAAATGCATGTGAAAAAGTAAAGTCGGAATTTTAATGCTCTCACCCCTTGGAAAAAACTTTACCTCTGTCTTGTTTTTATTTTGAAATAGAAAACCATTTAGAAGTCGCTCAAAGCGCTCAAAGTTGTCCATGTATTTTACATGGGAAAAAAACAACATTTTGTAGAAACGATATAGAATTCTTGAAAATCAATATTTTTCGATCGGAAACCTCCGTTTCTCTTTAGGAGACTCCCATTCAGTGTTGCTGTTGTGCGACTAAAGGGGTAATATTACCCTTTTTAAGAGCCAATACCCTTTGACCCGACTTTTTTAAAATTTTGATTTTCTTACCCTTTTCCAAAATTATATTCGACTTTTGCCCCTCTCAGAGATTTTTTGTTAACAAAACCATGCTATTAGAAAATATTTCCTCCTGTAAGTACGAAAAAATGCATCACTTATAACTTCTAAAGGAAATGCAACTCTTCTCCTTGCAGCAACCAGATTTATGTGTATGTTTGCAGCCCTGTTTTGTGCGAAGCTTGTCCCACTATTTTCTTTTCAATTCAAAATTCAACAGATTTATTCTTCTACTAGTAAAGAAAAGCAAAAATAATATGATGGCCCTTTTTTCGTTAATAACGCCTTTTTGCGACTTTCTGAATATTCTCAACGGCAACACTGCTCCCATTAATAATACCCAATTGTTTATGTAACCAATTTTTTTATTCATAGTAACTATAGATCCACCAAACACCTCTAAGAATACAATGAGTGACCCATTTGATGTTTTTAGAGGTCCTATAAAAACAGTTGTTAATAATTAGGTATTATTATTGGAAGCTTCCTGAAGAGAAGCGAAGTTTCTCGATTGAAAAATATTGGTTTTCAAGAATTCCATACAAAATACATGGAAAAATTTGAGCGCTTTGAGCGACCTCTAAATATTTTTTGATTTCGAGCATTAAAATTCTGACTTTACTTTTTTTTTGGCCACCCTAATGACATTCTAGTACCGCTAACTGCGTCAACTAGCGTGACTAGTGGCAATTCTTTCGCTGATTTAGTGCAATGACTTTTCTACCCTTAATCATGACAAGCTATTCTGGCCGAGAGCGTTGAGTGCAAATATCCTTTTGACTATCGTTTTAACGCCTTCCATATATGTATATACTTCCGTGTACACATTTACATACATACATATATATGTACTTAACATTTGCTCCTTCACGACGCGGCAGCTATTAAAACCTGTGTCTATGCGCGCAGACAGTCGGCCATCAATTTCCGTTTAGCAAAATTTGCCTTTCAAGGTGCGGCTGGCCGACAACTCCTGCGAGCGACATTTATTCCAGAGGGAGTATTGTAAATAGAAAGTGCTTAAAAAGAGCATTACTTGTATGCGTTCGGAGTGAATGGAATTATTTTTGATGGATTCCGCGAATGCCCCCACTGTATTTTTGATTCGGATTTATTTCCCACCCAAAAAGACGTCACTTATAAAAACAACTCCATTACTTAAGAATATTAAAATTAAATTAGTGAAATTTTTTTTATTACTTTCGAGTCGGCAAAAATTGAAAATATTTGGCATTTTTTGTAATTCTTTTTCGTAACGCCTATGCAAACAGAATTCGAATTTTTGTTATTTTGTTCGTTTATTTTTTTTTTGTGTCGGTTGGTATGCCAATTGGTGTTAATTCGATGCGGCCAGCTGATGTGCAACTATTGCAAATTCCAGGCAATGCGATGCGCCGCAAAAGCGATATAAAAAAGAAAATGAAAAATGTAAAAAATGAAAACAGTAACGAAAGCATCAACACACAATTCGTAGACGGCATAGTAACGAATGAGTGAAAACAATGTGGGTGCCGCCGCTTCGGTTGCACGTTGAATGCATGCAAATTTTTGAATTTTTAAAATGCCGTTAATAATGCAAAGACAAATAAACACTCTCATAGATATACATGATGCGAAAAAAATCAGATACAACGAGTAGTGGACATACTTTTGATTTAATGGCATAGGCAGTGCTTGAAAAAATCAATAGCCATAATTGAAAGTTAAAAAAAAATTGCAAACGAACCGTTGTGGCATAGTAAATAGGCAATAAAAGTTGAAAAGTAATAAGCTTTGTATTCCGAAGGATAAGTTTTAAAGGTAATTAATAATTTTTAAGTTTCAAAACTTATACAGATAATAAACTTTTCACAGTACATAGACTGTAACTGTAAACTGAATATACCATGAACTTCAGACAAGCTTAACCTGCGGTGTGCGACGAAATAGCTGGTACTCTCGCAAAATGTGGACCCAATTGTGGTCCACTCAAGGGATGCACAGCGAAGCGTCTAAGAAGGTCGGAGGACTTTAGATTTATAAATTCCTCTCGTTAAAACTCTATCAGTGGATACCTGATGGAACACTGCAAGGCTAAGGTGAAGTCTCCGCGGCTTTCTAAGGTGACGAAATAGAGGTTTTGTGAGCTAAGAAAACTCCAAAGTAATAATATACACTTGCCCATATACTATACATAAGTTGTATTAGGTTTATAAACCTTGTAGTACGAATAGCTTCTAAGTCCAGAATCTGGTACATGACACCTTCTAAAGTGCTTAACTTTATGAATAGCCTATGTTAGGTTAGGTTAAAGTGACTGCCTTCACACAACGTAGTTAGTTATTCAATGTCTGGTTATCACTCCCTCCCAGTTAAAAATCATTATCGACAATTTCGACCTCAAGCGCCACTCAGATGGAGTGGGCTGATTGTGATACCAATTAAGATTCTGTATTCGAACCTATCCGTTCACCGAGAAATAGGTCCAGTTGGTTAGGTTAACAAAGTGCGAGAATTCATTCGGACAAAGAAATGAGCTTCTTCTCGCCCACAAAAGGGCAGGGCTGTGATAGAGTATGAGTGTTCCACACTCTCGATTTCGTCCATGATGACTTTGTTTGTTGTTCTAGCATGGGCCTGGGCGCTGGATTGACTCAACGTTGACTCAAATAACACGAGTCATTGCGGGGTTAGAATGGCACTAATATGGTCTTTGTGATAGGGTCGTTTGAGGGATATATTCAGGGACTCTGGAAAATATTCTTCCAAATGACTGTAGAGCTCAGCGGGCAAAGGTAGCTGCCGTTCAGAAAGCAGTCGATTGGCTCGAGAAGGCAGGTCAATAACTTCTCTGATTTGCAAGTGGAAATTAGGATTTTAGGTTCGCTCAAAACGAGCTCAAAGGTAGAGGTAGATTACGAGGCCACTCTTTTGGTTGTGTCTGATTATTGCCTAGTCTGAGTGCTACATATAAAAGGCCACAGGTATTTTTCTCGAAACTATGTTGCGGAGGGATACCCACGAATCGATCTAACCGAGGCCAGATGACATTTATATCAGGTCAGCCAGCACTGTAAAAACCAGTTTTTTTGCGCGAAGGCGAACCAAAGAAGTTCACAAGACTGCAGCTCTTAATTGCAGTGTGCGTTTAGGCAGATCACAGCCCGATTAGAATACATGCGGTGAAACTTAAGAAACCTACTCCGCACTATCTATTTGGCTGTCCAGCTTTTGCATGGCTGTGGTTTGGTAGAAAATTCAGCTCAGTCTAACCGACCACAGTATCGCAGCAGGCGTAGGTAGTACGCAGAAGATGGGAAAGCGAGCAAAGATATCAACATACCCTTTGACAGGGACCACCTTTATCGCATCGCAAACGATGTCGCCCCAAAGCTGATGTCAGACTGCCTTCAGCTTTTAATACCAATCCAGATACCGTGTTTACCTAATTTAGATCACAGTACGATCACGGACAGGAAAAAGGCTGAATAGGGACTCTAAGGCAGATAATTTTGTTTTGGGCTGCCAATAAGAAATGTTATTCGCTCTATCTAGCTGGCCACGTCAGGGTAATGAAACATTTGTCATACCTGGGAGTTGTATGTTCTGACTAGTGAAAATTTCGTTACGAGACCATTGAGACGCTAAAGCTATATACAAGCATGGGACCTAACTGACACTTCGTTGGGGAATCTCGCCTGACTAAGGACTAGAAACTTTACCCCACTGTAAGAAAAAATTGTGATGAGATGGATCCAAATCTCTTTGGAGTTTGAGTACACGTACCTACATATAGTATATGTAAGTAAACTAACGTTTGGCCAAATTACGATACAAACATTTCTTTCATTGCCCATACTTTTCATGTGTCTTCAAGCATTAGCATTCTATAACTAAAATCCTTAAGTACTCAATACTTTTGCTCCCCCATTATTTTTAGCCCTTAAAATGTATTTAACGCGAATGTCACAAAATGCAACAATTGCTATCTATCTGTCTATCAGTTAAGTTGTCAGAGTATTGTAGACTGCAACTGGCTGTTGACAAGCGAATTCACACAATTGTCAGTAGGCGGCGAAAACCAGAATAAAGATAAGGCAAATATAAATTGTTTTCTTTTTTTTTTACTTTAGCCAAAAGTCATATTTCCCACCCTTCTAATTGGTATGTTAAGACAATATTATTCACACACAATGAAATTTATATTAAACGAATTAAGTGAGGGTTCCGAGCAGAAAAGTCGGAAAAACTACTTTTATAAGCAATTTACTAAAAGCTTTACCTGAGGGCTGAAACTACATAAAATTGTATATATGTGTGTATGTACATACATAAATATTTTTTTTATCTTTTGCATGTAGATTTTGTGATAGTGACAGTAATTTTTTTTTTTTGGTTATAGTTTAGTCCCGGACTATTTATAAGCGACATGAAGAATGATGCGACTAGCTAGCGCAATGTCAAATGGATTTTGATAAAAAAGAAGTTTGTGAAAGTATTACCCAGTAAAGCGCTCAATGAGTTTTATAAGAAAGATACTTCTTCGGGGTTTATAAGAAGTGCTCGTATCTACCCAGGTTAGTTTTTTTTTTGTGTTAAATTATTAATTGGAAAGTTTATAGATGCTAAATTTAGGTACCAGAAAACGAGCTAAATCGCTCAGAAAGTTTCCAATGAACGATTTTCTGAATTAATTACTGTTTTTACTATTAAATGAAAATAAAAATACATCTCATATTAAAGAACTGTCTTAAAGCTTCTGTTAGGATCAGGGACGATAATCACAAATTTATTCAGCATTTAATCATTATTTTTATAATTTTTTATTTATTTTTTTTGCTTATAATAATAATTATGTAGTTTTATTTTTTTATTTATCAGGTATTATTATAATTTGATTTGTATTTTTTCACTCAGAGATAAAAATTATTATTTCAAGTTTTATTTTTTAACTCAAAAATAATGATTATTTAAAAAACTTAAAAGGTAATATAGACGCAACCAAACTAAATTTTGACCTGCAAATTTTGACATTTATTCCCTTTATTTTAGTGTCGCTGTCTATGTATGAAGTGAGAAAACAACACTCAGTAATAATTGCTATATCTGAGCGATATATCGAGCCCTAATCGCCAAAATAACGTAAGCGCCATTTTTTTTTAATTTAATTTTTGATGCAGAAATACATCTAGATGCCCTAGGAATATTTCTGCATCAAAAATAAAATTTTGAAAAAAATTTCGCTTACGTTATTTTGGCGGTAGGGCTCGACATATGATGTGGCCATCTATTTTGTTTGTGATATCTATAAATGTAAATGTTACTAAAAATATGCAAGAAAGTATGGGGAAATATTTTCTTGCCGAGTCATGCCATTAGGTATGTACATATGTATGTATGTAGACACCGGTAAAAAAGATAATATTGCTAAATTACGTAATACTTATCGTTAACAATTTCAATAAATACGTCCATGTGCTAAAGTTCTCCATAACCATTTCATTATGAACATAACATTATCGAAAATAAAGTCGATAAACCATCGATTATGGTATCCTTCAATTTTTATGCATAACTAACCTCTCGATTGTGATCAAATAATTTCCGTAATAGACTCCCTGGCTTACTGGGTTAATTCCTGCATTAGGTTTACGTATGCATGTATGTACATAAGTTTTATGTAGTTCTGTTAAGGGCTGTTCAAGGAAACAAATTAAAAGGATTTCGCCCGCTCTCTTGTCCATTCATAGGTGTGTTATGTTATTTTACACTAACTTTGTCGCAATGTTGTCGCGGCTGTTGTACTATGTATAAATCGAATACACAGATACCAGTATGTATGTATTTAGTGCAACGCAGTGCAGGTTTTTACGATAACTAAAACGGCAACGCCTTTTTAACAATTCATTAAACTTTTGGCTCACATGATTGTTTAGTACCGTGGCGTTGGTGTTGTTGTTGTTGCTATTGTTTTTGTTTATTTAGTTAGTTGTGGTTTATGTATATGTTAGTATGTGCCTATATTCATGGCTTTGTGCGTTATTATAGACACTTTCGTTCGCAGCTATACTTGTTGTTGTTATTTGAGTCATTCTCGCCTGCTTGCTGGGCATGTCATTTTACCTGCTGCCTGCATTCGCTATTTATTCATTCATTCATTCATTCATATACATACATATGTAGATATCTTTGCAGTTCATACCGCTTTACTCATGCGCCAAATTCATTCATGCATTCATAGATATTCGGGTGCTACGGCGTACAGTGGGATTTCGGCGGAAAAAATTCAGTTTTTTGAACAGTCAATTCTTTTAAGTATTGCAAGATTTAGCATTGTAAAAAAAAAATATTTGAATAGAAGAATTCATTATAACTGTTTACGAAATTGACAATTTTTTACAAAATAAAAGTAACAGAAGTCATAAGAATTTTATTCAGCTGATTGGGACTTTTGTTAAACTGAGCAATGTGTTTTTTTACTAACTTTTTTTGATTGGTTTTGTTGTAGGTTCATATGAAAACATAGCATTTACTTGTTCAAATAGAGAAAAAATCAATGCAAACGACCAAATGTTTTAATAAATATAACACCGTGCGACAAAAAATAAAAAATGTCGATACACACGAAGCAATCGATATACTCACGAAACTGCGGGCCTAATATAGTAAAACGGTGCTTTTAGTTTTTCACTCGGATGTCAGGAACTTTTTTATGGGCTTTGTAGTTTCAAAGATACGACTAATTCCAAAAATGATTTAAAAAATTCAGTGCAATGTATATTAACAATGTGGCTATCAATTGAAAGAGAAAATTCTGTTGAATTGAAGATAATTAACTAAAATTTTTTGATTAGCAAGGACGAATAGATACTGAAAATGCCCTTCTAATTAATTTTGTATTTTTAAGCTAACAAAGTTAGAAGCACGAAATGCAGGGATGTAGTCGATTGTATTTTTGCAAAAATAGTTATCGCAAATTTTCAAGGAAATTCAAAGATAAAATTTTAAAAAGACATATTCAATAACCACTCGCCTTTATGCACCAAAAAAATCTGCTGTAATTCTACAGCATTTTCTCTTTAATTTGATACCCATACTGTGTTTCTACCTTGCACTGAACTTTTTTCAAAATTTT